>NC_140009.1:5320721-5522065 GCF_964263955.1 Coregonus lavaretus | reverse complement strand
ATTCCCCTCTCCTCCATGTCTCTCTGTTCATGTTATTCCCCTCTCCTCCATGTCTCTCTGTTCATGTTATTCCCCGCTCTGTGTCTCTCTGTTCATGTTATTCCCCTCTCCTCTCTGTGTCTCTCTGTTCATGTTATTCCCCTCTCCTCCATGTCTCTCTGTTCATATTATTCCCCTCTCCTCCATGTCTCTCTGTTCATATTATTCCCCTCTCCTCCATGTCTCTCTGTTCATGTTATTCCCCTCTCCTCCATGTCTCTCTGTTCATGTTATTCCCCTCTCTGTGTCTCTCTGTTCATGTTATTCCCCTCTCTGTGTCTCTCTGTTCATGTTATTCCCCTCTCCTCCATGTCTCTCTGTTCATGTTATTCCCCTCTCCTCCATGTCTCTCTGTTCATGTTATTCCCCTCTCTGTGTCTCTCTGTTCATGTTATTCCCCTCTCCTCCATGTCTCTCTGTTCATGTTATTCCCCGCTCTGTGTCTCTCTGTTCATGTTATTCCCCTCTCCTCTCTGTGTCTCTCTGTTCATGTTATTCCCCTCTCTGTGTCTCTCTGTTCATGTTATTCCCCTCTCCTCCATGTCTCTCTGTTCATGTTATTCCCCTCTCCTCCATGTCTCTCTGTTCATGTTATTCCCCTCTCTGTGTCTCTCTGTTCATGTTATTCCCCTCTCTCTGTCTCTCTGTTCATGTTATTCCCCTCTCCTCCATGTCTCTCTGTTCATGTTATTCCCCTCTCCTCCATGTCTCTCTGTTCATGTTATTCCCCTCTCTCTGTCTCTCTGTTCATGTTATTCCCCTCTCCTCCATGTCTCTCTGTTCATGTTATTCCCCTCTCTCTGTCTCTCTGTTCATGTTATTCCCCTCTCTGTGTCTCTCTGTTCATGTTATTCCCCTCTCCTCCATGTCTCTCTGTTCATGTTATTCCCCTCTCCTCCATGTCTCTCTGTTCATGTTATTCCCCTCTCTCTGTCTCTCTGTTCATGTTATTCCCCTCTCCTCCATGTCTCTCTGTTCATGTTATTCCCCTCTCTCTGTCTCTCTGTTCATGTTATTCCCCTCTCTCTGTCTCTCTGTTCATGTTATTCCCCTCTCCTCCATGTCTCTCTGTTCATGTTATTCCCCTCTCTCTGTCTCTCTGTTCATGTTATTCCCCTCTCCTCCATGTCTCTCTGTTCATGTTATTCCCCTCTCCTCCATGTCTCTCTGTTCATGTTATTCCCCTCTCCTCCATGTCTCTCTGTTCATGTTATTCCCCTCTCCTCCATGTCTCTCTGTTCATGTTATTCCCCTCTCCTCCATGTCTCTCTGTTCATGTTATTCCCCTCTCCTCCATGTCTCTCTGTTCATGTTATTCCCCTCTCCTCCATGTCTCTCTGTTCATGTTATTCCCCTCTCCTCCATGTCTCTCTGTTCATGTTATTCCCCTCTCCTCCATGTCTCTCTGTTCATGTTATTCCCCTCTCCTCCATGTCTCTCTGTTCATGTTATTCCCCTCTCCTCCATGTCTCTCTGTTCATGTTATTCCCCTCTCTGTGTCTCTCTGTTCATGTTATTCCCCTCTCTGTGTCTCTCTGTTCATGTTATTCCCCTCTCCTCTCTGTGTCTCTCTGTTCATGTTATTCCCTGCTCTGTGTCTCTCTGTTCATGTTATTCCCCTCTCTGTGTCTCTCTGTTCATGTTATTCCCCTCTCCTCCATGTCTCTCGGTTCATGTTATTCCCCTCTCCTACATGTCTCTCTGTTCTTGGAGAGCACCACAGCTACGCAATAGCCTCTATCTCTCTCTCTCTCTTTTCCCTCTCACCACTCCCCCTCTCTCTCCATCCCTCTTTTCCCCAAACACCACAGAGTGCATAGAGAAGTCACAGGACTGGCAGAGCAAGGAGTGACGTCCATTATCGTCTCCACTGAGACTCTCTTGTCTACAGATCACACACACACACAATACACACACACACAATACACACACAATACATAATGCACACACATACACGATGCACACACACACACACACACAATGCACACAAACACGCAATACACACAACACACACACACAATACACCCAATACAGACAAACAATACACAATGCACACACACACACAATACACACACACACACACAATACACACACACACACACAATACACAATGCACACACAATGCACACTACACACAATACACACACACAATACACACAATCCGCACACACAATCCACACACACAATCCACAATGCACACACACACACACACACACACACACACACACCACTGAGTGCTCTCACGTTGAACAACAGATGAAACTAGAACGGCAGTTATTCCTTTTAGGTGTGTCGACCAATCAATAAAGATCCTTCTGATTCTTCACGGATCGACATGTCTCACAGTATTGAGTCATTTCTTTGTACTGTCCTTGCCTGTCGTTCCTCAGCCTATTCCCAGAGGACAGGGTTCTTGGAAAGCAGGCCTGGGCGGACATACCATATAGAAACAAAAAAGTATTTTAGTACAGGGATGATCTGTTGTGCTTTTATGTCAAATCTAATTGACTGAAATGTGCAATAGTCTGCAGACATGGAGGCTACATCACTACAAGATGAATGTTCTGCCCTTGAACAATTAATGTGTGATAGATATTTCGAGACACATGTTGAACGCATGTAGGCTACTGCTGCCCGCTCTTCAGTGACGACAAGATGGACAAATCGAAAGGTTAAACACCTGAATCTCTTTATCTCTCTCTCTCTCTCTCTCTCTCTACAAGCAGCCGGACATATTGATTGACTCTTGAGCCTCTGTCTTGTCTTGAGAGGCTCAGAACAGATACGGACTAAACAGGTGTTCAGCTTACAGATGTCACCAAATGACCTATGACTCTAAAAGTAGCCATTGATGGCTTGACAATGACTGATGACTGTCAGTGATGAGGCTAGATGGCCACAGCTATCCACATCTAGGGCTAATGGCTAATGGCTAATGGCTGTAGGCTTTCCAGATAGGGGGGATGATGCTTGATGCTTGATGACTGTGTTGATGACGGGAGAGGAGAGGAAAAACATCGCCTGCCTATGGCAGTGTCACCATGGTAACCACAGGTGGCTGTGTGGCTCTGTCTGTTGTTGTTCCTTCCTTCCATTCGGTTGTGATGTTGATGTATAGGAGGCTAGGGATTGGTGGAATGGAATATGATGGGGTGTGGAGAGAAGAGGGACAGAATACTGATAAGCCAGGGCCTGAGTCAGAGCCAATTAAATCAGTTATTCTTTTTGACATGGTAGCATGGAAGAGAGGAGGCATGCTCCGTATCAGACCTGGGTTTAAATACTAGTCGAAACCATTTCAAATACTTTATCTGGGCTTGCCTGACATAATGGAACCATTAGAATAGTCACAAGGAGTGCAAACCCCGCCCATCTGGTAATCCAGGCAGACTAGAGCAAACGCTAAACGTATTTGAAAGATTTCAAATTGTAATTAAACCCAGGTACGTTCTTTACTGGAGGTGCCCACGACATCGGCAGATGCCTTCAAAACCGGCCACTAGGGGCAACGGTGAGCTCTATTAACATTAAGTAGGCTTGGGTTTTGCTTTGTGGATGGGGGTGGTGTATGAATTGAGGCAGAAACTGCATCTCCAATAGAAATCCTCGATAACACTTGTAGGCGATGTCATGGCGACGTCAGCTAGCATAGCTCCTGTGCAGAAACAAGTCACCGGATCTAATGGTCGTCTCGCGCCGAACTGCGCATCTGCAGGCCCTCAAATGAAAGGCACTCAGTCCTTCGATATAAAGTTGTTTTTTGACGAAAATGAAAATGTGTCAGTTTGTCACGAGGTTGGAGTAATAACATGTTCAAATACTGTTTTTAGAAATCGAGAAAATTAACAACTAATGAAGAATTTTTCACTTCTCGCATTGACCCCAGTCTGGTCTGTCGAGTCTGCTTTGCAACGCGTTCCCAGAAGTATTGCGATGTTGCTCCTCTGAGATTGCAAAACGATGTGGTCGCGTGCTCAATCCCAGTGATAGGCACTTGTTTCACAAACCTATCCAAAACACCTCAAGATTTTGACGTTTGGAGCAACTTAGAAATTTGACGTTCGCAGCAATGTGGACAAACAACCGTGATATCTTGTTGGTTCTTCTGATGATAAAATAATAAAAAGGAAACGGAAAAAGAAAAAGAAAGGAAGAGATCTGAAAGTGTTTGTTTCAGCTTCAAACGTTTGGTTTTCATTGAATTACATTTCCTTGCATCAGAGAATCCTGCAGGGGGTTGATATGTACAGAACATCTATTAGCTCATACAACCTGAATCAAAGTCAGATAAAACAGATGGGGATACAATGAGATTCCTTGACTCTAAGTAGTTCACACATCTACAAAAATAAAAAGAACAAAAAAAACCCCACCTCAACTCATGTTTGTACTGAATACTACTCAACTCTTAAATTGAGCTCTCCATCTTACTTACTGTTTGCCGTTTTTTTCCACTTAGAATGAAACCAGAAACCAACAACGTAGAGAATTAATGGTCAACGTGGGTTTGGGTCCCAAATGGCACCCTATTCCCTTTAGTGGGGCTCTATCTGGTATAAGTAGTGCACTATGTAGGGAATAGGGGTGCAATTTGTGATTCCCAATGGTTTGACCGCCTTGACACAAGGAGTGGATGGATTGTCTGTCTACCAGAGAGCTTCCTAACAGCAGGACAGAGAGGGACAGAGAGAAAGAGAGATGGCGGGAGAGAGGGAGAGAGAGACAGAGAGAGAGAGAGACAGAGAGAAAGAGAGAGAGAGAGAGAGAGAGAGAGAGAGAGAGAGAGAGAGAGAGAGAGAGAGAGAGAGAGAGAGAGAGAGAGAGAGAGAGACAGAGAGAGAGAGAGAGAGAGAGAGAGAGAGAGAGAGAGAGAGAGAGAGAGAGAAGAGAGAGAGAGAGAAGAGAGAGAGAGAGAGAGAGAGAGAATGAGAGAGAGAGAGAGAGAGAGAGAGAGAGAGAGAGAGAGAGAGAGAGAGAGAGAGAGAGAGTGCTGTGTACTACAAAGGGATCTAAACCTCTCTCTCTTTTAGACCCGTTATAATATCTGTAGCTGGATGGTTTCTTCCTGTTAGTATTTCAGCTATCTGTGTTATAACCATGGCTGTAGCCTCCCATACTTTAGCAATGGAAATTACTACAAAACAAATGATCTATATTCAAACCATGATTCTCCGGTGCTGATGTGACTGACTGGGCTCAAACCAGGGTCTTCTGCCCGCATACTACAAGACTGTGTTAGTTGGATGAGCTAAAGGCTCAGGGGGGGGGGGGGGGCAAACACAAGTCTTCAGTTCTTAAGGACTTGAACAAAAGTGAAGCGCAGGTCAAAGGATGCAGAGTGAGTTCAACACGCACACACAAGTGGCGCAGCGGTCTGAGGCACTGCATCTCAGTGCTTGAGGCGTCACTACAGACCCCCTGGTTCGATTCCAGGATGTATCATAATCCGGCCGTGATTGGGAGTCCCATAGGGCGGCGCACAATTGGCCCAGCGTCGTCTGGGTTTGGCCGGTGTAGGCCGTCATTGTAAATAAGAATTTGTTCATAACTGACTTGCCTAGTTAAATGAAGGTAACATTTTTTTTTTGAATGTTTTGTTTTTTAAACACAAGCACACACACACACACACCCTCCCCCCAGGATATGAAGATGTCTGTGTTCTTCCAGGGCTTAAACCATCTGGCCACTCCCATGACTCGGCTGGCGCTGAGCGCTGAGTGCTGAATGGATGAGCACTTCTCCATGGAAACTGTGTTCGATATCGCCATGACAACCATCTTTGGGAATGGGGGTAAAAATACGACAACAACAAATGAGGAAAAACATTGAATGAAATAAAAGAGCCTAATAAGGAATGACAGTACTATGGGGGGGGGGGTTCTGGTCAAAAGTAGTGCACTATATAGGGAATAGGGTGCCATTATATAGGGAATAGGGTGCCATTATATAGGGAATAGGGTGCCATTATATAGGGAATAGGGTGCCATTATATAGGGAATAGGGTGCCATTATATAGGGAATAGGGTGCCATTATATAGGGAATAGGGTGCCATTATATAGGGAATAGGGTGCCATTATATAGGGAATAGGGTGCCATTATATAGGGAATAGGGTGCCATTATATAGGGAATAGGGTGCCATTATATAGGGAATAGGGTGCCATTATATAGGGAATAGGGTGCCATTATATAGGGAATAGGGTGCCATTATATAGGGAATAGGGTGCCATTATATAGGGAATAGGGTGCCATTATATAGGGAATAGGGTGCCATTATATAGGGAATAGGGTGCCATTATATAGGGAATAGGGTGCCATTATATAGGGAATAGGGTGCCATTATATAGGGAATAGGGTGCCATTATATAGGGAATAGGGTGCCATTATATAGGGAATAGGGTGCCATTATATAGGGAATAGGGTGCCATTATATTGGGAATAGGGTGCCATTATATAGGGAATAGGGTGCCATTATATAGGGAATAGGGTGCCATTATATAGGGAATAGGGTGCCATTATATAGGGAATAGGGTGCCATTATATAGGGAATAGGGTGCCATTATATAGGGAATAGGGTGCCATTATATAGGGAATAGGGTGCCATTATATAGGGAATAGGGTGCCATTATATAGGGAATAGGGTGCCATTATATTGGGAATAGGGTGCCATTATATAGGGAATAGGGTGCCATTATATAGGGAATAGGGTGCCATTATATAGGGAATAGGGTGCCATTATATAGGGAATAGGGTGCCATTATATAGGGAATAGGGTGCCATTATATAGGGAATAGGGTGCTATTATATAGGGAATAGGGTGCCATTATATAGGGAATAGGGTGCCATTATATAGGGAATAGGGTGCCATTTGAGACACAGCCATTGACTAATGTTATCTCAACCTCATCTGAGCTGGAAGCATTTCCTTTAGCCATGACTGCCAAGAAGAGCATCTGTTAACCTCCTGCCTGCCTGTCTGGGATGTGTTTTCTGGCCTCTGGCTGGTGGTGATGCCTGATGATGCCTGATGAGGCCTTCGACATCTTGGGGTGGATACAGGTGTACAGACCTGGGTTCACCTGCTATTTGTTTTCTTCTTTCAAAACACTTTAAGCTGTGTTTGATCTTGCCCAGCCCAAACGGAATCCTTCCGCTTCGCTTTGATCGTTCAATTCAAATCAAATCAAATTTTATTGGTCACATACACGTGTTTAGCAGATGTTATTGCGGGTGTAGCGAAATGATTGTGTTTCTAGCTCCGACAGTGCAGTAATATCTAACAAGTAATATCTAACAATTTCACAACATATACCCAATACACACAAATCTAAGTAAAGCAATGGAATTAAGAATATATAAATACATATATTGACGAGCCATGTCAGAGTGGCATGGACTAAGATACAATAGAATATTATAGAATAGAATACAGTATATACATATGAGATGAGTAGTCCAAGATATGTAAACATTATTAAAGTGACTAGTGTTCCATTTATTAAAGTGGCCAGTGATTTCTAATCTATGTATATCGGCAGCAGCCTCTAATGTGCTAGTGAAGGCTATTTAACAGTCTGATGGCCTTTTTCAGTCTCTCGGTCCCAGCTTTTCGCCTTCTGGATGATAGCGGGGTGAACAGGCAGTGGCTTGGGTGGTTGTTGTCCTTGATCATCTTTTTGGCCTTCCTGTGACATTTGGTGCTGTAGGTGTCCTGGAGGGCTGGTAGTTTGCCCCGGTGATGCATTGGGCAGACCGCAGCAGCCTCTGAACTTGAAGCTTTCCACCTTCTCCACTGCTGTCCCGTCGATGTGGATAGGGGGGTGTTCCCTCTACTGTTTCCTGAAGTCCACGATCATCTCCTTTGTTTTGTTGACATTGAGTGAGAGGTTATTTTCCTGGCACCACACTCCCAGAGCCCTCACCTCCTCCCTGTAGGCTGTCTCATCATTGTTGGTAATCAAGCCTACTACTGTTGTGTTGTCTGCAAACTTGATGATTGAGTTGGAGGCGTGCTTGGCCACGCAGTCATGGGTGAACAGGGAGTACAGGAGGGGTCTGAGCACGCACCCTTGTGGGGCCCCATTGTTGAGGCTCAGCGAAGTGGATGTGTAGTTTCCTACCTTCACCACCTGGGGGTGGCCCGTCAGGAAGTCCAGGACCCAGTTGCACAGGGCGGGGTTCAGACCCAGGGCCTCGAGCTTAACGATACTCGATGCCAACACATCTTTCTAGATAAGTTACACTCTGAAGTTATGTTGTGCTTGGTGACCTCTGACTGTTTCATCCTAACATTGTCGGTGCCGACGTGGATGACAATGTCCCTATACCATCTACACTCGCCCGTTTTAGCCTCAGCCAGCACCATCTTCAGATTAGCCTTTACGTCGGTAGCCCTGCCCCCTGGTAAACAATGTATGATCGCTGGATGATTTATTTAAAGTCTAATATTGCGGGTAATTGAGTCGCCAATGACTAGGGTTTTTAAGTTGTCCGAGCTAATGGTGGGAGGCTTCGGAGGCTCAGACCCCATAATGGGTGGAGGAGAGACCCGAGAAGGCTCGGGCACTGACTCCAACTCGTTGCTTAGTGAGGAAAACCGGTTGAAAGTTTCTACTGGCTGAATGAGTGACACCGGTTGAGCATGCCGACATCATTTCTTTCCAGAAGTCATGAGAAAATAGTTTCGGCTGCGGGAACTGTGCAGGGGGATTAACACTACTACCTGTACTTACTGCTGGCACAGACGCTGTATCATCCTTTCCTACACTTAAATTGCCCTTGCCTAACGATTGCGTCTGAAGCCGGGCTTGCAACTCCGCTATCCTCACCATAAGGCGATCGTTGTCCTGTATATTAAGAGTACAGCGACTGCAATGAGAAGGCATACTGTTACTTAGCCTGCATATGTCCAGATAAAGTGTCCGGGATGAAAAGTAGAATAAAAAAAGTTGTGTGAGGACAAAACTAAGACCTTGGTAAACTTGTTAAATACAGAGCTTGATTAAATAGTTATTAAGAGTAAAGTTTGGCAGGTAGCCAAGTAGCAACAAACAGTCCCGCAGTACGGAGACAACGCCGAATTGGAAAACAGTGTTGGTGCTCTAGAGTATCTCCAGGCTGAGAGGACAGGCCACAATCTGCTGACGATCAAGTGGCAACAGCGAACCCCAAATCACTGATGCTTGATTAGAACCAACCACATTCCCAATCCCATCTACAAGTAGAGACATATTCATGTTCCATGGAATGATGAAAGACTACATTTAGTATGAATGTCATGATTATTTTCTTATCTACTAGTGTTTGACTTGGATGGAAGATGGAGGATGTGTTGGATATGTGATAGATAATGTGTTGGATATGTGATGGATAGAGCTGATCTCTAGATGGAGAATGTGTTGGATATGTGATGGATAATGTGTTGGATATGTGATGGATAGAGCTGATCTCTAGATGGAGAATGTGTTGGATATGTGATGGATAATGTGTTGGCCCCGTGTAGCACATTTGGTAGAGCATGGCGCTTGCAACTCCAGGGTTGTGGGTTCGATTCCCACGGGGGGCCAGTATGAAAAAACAAACAAAAATAATAATAATAATTAAAAAATATATGTATGCACTCACTAACTATAAGTCGCTCTGGATAAGAGCGCCTGCTAAATGACTAAAATGTAAAATATATGACAGGTAGAGCTGATCTCTGGATGGAGGATGTGTTGGATATATATAATCTCCAAAGAGTCACATTTCCCTAATAATGGGCAGCTAGCGGGCTGTTGAAATTAGCAGCTACAGTGGGGAGAACAAGTATTTGATACACTGCCGATTTTGCAGGTTTTCCTACTTACAAAGCATGTAGAGGTCTGTAATTTTTATCATAGGGACACTTCAACTGTGAGAAATGGAATCTAAAACAAAAATCCAGAAAATCACAATGTATGATTTTTAAGTAATTAATTTGTATTTTATTGCATGACATAAGTATTTGATCACCTACCAACCAGTAAGAATTCCGGCTCTCACAGACCTGTTAGTTTTTCTTTAGGAAGCCCTCCTGTTCTCCACTCATTACCTGTATTAACTGCACCTGTTTGAACTCGTTACCTGTATAAAAGACACCTGTCCACACACTCAATCAAACAGACTCCAATCTCTCCACAATGGCCAAGACCAGAGAGCTGTGTAAGGACATCAGGGATAAAATTGTAGACCTGCACAAGGCTGGGATGGGCTACAGGGCAATAGGCAAGTAGCTTGGTGAGAAGGCAACAACTGTTGGCGCAATTATTAGAAAATTTAAGAAGTTCAAGATGACATTCAATCACCCTCGGTCTGGGGCTCCATGCAAGATCTCACCTCGTGGGGCATCAATGATCATGAGGAAGGTGAGGGATCAGCCCAGAACTACACGGAAGGACCTGGTCAATGACCTGAAGAGAGCTGGGACCACAGTCTCAAAGAAAACCATTAGTAACACACTATGCCGTCATGTATTAAAATCCTGCAGCGCACGCAAGGTCCCCCTGCTCAAGCCAGCGCATGTCCAGGCCCGTCTGAAGTTTGCCAATGACCATCTGGATGATTCAGAGGAGGAATGGGAGAAGGTCATGTGGTCTGATGAGACAAAAAATAAAGCTTTTTGGTCTAAACTCCACTCGCCGTGTTTGGAGGAAGAAGAAGGATGAGTACAACCCCAAGAACACCATCCCAACCGTGAAGCATGGAGGTGAAAACATCATTCTTTGGGGATGCTTTTCTGCAAAGGGGACAGGACGACTGCACCGTATTGAGGGGAGGATGGATGGGGCCATGTATCGCGAGATCTTGGCCAACAACCTCCTTCCCTCAGTAAGAGCATTGTAGATGGGTCGTGGCTGGGTCTTCCAGCATGACAACGACCCGAAACACACAGCCAGGGCAACTAAGGAGTGGTTCCGTAAGAAGCATCTCAAGGTCCTGGAGTAGCCTAGCCAGTCTCCAGACCTGAACCCAATAGAAAATCTTTGGAGGGAGCTGAAAGTCCGTATTGCCCAGCGACAGCCCCAAAACCTGAAGGATCTGGAGAAGGTCTGTATGGAGGAGTGGGCCAAAATCCCTGATGCAGTGTGTGTAAACCTGGTCAAGACCTACAGGAAACGTATGATCTCTGTAATTGCAAACAAAGGTTTCTGTACCAAATATTAAGTTCTGCTTTTCTGATGTATCAAATACTTATGTCATGCAATAAAATGCAAATTAATTACTTAAAAATCATGCAATGTGATTTTCTGGATTTTTGTTTTAGATTCCGTCTCTCACAGTTGAAGTGTACCTATGATAAACATTACAGACCTCTACATGCTTTGTAAGTAGGAAAACCTGCAAAATCGGCAGTGTATCAAATACATATCAACGAATTGGCGAGGGCACTGGAACAGTCTGCAGCACCCGGCCTCACCCTACTAGAATCTAAAGTCAAATGTCTACTGTTTGCTGATGATCCTGTGATGCGTCATTTGAAGGAGTCAGGCGAAGGAGGGTAAATCACAGTATACAGAGTTTATTCCGTAATACAGCGTTAACCAGTCCAGAACAGGCGCACTGGAACAAACAGGCACACAGGGAATATACCCCGGCAATACAAAATACACTGAGCTCAACCACGCTACTATCTCCTCATAATAAACAATCACCCACAAGGACAAGGGGGGGGCAGAGGGGA
The DNA here is from genome assembly GCF_964263955.1 of Coregonus lavaretus. NCBI lineage: Eukaryota > Metazoa > Chordata > Actinopteri > Salmoniformes > Salmonidae > Coregonus > Coregonus lavaretus. Next base: position 5,510,326 of record NC_140009.1, on the reverse strand, counting down.
ACACTTATACACGTACTAATGAGGGGAATATGAACCAGGTGTGTGTAATTGACAAGACAAGACAAATGGAATGATGAGATATGGGGCGGCAGTGGCTAGAAGGCCGGGGGACGACGAACGCCGAAGCCTGCCCGAACAAGCAGGGGTGGCAGCTTCGGAGGAAGTCGTGACAGTATCCCCCCCCCGGCGCGCAGCGCCAGCAGCGCGCCGACCCCGGCCTCGAGGACGGCCAGGAGGACGCGGAGCAGGGCGAGCCGGATGGCGACGGTGAAAATCCTGCAACAGGGAGGGATCGAGGATATCCCTCACCGGTACCCAGCACCGTTCCTCCGGACCGTACCCCTCCCACTCCACGAGGTACTGAAGGCCCCCCACCCGACGCCTCAAATCCAGGATGGAACGGACGGAGTACGCCGGGGGCCCCCTCGATGTCCAGAGGAGGCGGAGGGACCTCCCGCACCTCAGACTCCTGGAGCGGACCAGCCACCACTGGCTTGAGGAGAGACACATGAAACGAGGGGTTAATACGGTAATCATGGGGGAGTAATAACCTATAGGTAACCTCGTTGATTTTCCTCAGGACTTTGAACGGCCCCACAAACCGCGGGCTCAGCTTCCGGCAGGGCAGGCGGAGGAGCAGATTCCGGGTCGAGAGCCAGACCCGATCACCCGATACAAAGACCGGGGCCTCACTGCGGTGGCGGTCAGCGTTGGCCTTCTGACGACGCATGGCTCGTTGGAGGTGGACGTGGGCAGCATCCCACGTCTCCTCTGCGCGCCGAAACCAGTCATCCACCGCAGGAGCCTCGTCTGGCTCTGGTGCCACGGTGCCAGAACCGGTTGGTAACCTAAAACACATTGGAATGGCGTTAGGTTAGTGGAGGAGTGACGGAGAGAGTTCTGGGCATATTCGGCCCATGGCAAGAACAGCGACCACTCCCCCGGCCGGTCCTGGCAGTAGGACCGCAGGAACCTACCCACATCCTGATTTACCCGTTCCACCTGCCCATTTGACTCTGGGTGGAAACCCAGAGGTCAGGCTGAACGAGACCCCCAGACGTTCCATGACCGCCTTCCAGACTTTGGATGTGAACTGGGGACCCCGGCAGCTTCGGAGGAAGTCGTGACAGTATCCCCCCCCCGGCGCGCAGCGCCAGCAGCGCGCCGACCCCGGCCTCGAGGACGGCCAGGAGGACGCGGAGCAGGGCGAGCCGGATGGCGACGGTGAAAATCCTGCAACAGGGAGGGATCGAGGATATCCCTCACCGGTACCCAGCACCGTTCCTCCGGACCGTACCCCTCCCACTCCACGAGGTACTGAAGGCCCCCCACCCGACGCCTCAAATCCAGGATGGAACGGACGGAGTACGCCGGGGGCCCCCTCGATGTCCAGAGGAGGCGGAGGGACCTCCCGCACCTCAGACTCCTGGAGCGGACCAGCCACCACTGGCTTGAGGAGAGACACATGAAACGAGGGGTTAATACGGTAATCATGGGGGAGTAATAACCTATAGGTAACCTCGTTGATTTTCCTCAGGACTTTGAACGGCCCCACAAACCGCGGGCTCAGCTTCCGGCAGGGCAGGCGGAGGAGCAGATTCCGGGTCGAGAGCCAGACCCGATCACCCGATACAAAGACCGGGGCCTCACTGCGGTGGCGGTCAGCGTTGGCCTTCTGACGACGCATGGCTCGTTGGAGGTGGACGTGGGCAGCATCCCACGTCTCCTCTGCGCGCCGAAACCAGTCATCCACCGCAGGAGCCTCGTCTGGCTCTGGTGCCACGGTGCCAGAACCGGTTGGTAACCTAAAACACATTGGAATGGCGTTAGGTTAGTGGAGGAGTGACGGAGAGAGTTCTGGGCATATTCGGCCCATGGCAAGAACAGCGACCACTCCCCCGGCCGGTCCTGGCAGTAGGACCGCAGGAACCTACCCACATCCTGATTTACCCGTTCCACCTGCCCATTTGACTCTGGGTGGAAACCCAGAGGTCAGGCTGAACGAGACCCCCAGACGTTCCATGACCGCCTTCCAGACTTTGGATGTGAACTGGGGACCCCGGTCAGACACTATATCCTCTGGCACCCCGTAGTGCCGCAAGACGTGTGTAAACAGGGCCTCCGCAGTTTTTAGGGCCGTAGAGAGACCGGGCAGAGGAAGGAGGCGGCAGGCCTTGGAAAAGCGGTCCACAACGACCAGGATGGTGGTGTTACCTTAGGAGAGGGGAAGATCAGTAAGGAAATCAACACTCAGATGAGACCATGGTTGTTGTGGAACTGATAAAGGTTGTAACTTACCCGCTGGGAGGTGCCTAGGTGCCTTACTCTGGGCGCGCCACCAGTACTTTCCGGTCAGGCAGCGCACTGTACGACCGATTCCTGGATGACCAGAGGAGGGTGATGTGCGTGCCCAGTAGATCAGACGGTCACGGATAAGAGCAGGCACGTACTGCAGCCCAGCTGGACACTGAGGTGGAGATGGCTCTGTGCGTAACGCCTGCTCTATATCCGCGTCCATCGCCACAATGCAGGAGGCCGGGAGTATGGGGGTGTTGTCTCTGGGCCTCTCCTCTGTGTCATACAGCAGGGACAATGCGTCTGCCTTCACGTTCTTCTTACCCAGGATGTATATAGTGTGAAATCAAACTGGGTGAAGAATAGGGCCCACCTGGCCTGGCGAGGGTTCAGCCTCCTCGCTGCCCGGATGTACTCCACGTTACGGTGGTCCGTCCAGATGAGGAAAGGGTGTTTTGCCCCTTCGAGCCAATGCCTCCACACGGTCAGGGCTCGGACAACAGCCAACAGCTCCCGATCACCAACGTCGTAGTTCTGTGCCTATCCCTACCTTGGACGTATCCACCTCCACTACGAAGGGTAGTGATGGATCGGGGTGAGCCAGTACCGGGGCTGAGGTGAACAGACCCCTCAGGTTACTGAAGGCCCTGTCAGCCTCAGCAGACCAGTGGAGCCGGGACGGCCCACCCTTCAACAGAGATGTGATGGGAGCTGCGACCTTGCCAAAGCCCCGGATAAACCTCTGATAGTAGTTGGCAAAGCCAAAAAAAGCTGCACCTCCTTAACCGTGGTTGGAGTCGGGCCAATTACGCACGGCTGAAATGTGATCTCCCTCCATCTCCACACCTGAGGTGGTAATGTGGTATCCTTAGGAAGGAGACGGACTGCTCGAAAAACAGACACTTTTCTGCCTTGGCATAAAGGTCATTTTCCAACAGTTGGGTCAGCACTTTGCAAACCAGGGACACATGCTCGGTGCGCATAGCGGAATACACCAGAATGTCATCGATGTAGACCACTACACCGCGACCAAGCATGTCCCGAAACACCTTGTTCACCTAGGACTGGAAGACGGATGGAGCATTCATCAAACCGTAGGGCATCACCAGGTATTCATAATTACCGTGGTGGTGCTAAATGCTGTATTCCACTCATCCACCTCTCGGACACACACCAGGTTGTACGCACTCTGGAGATCTAATTTGGTGAAGAAGCACGCCCCATGCATTGACTCGATCACTGAAGGAATGAGGGGGAGAGGATAACTAAATCATATTGTCTCCTTGTTCAGTGATCGATAATCAATGCAAGGGCGCAGACCGCCATCTTTCTTCTTCACAAAAAAGAAACTTGAGAAGGCAGGTGAAGTGGAGGGACGTATATACCCCTGGCGCAGGGACTCGGTGACGTATGTTTCCATAGCCTCCGTTTCAGCCTGTGACAGGGGATACACATGACTCCTGGGAGGCACAGCATCTACCCGGAGGTTAAACGCGCAATCCCCCGCCCGATGAGGTGGGTAACTTGGTCGCCTGCGTTTTGGAAAAGGCGTGTGCCAAATCGAGGTATTTGGGGGGGATGCGCACGGTGGAGGTACTGTCTGGACTTTCCACCGTGGTTGCACCAACGGAAACACAGAGACACCTACCCTGACACTCTCGCGACCACCCCGTGAGAACCCTCTGTGGCCATGAGAATATGGGGTTGTGGAGTGCTAACCAAGGGATACCTAGTACCACAGGGAAAGCAGGAGACTCAATGATAAAAAACATGACTTGCTCACAATGAGTCTCGTGGGTAACCATGGTGATTGGTGCGGTAACTCCCCTAACAAACCCGGACCCTAATGGTCGACTGTCAAGTGCTCTGATGGGGAGTGGAATGGCTGGGGAACCAATGAAATGCCTAGAATGTGAGAATGCCCTGTCCATAAAGTTACCAGCTGTGCCGGAATCGACTAGCGCCTTACACTGGGGAACTACAATGTGATCAGGAAAGTGGATGGGTAGGGTACAGTGCGCAGCAGAGGGCTCTGAACGAGTGTGGGTGTTTGATACCTGGGGTGATGCGAGAGTGCCCTGCCTGCTGCCTCCAGACCCAAAAGAACACTGGCGACAACGTGTGGTGTAATGTCCCTTCGTGCCACCAGAGTGACACTGGCGCTGTCGTCCTCCGCTCTCTCGGATCGTGGCTCCACCCAGCTCCATCAGCTCGTGATCCGAGTCGGCCAGGGTGGGAACGGGCAGACCCCTTCCAGGACGTCCTCTGGCTGCCAGCAGGTTGTCCAAACAGATGGCCATGTCCACCAGTTGCGTGAAGGACAACATGGTGTCCCGGCAGGCTAGCTCCCTTTGGACGTCCTCCCGCAGATGGCACCGGAAGTGGTCGATAAGGCCCTGCTCGTTCCACCCGGACCCAGCTGCTAGAGTGCGAAACTCCAAGGCAAAGTCCTGCCCAGTCCTCGTCCCCTGCCTCAGGTGGACCAGCCGCTCGCCCGCCTCTCGACCTTCGGGTGGGTGATCGAAGACAGCCCGAAAGAGGCGAGCAAACTCCCCGTAGTTGTCCAATGCGGCTCCTTGTTCCAGACCGCATTGGCCCACTCCAGGGCTTTCCCCGAGAGGCAGGAGACGAGGGCGGACGCCTTCTCCCGTCCGATGGGGCCGGCCTGATGCTGGAGAAGTAGAGCTCCAGTTGGAGGAGGAATCCCTGGCAGAGAGCAGCTGTCCGTCGAACTCCCGTGGTCGGGATATATGGATCCCTCTGCGTGCTGGGGTGTGGGTGGCTGGATCCGGTTGCCCAGCTGGTCTCGACAGATTGGGTCCTCTCTGCTCCAGGAGTTGGACGACCTGGAGAACCCGATCCATCGCTTCTCCCAAGCTGGCTAGCATTGTTGAATGCTCCTGGACCCGTGTCACGACTCCAGGCATGCGCTCCTCTCCTGCTGACTTTCGGGTGGTTGATTCTGTGATGCGTGATTTGCAGGAGGGTGAATCACAGTATAAAGAGTTTATTCCGTAATCCATCTTAACCAGTTCAACCAAGCTACTAATCCTCACAATGAACAATCACCCACAAGGACAAGGGGGGCAGAGAGAACACTTAAACACATACTAATGAGGGGAATATGAACCAGGTGTGTGTAATTGACAAGACAAGACAAATGGAATGATGAGATATGGAGCGGCAGTGGCTAGAAGGCCGGTGATGACGAACGCCGAAGCCTGCCAGAACAAGGAGGGGAGGCAGCTTCGGAGGAAGTCGTGACAGATCTGGTGCTTCTGTCACCAACCAAGGAGGGCCTACAGCAGCACCTAGATCTTCTGCACAGATTCTGTCAGACCTGGGCCCTGACAGTAAATCTCAGTAGGGCAAAAATAATGTTGTTCCAAAAAAGGTCCAGCTGCCAGGACCACAAATACAAATTCCATCTAGACACCGTTGCCCTAGAGCACACAATAAAACAATACATACCTCGGCCTAAACATCAGCGCCACAGCTAACTTCCACAAAGCTGTGAACGATCTGGGAGAAAAGGCAAGAAGGGCCTTCTATGCCATCAAAAGGAACATACAATTTGACATATCAATTTGGATCTGGCTAAAAATACTTGAATCAGTTATAGAACTCATTGCCCTTTATGGTTGTGAGGTCTGGGGTCTGCTCACCAACAAAAAATTCACAAAATGGGACAAACACCAAATTGAGACTCTGCATGCAGAATTCTGCAAAAATATCCTCAGTGTACAACGTAAAACACCAAATAATGCATGCAGAGTAGAATTAGGCCGATACCCACTAATTATCCAAATCCAGAAAAGAGCCGTTAAATTCTATAACCACTTAAAAGGAAGCGATTCTCAAACCTTCCATAACAAAGCCATCACCTACAGAGAGATTAACTTGGAGAAGAGTCCCTTAAGTAAGCTGGTCTTGGGGCCAGCAAACACAAACAGACCCCACAGAGTCCCAGGACAACAACAGAATTAGACCAACCCAAATCATGAGAAAACAAAAAGAGAATTACTTGACACATTGGAAAGAATTAACAAAAGAACAGAGCAAACTAGAATGCTATTTGGCCCTAAACAGAGAGTACACAGTGGCAGAATACCTGACCACTGTGACTGACTCAAACTTAAGGAAAGCTTTGACTGTGTACAGACTCAGTGAGCATAGCCTTGCTATTGAGAAAGGCCGCCGTAGGCAGACCTGGCTCTCAAGAGAAGACAGGCTATGTGCACACTGCCCACAAAATGAGGTGGAAACTGAGCTGCACTTCCTAACTTCCTGCCAAATGTATGAACATATTAGAGACACATACTTCCCTTAGATTACACAGACCCACAAAGAATTCGAAAACAAATCCAATTTTTATAAACTCCCATATCTATTAGGTGAAACACCACAGTGTGCAATCACAGCAGCAAGATTTGTGACCTGTTGCCACAAGAAAAGGGCAACTAGTGAAGAACTGTCACGCCCTGCCCTACAGAACTCTAGTTAGTTTGGTCAGGGAGTGCATGTTGAGTTCTAGGTGGTGGTATATCTATGTGTAGATCTAGGTGTTGTATTTCTATGTTTGTCCGGGTGTGGTTCCCAATCAGAGGCAGCTGTCGCTCGTTGTCTCTGATTGGGGATCATACTTAGGTAGCCTGTTTTCCTGCCTGGGTTGTGGGATCTTGTTTGTGTATAGCCTTCCGACGTCACGTTTTGTTGCCGTTGTATGTTTATTCAGGTAAATAAACATGTATGCATTTCACGCTGCGCCTTGGTCTGACCCGTTCATCAACGACCGTGACAAGAACAAACACCATTGTAAATACAACCCATATTTATGTTTATTTATTTTCCTGTTTGTACCTTAACTATTTGCACATTGTTACAACACTGTATATATACATAATATGACATTTGAAATGTCTTTATTCTTTTGGAATTTCTGAATGTAATGTTTACTGTTAATATTTATTGTTTATTTCACTTTTGTTTACTATCTACTTCACTTGCTTTTGCAATGTTAACATACATTTTCCATGCCAATAATGCCCTTAAATTGAAATTGAAATTCAATTCAGTTGAGAGAGGAGAGAGAGAGGAGAGAGACTGAGATACAGAAAGAGAGCGAGGGAGAGAGAGAGAGGAGTAAGTATAAGTATAATTATTTGATACATCAGAAAAGCAGAACTTAATATTTGGTACAGAAACCTTTCTTTGCAATTACAGAGATCATACGTTTCCTGTAGGTCTTGACCAGGTTTGCACACACTGCAGCAGGGATTTTGGCCCACTCCTCCATACAGACCTTCTCCAGATCCTTCAGGTTTCGGGGCTGTCGCTGGGCAATACGGACTTTCAGCTCCCTCCAAAGATTTTCTATTGGGTTCAGGTCTGGAGACTGGCTAGGCCACTCCAGGACCTTGAGATGCTTCTTACGGAGCCACTCCTTAGTTGCCCTGGCTGTGTGTTTCGGGTCGTTGTCATGCTGGAAGACCCAGCCACGACCCATCTTCAATGCTCTTACTGAGGGAAGGAGGTTGTTGGCCAAGATCTCGCGATACATGGCCCCATCCATCCTCCCCTCAATACGGTGCAGTCGTCCTGTCCCCTTTGCAGAAAAGCATCCCCAAAGAATGATGTTTCCACCTCCATGCTTCACGGTTGGGATGGTGTTCTTGGGGTTGTACTCATCCTTCTTCTTCCTCCAAACACGGCAAGTGGAGTTTAGACCAAAAAGCTCTATTTTTGTCTCATCAGACCACATGACCTTCTCCCATTCCTCCTCTGGATCATCCAGATGGTCATTGGCAAACTTCAGACGGGCCTGGACATGCGCTGGCTTGAGCAGGGGGACCTTGCGTGCGCTGCAGGATTTTAATACATGACACACTTCTGTCAGTATCTAACATGTTAAGCAGAGGTTACTATTTAAACCCAGTTCTAGCTCACTAAAGGAGTATGTCTGCTTTCATCAGGAAAACAGCAAGCCTGATTTGTGACTCATTGATGTAAGTCCTCCCTCTGTGTCTCTATAGACAGCATAGTGCGCATGCACGCACACACACACACTTTCTTTTTTATTTGTGTGTGTGTGTGTGTGTGCTTCCAAGTGTGAGAAGCAGAGAGAGTGAGGAACAGCAGAAGCCAAGCAGCTGAACAGTAATTAGTAGCCTGTCATTCCAAATCTCCATGGAGACGGCTGTGTGTTGTGTTCCATCTACAACTTCAGCGAGTGATCACACAGACACTGGGGAGTAGGTGCCATGGCTATGAATTTCATTACACCACTTTACAAACCAACCACAATAACTCACACACTCTAGTTCGGTGCTCCGGTAGGTGCTAATAACCACAATAAAAATCACATGCACACGCTAAGCTGAGCACAAAACTCTGTTTTTCCTTGGCACTGACAACCACAACAACAATCCCACTGACTCTAGTCTGATCCCACTAAGAACAGAAGACAGTAGTAATCAAAGCGCAAACACGTTGGTCCCACGCTGTGCAGTAAATGGTTGAAGTATACTGGCTATGACATCACCATAGATGGAAACATACAGCCTCAGAGACAGAAACAACAGCTATCAGCTTGCAGAAAGGCAGAAACAGTGGCACACTTGGTTTTCTTTTGTCATAGGGAAAATGTATTTTATTCCTGCACAAAAACACATGATACAAGATATCAACTGCATTGCTTTAGACACACAACATCTGACAGTTTCACTGCGTTTCAATCCCAAAACGACCGTTCAACTTTACAAACTGCACCAGATACACTGGTCCATACGAAGCATCCAACCCATGATGAGAAACCCATAGAATTAGAATGAGAATCATAGAATCGTTCTAATTCTATGGAGAATCTTATAATCATTCTTATTCTCATTGTAATCATTCTAGAAAGCAGATCAGACTCATATAGCTATGATTCAGTTCACCCCTGCTAAAACACAACAGTAAAAGTGAAAAGGAAGGCTGTATAGGTAGATATAGTTAAAGCTGGAATCCTTAGTTGGAACAATAACAAAGCGGACACCCCGCCTCTGTTTTGGTAAAAAGCTGAGGGATGGGCCTGGAGAAAAGTAAACACTCTCAAATTCATAGACAGAGCTACAGTATGTATCCAAGGACTGACCATCCATGATATCAACACTATAGTTTTAACCGTGCTTTGAGGCTATACCATGTTTGTTTACATTTACATTGTTTACAAACATTGGAGTATAACAAGTTTATATCTTGCGTTCTGACAGTTGAACTAAGCATTTATAAGTTATATTCTTCAAGAATCATTAATTTATACGTCCAAAAATGGATGTAGCAACTAAGGATTCTAGATTTAAATGATCAAAATAAAATAATCTTCATATAATGTAATATATTGATACTAACTGTGCAGCTAATCCATTTTCTAGAGGGTAGAGTTACTAGGCTACACACTGTGCTACATACAACTGTGCGTTTATATACAGACCTTTGTGTCACAGGAGTCAAAAAAGGGTTGAGATCTAAATAAAAATATATTGAAATAAAACATTCCTTTAATAAAACACAAGGCAACTATGGTCAACCAAGAGAAATATATTAAGACACCACGTGAAAGAAAACACACGTTCTTATTTTTTTTTTGCCATTTGAAACGCAACCTTTTTCCACCTTACATGCTGACTACACAGGGCACGCGCGTGCGTACGCGTGAGCCATCGCAAAAACCATCAAGCACTATGATGAAACTGGCTCTCATGAGGACCGCCACAGGAGTGGAAGACCCAGAGTTACCTCTGCTGCAGAGGATAAGTTTATTAGAGTTACCAGCCTCAGAAATTGCAGCCCAAATAAATGCTTCACAGAGTTCAAGTCACCGACACATCTCAACATCAACTGTTCAGAGGGGACTGTGTGAATCAGGCCTTTATGGTCGAATTTCTACAAAGTAACCACTACTAAAGGACACCAATAAGAAGAAGAGACTTGCTTGGGCCAAGAAACACGAGCAATGGACATTAGACCAGTGGAAATTTGTCCTTTGGTCTGGAGTCCAAATTGGAGATTTTTGGTTCCAACCGCCATGGCTATGTGAGATGCGGTGTGGGTGAACGGATTATCGCCGCAAGTGTAGTTCCCACCGTAAAGCATGGAGGAGGAGGTGTTATGGTGTGGGGGTGCTTTGCTGGTGACACTGTCTGTGATGTATTTAGAATTCGAGGCACACTTAACCAGCATGGCTACCACAGCATTCTGCAGCGATACGCCATCCCATCTGGTTTTGGCATGGGGGGACTATCATTTGTTTTACAACAGGACAACGACCCAACACACCTCCAGGCTGTGTAAGGGCTATTTGACCAAGAAGGAGAGTGATGGAGTGCTGCATCAGATGACCTGGCCTCCACAATCACCCAACCTCAACCCAATTGAGATGGTTTGGGACGAGCCGGACGACAGAGTGAAGGAAAAGCAGCCAACATGTGCTCAGCATATGTGGGAACTCCTTCAAGACTGTTGGAAAAGCATTCCAGTTGAAGCTGGTTGAGAGAATGCCAAGAGTGTGCAAAGCTGTCATCAAGGCAAACGGTGGCTATTTGAAGAATCTCAAATATTTAATATATTTTGATTTGTTTAACAATTTTTTGGTTACTACATGATTCCACATGTGTTATTTTATAGTTTTGATGTCTTCACTATTATTCTACAATGTAGAAAATAGTAAAAATAAAGAAAAACCCTTGAATGAGTAGGTGTGTCCAAACTTTTGACTGGTACTGTATGTGTACATTTATTTTGCAACCTTCACGCACGCAACGCGGCCGGTGTGGTCAGCATGTTAGAAACATGTACAAAGATGATCAAACAACCAAGATCTCCAACAACCAAGATCTTAAAATAACCAAGATTGGCGTTTTAGGAACAAATCTAAGCCTCATGACATTACTCCATAACACATTAAGCTCCATCACTTTGACAATATGCACGACAGGAACGGGCGGATGATGTCACAGTATGTGTAGATATGGATCTTAACGATGCATTTACTAGCGACGTTGATGATGCATTTAGTAACGATGATGTTGAGACAATCACTTTTAATCTAATATGGCCACTCACATTTTGGTCCCCTTTCAACCGGCAAATGTATTGACAGAACAGAGCTAATATCATAGAAATAGAACAGCATTTATATATTATTCGCAAGACACTTTGTTTGTGAAAAGACTCGTAGTGTGAGCTTATTCAGACACATCATCTTGACTACTGTCTGACTGCATCTCGTCTCTCTGACATTTTTACATTCCTATTTCTCTTTTTTTTGTGCAATGACTTAAAGACACTGTTTGTGAACATTAGCGTTAACGTTAGCGTCAACCACTCGTCAACCACTTTGAAAAGAAGGTTGACGACATCCGATCCTTGTTTGTTAAGCCTAATGACACTGCTGGTCCTGCTCACACTGCCCTACCCTATGCTTTGACTTCTTTCTCCCCTCTCTCTCCAGATAAGATCCTGCGACTTGTGACTGCAGGCCGCCCAACAACCTGCCCGCTTGACCCCATCCCCTCCTCCCTTCTCCAGACCATCTCCGGTGACCTTCTCCCCTACCTCACCTCGCTGATCAACTCATCCTTGACCGCTGGCCATGTCCCTTCCGTCTTCAAGAGAGCGAGAGTTACTCCCCTTCTCAAAAAACCAACACTCGACCCCACTGATGTCAACAACTACAGACCAGTATCCCTTCTTTCTTTTCTTTCCAAAACTATTGAGCGTGCCGTCTTTAGCCAACTCTCTTGCTATCTCTCTCAGAATGACCTTCTTGATCCAAACCAATCAGGTTTCAGGACTGGTCATTCAACTGAGACTGCTCTTCTCTGTGTCACAGAGACTCTCCGCACTGCTAAAGCTAACTCTCTCTCCTCTGCTCTTGTCCTTCTAGATCTGTCTGCTGCCTTTGATACTGTGAACCATCAGATCCTCCTCTCCACCCTCTCCGAAATGGGCATCTCCGGCGCGGCTCACTCCTGGATTGCGTCCTACCTGACCGGTCGCTCCTACCAAGTGGCGTGGCGGGAAGCTGTCTCCGCACCACGTGCTCTCACCACTGGTGTCCCCCAGGGATCGGTTTTGGGCCCTCTCCTTTTCTCCCTATACACCAAGTCACTTGGCTCTGTCATATCCTCACATGGCCTTTCCTATCATTGCTACGCTGACGATACACAACTAATCTTCTCCTTTCCCCCTTCTGATCACCAGGTGGCGAATCGCATCTCTGCATGTCTGGCAGACATATCAGTATGGATGACGGATCACCACCTCAAGCTGAACCCTGGCAAGACGGAGCTGCTCTTCCTCCCCGGGAAGGACTGCCCGTTCCATGATCTCGCCATCACGGTAGACAACTCCGCTGTGTCCTCCTCCCAGAGTGCGAAGAGCCTAGGCGTGACCCTGGACAACACCCTGTCGTTCTCCGCCAACATCAAGGCGGTGACCCGCTCCTGCAGGTTCATGCTCTACAACATTCGGAGAGTGCGACCCTGCCTTACACAGGAAGCGGCGCAGGTCCTGGTCCAGGCACTTGTCATCTCCCGTCTGGACTACTGCAACTCGCTGTTGGCTGGGCTCCCTGCCTGTGCCATTAAACCCCTACAACTCATCCAGAATGCCGCAGCCCGTCTGGTGTTCAACCTTCCCAAGTTCTCTCACGTCACCCCCCTCCTCCGCACACTCCACTGGCTTCCAATTGAAGCTCGCATCCGCTACAAGACCATGGTGCTTGCCTTTGGAGCAGTGAGGGGAACGGCACCCCTGTACCTTCAGGCTCTGATCAGTCCCTACACCCAAACGAGGACATTGCGTTCATCCACCTCTGGCCTGCTGGCTCCCCTTCCTCTGCGGAAGCACAGCTCCCCCTCAGCCCAGTCAAAACTGTTCGCTGCTCTGGCACCCCAATGGTGGAACAAGCTCCCTCACGACGCCAGGACAGCGGAGTCACTCACCACCTTCCGGAGACATTTGAAACCCCACCTCTTTAAGGAATACCTGGGATAGGCTAAAGTATTCCTTCTAACCCCCCCCCCCCCCCCCCCCCCCCCCCCCCCCAAATTGTAAAGTGGTTATCCCACTGGCTATAGGGTGAACGCACCAATTTGTGAGTCGCTCTGGCTAAGAGCGTCTGCTAAATGACGTTAATGTGCCCTTGAGCAAGGCACTTAACCCTAATTGCTCCTGTAAGTCGCTCTGGTTAAGAGCGTCTGCTAAATGACTAAAATGTAAAATGTAAATGTCTATAACAGTCTCATCCTGCTACTGCTACCGTTGTCTGCGCGTTGACTCTCCTCTTCCTGAAACACAACTGTTTACGTACTGTAATAGAAATACATTATTTTTATTATTTCTATAAGGTTTTTTGAAAGATACTTTGTTTGTGAAAGGAAAGTAGCGCGAGCTTTCATAGTCGCATTGCCGCTGCTTGACTACAGCCTGTCTGTTTACTGGCCTGACACCTGTTTGAACCTTTATTTAATCAAAACAGAGCTGGACTTGTTGGGAACAATGACTCCTAGTTCCAATCCTACTGTAGTTTGCTCACAGTCATTTTTTTACACAATGCAACTCCACATTTCTGTTGTATTTTAGTCAGTCAATGTTTACCAATTACGCTTCATTGATAAAAGACTGTAGCATTTTTTTACAGAAACATCAAACGTTGTTCTTCTCCACAAGGACTATGAACTGATCATATACTGTATTGCTAACTTTAAAAACCGAATCCTTCAAGCCATAGTAGCAATTTCTTGAAAACGCCATTTGTAAATATTGCTGCTTGATTGAAACTCAAAGTATTTCCATCAAAGGAGTTACTTCAGATATTCAAAAAAAGCTCCTCAACTTTAGATGTGTCCCTTAATATTAAGTTCACTGATGTTATTTTCTTTCAAGGTACATTATATAGTGCTAAATCATACAATACAATACATGCTAAATACTTGGAAACAGACAGATGTGTGTACATACATAACTATACCTCCTACAGCATCAGATATAAGTATTCCACAACAGAGTTTTGGGTACTGTGTACTTGACAGAAAGACAAAAGTTCTTCTTCCAGAACCTTCCGGAAGGACCCGGACCTTCATATCAGTTAGGAGGAAGGGGCCTAGACCTGAAGCTCCACCCCATGTCCTTCAGTGCTGCATCCTGGTTCACGCCCAATTGTCCTTCATCGACCAATCAGTTTAATCAGGTCAGAGTGGTGATTTCTGGTTGGGCGTAGTTCCCAGTAGCTGCCAGGATGTCTTTACAGCTCTCTGTAACACGGAAACATAAAGGGGTGGAAATTAGAGACAGGAAAGTCAAACCAATGTTCTGTATATGTATTGCATGACAATGATGGAAGAGTTGGCAACAGCACTGTATGAAAGGCTGTGGGATAATATAACAGTCATCCTATACATTATGGGACCATGATTCCATAGCCAACCACAGGGGTAAAGGCATGAATACATACTACGGGAGAGTGGGGTAAGATGAGCCATTTTTCACATTCAGCAAAACTCGGTCAAGGGAATTATAGTATTCTTTCTAACAAAGATATCTACATATATTTCAGGATGTTGTGTAACCCTGGAAATAATCAGAATTCATGTAAACATTCATAAAAACATAGCTTGTCCAAAACAAAGTAGTCTCTTGACACAATTACCCCGGGTATGGGGTAAATTGAGTCACGGGACAGGGTAAGTTAAGTTGCTTACACATTTCTGCAGTGAATTAAATATTACCACTACCTTTTTTAAAACCATGACTATCTTTATTTCCCAAACACAATTCAACACGATATCAATCGCTTTTCAGTTTCTAAAAAATCATTTTAAGGATCTTTTAACACAGGCTTAACACCTAAAAAACACTTTGTACTTTTTTTTATTTTTTTACACTTTTAACAGTCCCTGTAGTTACCTAATTTCCCAGTGATAACGCCTTGCATTACACCTTGGAAGAACAGTTTTGTGGACCTAACCCGCTTAACTTGCTTACCACTTTTTCCATGTTGTTTCTTCCTTCACAGACTCCATGCAATGATGGGACTGCCAATTCATATTTGGTCAAATGATTAATTATGTGTATAGTTTCCTAGGAACAAGGGTGGTTCAACATACCCCATCTCCCCTACATGTCTTTATGAACACAGGGCTGCAGGCAGCCTAGCGGTTAGAGCGTTTGGGCCAGTAACTGAAAGGTGAAAAAATCTGTCGATGTGCCTTTGAGCAAGGCACTTAACACTAATTTGCTCCAGGGGAGCTGTACTATTATGGCTGACCCTTTAAAACAACACATATTGCTGCACCTTTTTTTTAGACTACACCCTGACTGTAATTCAGCAATATGTTTAAAGGAAGCCCTCAGGCCAATGAAAGCCTTCCTGTCTGCAGAGCATAACCTGGACCAGTGAGAGAGAGAGAGAGAGAGAGAGAGAGAGAGAGAGAGAGAGAGAGAGAGAGAGAGAGAGAGAGAGAGAGAGAGAGAGAGAGAGAGAGAGAGAGAGAGAGAGAGAGAGAGAGAGAGAGAGAGAGAGAGAGAGAGAGAGAGAGAGAGAGAGAGAGAGAGAGAGAGAGAGAGAGAGAGAGAGAGAGGTCCGGCGGAAGCGGAAGCCTCATGCTATGATGGCCATGACCATTATTCCTAATTGGAAACCTATTAGTGGCTATCAAGTTGAACGGTCATCTGGGAGTAAAAGAAGCGCATCCTGCTAAGCCAGAAACCACCCAGACTCTGTGAACAATAAAGCACATCCTATGTCCCTATTGCTTGGTTTCAAGGGTAAAAGCCACATGCACCTCTATGGCTAAAAAGGTACATCATCGTAAGCCAGAAACCATTCACTGTGGTCAAAGCAAATCGAACTAGGTCAGAAGCCAACCCGTTCTCTGTGGCTGATGTGATGTTCTTCGTCTCTCAGCGAGTAGAGGTTCAATGGTCTGTTGTCATCAGACTGTTGTGTTAAGGACTTGAGGAAATTAGCGGCCAGTTGTCAGATCATTGAGCCAATGAGGTTTAAACATTATATTATAGCCCTTTACCAGATCTTAAGTATTTGGAAATGATTTACAGTAGAATAGAGTGTGTGAGTTTATTATTTCTAGAAGGTTTTTTGAAAGATACTTTGTTTGTGAAAGGAAAGTAGCGCGAGCTTTCATAGTCACATTGCCGCTGCTTGTTATGCTAATTATGAACATTACATTATAGCCCTTTACCAGATCTTATTATTTACAGTAGAATAGAGTTTGTGAGTTAGAAGGATCCAACTAAAAACCGCTGTTATAATATAGTCAGACACTTATGAATTACATGGGATTATTTTGGTAGCAGCCAGTGAATTCTGATCTAAATTAATAGATTTTGTATCATAATGCTGCAGTGCATATCCCAACCTACTGTCTCTCTCTCAAATGGCACCATGTTACCTATATAGGGTAATATATATATATATATATATATATATATATATATATATATATATATATATACACTGCTCAAAAAAAAGAAAGGGAACACTTAAACAACACAATGTAACTCCAAGTCAATCACACTTCTGTGAAATCAAACTGTCCACTTAGGAAGCAACACTGATTGACAATACATTTCACATGCTGTTGTGCAAATGGAATAGACAACAGGTGTAAATTATAGGCAATTAGCAAGACACCCCCAATAAAGGACTGGTTTTGCAGGTGGTGACCACAGACCACTTCTCAGTTCCTATGCTTCCTGGCTGATGTTTTGGTCACTTTTGAATGCTGGCGGTGCTTTCACTCTAGTGGTAGCATGAGACGGAGTCTACAACCCACACAAGTGGCTCAGGTAGTGCAGCTCATCCAGGATAGCACATCAATGCGAGCTGTGGCAAGAAGGTTTGCTGTGTCTGTCAGCGTAGTGTCCAGAGCATGGAGGCGCTACCAGGAGACAGGCCAGTACATCAGGAGACGTGGAGGAGACCGTAGGAGGGCAACAACCCAGCAGCAGGACTGCTACCTCCGCCTTTGTGCAAGGAGGAGCAGGAGGAGCACTGCCAGAGCCCTGCAAAATGACCTCCAGCAGGCCACAAATGTGCATGTGTCTGCTCAAACGGTCAGAAACAGACTCCATGAGGGTGGTATGAGGGCCCGACGTCCACAGGTGGGGGTTGTGCTTACAGCCCAACACCGTGCAGGACGTTTGGCATTTGCCAGAGAACACCAAGATTGGCAAATTCGCCACTGGCGCCCTGTGCTCTTCACAGATGAAAGCAGGTTCACACTGAGCACATGTGACAGACGTGACAGAGTCTGGAGACGCCGTGGAGAACGTTCTGCTGCCTGCAACATCCTCCAGCATGACCGGTTTCGCGGTGGGTCAGTCATGGTGTGGGGTGGCATTTCTTTGGGGGGCCGCACAGCCCTCCATGTGCTCGCCAGAGGTAGCCTGACTGCCATTAGGTACCGAGATGGGATCCTCAGACCCCTTGTGAGACCATATGCTGGTGCGGTTGGCCCTGGGTTCCTCCTAATGCAAGACAATGCTAGACCTCATGTGGCTGGAGTGTGTCAGCAGTTCCTGCAAGAGGAAGGCATTGATGCTATGGACTGGCCCGCCCGTTCCCAAGACCTGAATCCAATTGAGCACATCTGGGACATCATGTCTCGCTCCATCCACCAACGCCACGTTGCACCACAGACTGTCCAGGAGTTGGCAGATGCTTTAGTCCAGGTCTGGGAGGAGATCCCTCAGGAGACCATCCGTCACCTCATCAGGAGCATGCCCAGGCGTTGTAGGGAGGTCATGCAGGCACGTGGAGGCCACACACACTACTGAGCCTCATTTTGACTTGTTTTAAGGACATTACATCAAAGTTGGATCAGCCTGTAGTGTGGTTTTCCACTTTAATTTTGAGGGTGACTCCAAATCCAGACCTCTATGGGTTGATAAATTTGATTTCCATTGATCATTTTTGTGTGATTTTGTTGTCAGCACATTCAACTATGTAAAGAAAAAAGTATTTAATAAGATTATTTCATTCATTCAGATCTAGGATGTGTTGTTTTAGTGTTCCCTTTATTTTTTTGAGCAGTGTATACAGTGGGGGAAAAAAGTATTTAGTAATCCACCAATTGTGCAAGTTCTCCCACTTAAAAGATGAGAGAGGCCTGTAATTTTCATCATAGGTACACGTCAACTATGACAGACAAAATGAGATTTTTTCCCCAGAAAATCACATTGTAGGATTTTTAATGAATTTATTTGCAAGTTTCTCAATACTTTGTTATATACCCTTTGTTGGCAATGACACAGGTCAAACGTTTTCTGTAAGTCTTCACAAGGTTTTCATACACTGTTGCTGGTATTTTGGCCCATTCCTCCATGCAGATCTCCTCTAGAGCAGTGATGTTTTGGGGCTGTCGCTGGGCAACACGGACTTTCAACTCCCTCCAAAGATTTTCTATGGGGTTGAGATCTGGAGACTGGCTAGGCCACTCCAGGACCTTGAAATGCTTCTTACGAAGCCACTCCTTCGTTGCCCGGGCGGTGTGTTTGGGATCATTGTCATGCTGAAAGACCCAGCCACGTTTCATCTTCAATGCCCTTGCTGATGGAAGGAGGTTTTCACTCAAAATCTCACGATACATGGCCCCATTCATTCTTTCCTTTACCCGGATCAGTCATCCTGGTCCCTTTGCAGAAAAACAGCCCCAAAGCATGATGTTTCCACCCCCATGCTTCACAGTAGGTATGGTGTTCTTTGGATGCAACTCAGCATTCTTTGTCCTCCAAACACAACGAGTTCTATTTTGGTTTCATCTGACCATATGACATTCTCCCAATCCTCTTCTGGATCATCCAAATGCACTCTAGCAAACTTCAGATGGGCCTGGACATGTACTGGCTTAAGCAGGGGGACACGTTTTTCACTGCAGGATTTGAGTCCCTGGCGGCGTAGTGTGTTACTGATGGTAGGCTTTGTTACTTTGGTCCCAGCTCTCTGCAGGTCATTCACTAGGTCCCCCCGTGTGGTTCTGGGATTTTTGCTCACCGTTCTTGTGATCATTTTGACCCCACGGGGTGAGATCTTGCGTGGAGCCCCAGATCAAGGGAGATTATCAGTGGTCTTGTATGTCTTCCATTTCCTAATAATTGCTCCCACAGTTGATTTCTTCAAACCAAGCTGCTTACCTATTGCAGATTCAGTCTTCCCAGCCTGGTGCAGGTCTACAATTTTGTTTCTGGTGTCCTTTGACAGCTCTTTGGTCTTGGCCATAGTGGAGTTTGGAGTGTGACTGTTTGAGGTTGTGGACAGGTGTCTTTTATACTGATAACAAGTTCAAAGAGGTGCCATTAATACAGGTAACGAGTGGAGGACAGAGGAGCCTCTTAAAGAAGAAGTTACAGGTCTGTGAGAGCCAGAAATCTTGCTTGTTTGTAGGTGACCAAATACTTATTTTCCACCATAATTTGCAAATAAATTCATTAAAAATCCTACAATGTGATTTTCTGGATTTTTTTCTTCTCGTTTTGTCTGTCATAGTTGACGTGTATCTATGATGAAAATTACAGGCCTCTCTCATCTTTTTAAGTGGGAGAACTTGCACAATTGGTGGCTGACTAAATACTTTTTTTCCCCACTGTATATATATACCAGGGCTCTGATCAAAAGTAGTGCACTATGTAGGGAAAAAAAAGAGACTGTCTCCCTGCAGCTAATGTGCACTAAAATGGGAGAGTGTGATTTTTCCCCTGTAATAGGCTGGGATGTCCCACATACTCACCAGATACAGAGCCTGTAGTATTGAATTACTTAGCCTTCTCTACTTCGCCAGCTTCTCTCTCTCTCTCTCTCTCTCTCTCTCTCTCTCTCTCTCTCTCTCTGTCTCTCTCTGTGTCTCTCTGTGTCTCTGTCTCTCTCTCTCTGTCTCTCTCGGTCTCTCTCTCTCTCTCTCTCTGTCTCTGTCTCTGTGTCTCTGTGTCTCTGTCTCTCTCTCTCTGTCTCTCTCGGTCTCTCTCTCTCTCTCTCTCTCTCTCTCTCTCTCTCTCTCTCTGTCTCTCTCTGTGTCTCTGTCTCTGTCTCTCTCTCTCTGTCTCTCTCTGTGTCTCTGTCTCTGTCTCTGTCTCTGTCTCTGTCTCTCTCTCTCTGTCTCTCTCGGTCTCTCTCTCTCTATTTCAATTTCAATTTAAGGGCTTTATTGGCATGGGAAACGTATTTTAACATTGCCAAAGCAAGTGAAGTAGATAGTAAACAAAAGTGAAATAAACAATAAATATTAACAGTAAACATTACACTCAGAAGTTCCAAAAGAATAAAGACATTTCAAATGTCATGTTATGGCTATATATAGAGTGTTTTAACAATGTGCAAATAGTTAAAGTACAAATGGGAAAATAAATAAACATAAATATGGGTTGTATTTACAATGGTGTTTGTTCTTCACTGGTTGCCCTTTTCTTGTGGCAACAGGTCACAAATCTTGCTGCTGTGATGGCACACTGTGGTTTTTTACCCAGTAGATAAGGGAGTTTATTAAAATTGGGTTTGTTTTCTAATTCTTTGTGGATCTCTGTAATCTGAGGGAAATATGTGTCTCTAATATGGTCATACATTTGTCAGGAGGTGTGGAAGTGCAGCTCTGTGTCCACCTCATTTTGTGGGCAGTGTGCACATAGCCTGTCTTCTCTTGAGAACCAGGTCTGCCTACGGCGGCCTTTCTCAATTGCAAGGCTATGCTCACTGAGTCTGTACAAAGCTTTCCTTAAGTTTGAGTCAGTCACAGTGGTCAGGTATTCTGCCACTGTGTACTCTCTGTTTAGAGCCAAATAACATTCTAGTTTGCTCTGTTCTTTTGTTAATTCTATCCAATGTGTCAAGTAATTCTCTTTCTGTTTTCTCATGATTTGGTTGGGTCTAATTGTGTTGTTGTTGTTGTCCTGGGGCTCTGTGGGGTCTGTTTGTGTTTGTGAACAGAGCCCCAGGACCAGCTTACTTAGGGGACTCTTCTCCAGGTTAATCTCTCTGTAGGTGATGGATTTGTTATGGAAGATTTGGGAATCGCTTCCTTTTAAGTGGTTATAGAATTTAACGGCTCTTTTCTGGATTTGGATAATTAGCGGGTATCGGCCTAATTCTGCTCTGCATGCATTATTTGGTGTTTTACGTTGTACACAGAGGATGTTTTTGCAGAATTCTGCATGCAGAGTCTCAATTTGGTGTTTGTACCATTTTGTGAATTTTTTGTTGGTGAGCGGACCCCAGACCTCACAACCATAAAGGGCAATGGGTTCTATAACTGATTCAAGTATTTTTAGCCAGATCCTAATTGGTATGTCAAATGTTATGTTCCTTTTGATGGCATAGAAGGCCGTTCTTGCCTTGTCTCTCAGATCGTTCACACCTTTGTGGAAGTTAACTGTGGTGCTGATGTTTAGGCTGAGGTATGTATAGTTTTTGGTGTGCTCTAGGGCAATGGTGTCTAGATGATATTTGTATTTGTGGTTCTGGCAACTGGACCTTTTTTGGAACACCAATATTTTTGGCTTACTGAGATTTACTGTCAGGGCCCAGGTCTGACAGAATCTGTGCAGAAGATCTAGGTGCTGCTGTAGGCCCTCCTTGGTTGGTGACAGAAGCACCAGATCATCAGCAAACAGTAGACATTTGACTTCAGATTCTAGTAGGGTGAGGCTGGGTGCTGCAGACTGTTTTAGTGCCCTTGCCAATTCGTTGATATATATGTTGAAGAGGGTGGGGCTCAAGCTTCATCCCTGTCTCACCCCACGGCCCTGTGGAAAGAAATGTGTGTTTTTTGCCAATTCGAACCGCACACTTGTTGTTTGTGTACATGGATTTTATAACATTGTATGTTTTTCCCCCAACAACACTTCAGATCAATTTGTATAGCAGACCCTCATGCCAAATTGAGTCAAAAGCTTTTTTGAAATCAACAAAGCATGAGAAGACTTTGCCTTTGTTTGTTTGTCAATTAGGGTGTGCATGCTGAATACATGTTAATTTGGTAAAAAGTCAATTTGACATTTGATTAGTACATTGTTTTCACTGAGGAAATGTATGAGTCTGCTGTTAATGATAATGCTGAGGATTTCCCATAGGTTGCTGTTGATGCATATCCCACAGCAGTTATTGTGGTCAAATTTGTCTCCACTTTTGTGGATTGGTTCCACATATTGGGGAAGATGCCAGAGCTGAGGACGATGTTAAAGAGTTTAAGTATTGCCGATTGGAATGTGTGGTCTCTCTCTCTCTCTGCTCTCTCTGTCTCTACTCTCGCTCTCTGTCTCTACTCTCTCTCTCTCTCTCTGGCCTGGCAGACAGGCAGGGGCCAGAAGGGGGTTAGGAGAATCATAAGGCTTCTCACCCAGAGGAAAGGCAGGCAGGCAGAGGGTCATCAGGGGGCAGAGTGGGAGGCAGAGAGGCAGGGAGGTAGGCAGGCAGGGAGACAGGCAGGGGGCAGGGAGACAGGCAGGCGGCAGGGAGGTAGGGAGACAGGCAGGCAGGGAGACAGGCAGGCAGGGAGACAGGCAGGAGCAGGGAGGTAGGCAGGCAGGGAGACAGGCAGGCAGGGAGACAGGCAGGGGCAGGGAGACAGGCAGGCAGGGAGACAGGCAGGCAGGGAGACAGGCAGGCAGGGAGGTAGGCAGGGGGTAGGGAGACAGGCAAGGGGCAGGGAGACAGGCAGGGGCAGGGAGACAGGCGGCAGGGAGACAGGCGGCAGGGAGACAGGCAGGGGGCAGGGAGACAGGCAGGGGCCAGGGAGACAGGCAGGGGCAGGGAGACAGGCGGGCAGGGAGACAGGTAGGGGGCAGGGAGACAGGCAGGCAGGGAGACAGGCAGGCAGGGAGACAGGCAGGGGGCAGGGAGACAGGCAGGGGGCAGGGAGACAGGTAGGGGGCAGGGAGACAGGCAGGGGCAGGGAGACAGGCGGGCAGGGAGACAGGCAGGGGGCAGGGAGACAGGCAGGGGGCAGGGAGACAGGCAGGGGCAGGGAGACAGGCGGGCAGGGAGACAGGCAGGGGGCAGGGAGACAGGCAGGGGGCAGGGAGACAGGCAGGGGGCAGGGAGACAGGCAGGGGGCAGGGAGACAGGCAGGGGCAGGGAGACAGGCGGGCAGGGAGACAGGCGGGCAGGGGGCAGGGAGGGATAAGAAGAATCACAAGGCTTATTACTCAGAGGACAATGCTCAATGTATTTCCTTATTAAAAAAACAAAATACTTATTCAATCTTGTTCTGAGGGCAGCTCTACCCCGAATTCTTGCCCTTGAGGCAGAGTTGACCTTAGAGAATAGACTAAAGTCTAATTCACAACAGGTTCACACACATCAACAACACATCTCCTCTCACCCTCTTGAGCTAATTTGGTTGTCACAACAGGTTCACACACATCAACAACACATCTCCTCTCACCCTCTTGAGCTAATTTGGTTGTCACAACAGGTTCACACACATCAACAACACATCTCCTCTCACCCTCTTGAGCTAATTTGGTTGTCACAACAGGTTCACACACGTCAACAACACATCTCCTCTCACCCTCTTGACTAGAGTTCTGGAATGATTGTGGATTATATCAGCCAAAAGCAATGGAACACTATCAAATTCCTCACACCTCCACCACGCAACACCTTCCACCATGCTCGGCCAGGATTGAATCAAAACACTGAAATCTAATTTCCTTTGATAAGGGTGTGTGAAAGAAAGGGTGAAAAACCAAGATGATATTCACATCAGAGCTTTAGGAAAAGGAGTCATCTGTGGGCTTTTCTTGACATGGGTGATCTAATGAGTTTTGGCAGAGGTCTTGTCTGTCTCACGACAATATCATGGGGGGGGGTGAGTGTAACCGGTGTGAAATGGCTAGCTAGTTAGCGTTGCGCGCTAGTAGCGTTTCAATCGGTGACGTCACTCGCTCTGAGACCTTGAAGTAGTTGTTTCCCTTGCTCTGCAAGGACTGCAGCTTTTGTGGAGCGACGGGTAACGGTGCTTCTGGGGTGACAGTTGTCGATGTGTTCATAGTTCGAGCCCAGGGTAGGGCAAGGAGAGGGAAGTTAGTAATATTGTTATATATTGCATATACTCGCTTCTTAATACCCACGATGCGTATGAAAGTAGTGTAGTGGAGGTAAACACCGTATCAATGGAACAGATCAGAATGTTCCGCTGTGCACACGGCGACAGGTCTACGTGCCAATGTTCCAAAATGCAATTTGCGGGAAAAACACTGTTCTGAAATGCACACCGCTCGATGCGAGCGGTTTCACGGACGGACAGAGATGGAAATATCCGTTAGAAATGTAGATGGGGGTTGCTAATATGACTAGGATAATGCCTTTGACTGCTAGACAATGAAATAAAGTTGAAAGAAAAGCAATTGAACCCGGAGAACGCATATGGGGGAAGTCTTTATAAAATAATTGCCTCCACGTTTCTATGGTGGGATTTGGGCTATAGGCTACTTTGAAGCAAGGCAAGACATGCTTCATAATATGAAGTAAAATGTCCAGGTTTCAAACAATTAAGGAACAGAAAAAATATAATGATAGGCCTAAGCCACTGGGCACAGACGTCAGTTCAACGTCTAGTTTTGATTTACATTTGTTTGAGTTGTGAAATAACGTGAATTCAACGTGAAACCCCCCCCAAAAAAAAATTCACCATGTCATTGGATTTAGGTTAAAAGTTGGGTGAAAAAAAGACGGAATGCCCTCACGTTGACGACTTTTTGCAAATCCAATTAGTTTTCCACATTGATTCAACATCATCACATAGATTTGTGTTGTGCCACGATGAAATCTGGGAGGGGATTGTGGATCTGTCTCTGTCCGTTAGTAAGTTAGTACGTTCGTTCGTACGTTAGTCACACGCAATATCTCAGACAGCGCTGGTCCAATTTTGACAAAACTTCGGTGAATGATGTATCTTGAAATAGAGATCCGGTATTAACAAAATCACACTGATTGGCCAGATGGTGGCGCTATAACAAGAGATTAAACATGCTAACTTGAAAGGTCACGCCCCCTCACCCTGTTTGACCTAAAGTCATGAAATTCGGTCCCTCTCCTCACAAGGAGCAAATTTGCCTCAGGGACCCATAATGGTCCGCCATGATGGATTTTCCGGCATTTAGAATTTTGTGAAAAACACTTAAAACACGACTCTTCTGGCACCGAATGACTGATCTCCACGAAACCGAATATGTGGTATCTATGGACAAAGGTCTCTCAGCACAATATTTTCCAGACTAGTACCTAAAACAACACTGACCAATAAACATTCACGTGGGCGTGGTCTGGCACACAAATGCATATAAAATCAGTCAAGGATATTCCTATTGTAACTAAATTTGGTACACATGTTGCAAACACTGTCAAGACTCAACATATGCAATAACATTCATATCCACCTCACGGTAACAGGCCCATGTTTATATCTCTTGATCTGTTAGACTCAGAGTGATGCAATTTGGCACACATGCTCAGGGATATGAGTCTAGCTAACCCACGCGATATGTCAGACACTACTGGCCCTATTTTGACAAAACTTGAGCGATGCGTCTTGCCATAGTGATCCGGCATTTACAAGATTACACTGATTGGCCGAAGGGGGGCGCTGCATCGTTCATGGGGGAAGACATGTTTACTGTTGCCTTGTTTGGGTTGTCATGAGGTGGAAACAACGTTGGTTCAATCAGTTTTTGCCCAGTGGGAACCGTCTTCTGGTAGATGGAAAGGCTTTCCAAAAAAACCTTCTCAATTAAATGTAAACTAGCTACAAAGTAGCCTATGCCTACCTGGCAGAATGATATCATGATTATTTTCATAAATCCAGTGGCCATTTGTTTTGCACATTCCATCTCATGTGCCTGTGCACTTGAATTAAAGGGTAACTTAAAGGGTACATTTTAAATTTCTTGAATTTTTCCCAGAACTCAAAAGTGGTCTTCTGATGTGGTTTAAGCATTGTTATGGACTTACTTAGAACATCCAATTGTGTTGTTTTCTATTCAAAAAGAGACTTTGAGAGCAGAAACCAAATCTGAAACCCCCAACTGAGCAAGAGGACACATACATTAGTGTATAGACCTTCTAGGCAGAGCTGCAAAGAAAAAGCCATATCTCAGACTGCCCATCTTTATCTTTTATTTTTATTGGCCAGTCTGAGATATGGCTTTTTCTTTGCAGCTCTGCCTAGAAGGTCAGCATCACGGAGTTGCCTCTTCACTGTTGACGTTGAGACTGGTGTTTTGCGGGTACTATTTAATGAAGCTGCCAGTTGAGGACCTGTGAGGCGTCTGTTTCTCAAACTAGACACTCTAATGTATTTGTCCTCTTGCTCAGTTGTGCACCAGGGGCCTCCCACTCCTCTTTCTATTCTGGTTAGAGCCAGTTTGCGCTGTTCTGTGAAGGGAGTAGTACACAGCGTTGTACGAGATCTTCAGTTTCTTGGTAGTTTCTCGCATGGAATAGCCTTCATTTCTCAGAACAAGAATAGACTGACGAGTTTCAGAAGAAAGTTATTTGTTTCTGGCCATTTTGAGCCTGTAATCGAACCCACAATTGCTGATGCTCCAGATACTCAACTAGTCAGTTTTTTGCTTCTTTAATCAGCACAACAGTTTTCAGCTGTGCTAACATAATTGAAAAAGGGTTTTCTAACGATCAATTAGCCTTTTAAAATGATAAACTTGGATTAGCAAACACAACGTGCCATTGGAACACAGGACTGATGGTTGCTGATAATGGGCCTCTGTACGCCTATGTAGATATTCCCTTTTAAAAAATCAGCTGTTTCCAGCTACAATAGCCATTTACAACATTAACAATGTCTACACTTTATTTCGGATCAATTTGCTGTTATTTTAATGGACAAAAAATTTGCTTTTCTTTTGAAAACAAGGACATTTGTAAGTGACCCCAAACTTTTGAACGGTAGTGTGTGCGTTTCAATAGTAGGCCTACTAACTAATCTCACTGCAACTCTCTCGCTCTCCTCCAACACTACTCACTCTGCCCCTACTCAGATTGGGTTGGCCTGACTATGAAAGACCAATATGGGATTGATCATTTTAGGTCATTCAGAGTGTATGTCACTGTTTATCGGGCGGGTCGTTTTGGAAATGTTCGCAAAATTAGAGTATACCCACTTCTCCAGGAACCACTGTACACACACACACACACACACACACACACACACACACACACACACACACACACACACACACACACACACACACACACACACCCCATCAGTAGATAAGATTCCGGATGCTAATGGGTGGTAAATGTTTGTTCAGGATGTGAAAAATGAATCCATTACATCCAAATATAGAGTCTGGTTGTCACTCTAGGCTCTGGGGGCTTTGAGGAGCTGTGATGTGATGAGATGCGTTACACAGGGTGTGTGTGTGTGTGTGTGTGTGTGTGTGTGTGTGTGTGTGTGTGTGTGTGTGTGTGTGTGTGTGTGTGTGTGTGTGTGTGTGTGTGTGTATGTGCCAGGCAGCAGCAGGCCTATTCAACCAGAGAATGATTGCTGCCAGTTTTGACAGCCAGCTGGTAATGAAGGGAATTATAGGAAGAGGATTTTCTGTCTCTCTCTGTCTTGTTCATTGCCTCTTGTTTCAAATCAAATTATTTATTTAAATGATAAAACACTGAATCATACACCCCAAAAAAAATAAATCTTATTGTGTTATTAGTATTCACCTGAGAAAGCATACAGTCAAATTATTATTATTATTTATTATTACAATACAAACGTTAGCAAATCTACTCTTAACATATTTTCTGTCTCATTCACTGCCTTGAAGCATCCTGTTTGAAAGCAGGCTAGTCATAACATCTGAATGATAGACCTACATTTTGCCATACCATTTCCACCAATTGAAGCCACTAAAAAGGTGGGTTGGTGTTGTAGGCCTGAGGATGTATAGCCTACCACCACAAACACATTTATCAAATCAAGAGAGATAGAGGGGAGGACAGGGAAAGAGACATACACACTGTCCCGTGTGGCTCACTTGGTAGATCATGGCACTTGCAACGCCAGGGTTGTGGATTTGATTCCCACGGGGGACCAGTATGAAAATGTATGCACTCACTACTGTAAGTCGCTCTGGATAAGAGCATCTGCTTAATTAGTGAAATGTAAAAATGTAAATGATGCTAGTTCTGAAGCTGGCTGTTACCAGACCTGGGTCTACAGGCCCTGACAGAGGTTAAATTCTGCCTCATTGTACTAATCTAAGGGTTATTCCCACAGAGGTTAAATTGTGCCTCATTGTACTAATCTAAGGGTTATTCCCACAGAGGTTAAATTGTGCCTCATTATACTAATCTAAGGGTAATTCCCACAGAGGTTAAATTGTGCCTCATTGTACTAATCTAAGGGTTATTCCCACAGAGGTTAAATTGTGCCTCATTGTCCTAATCTAAGGGTTATTCCCACAGAGGTTAAATTGTGCCTCATTGTACTAATCTAAGGGTTATTCCCACAGAGGTTAAATTGTGCCTCATTGTACTAATCTAAGGGTTATTCCCACAGAGGTTAAGTTGTGCCTCATTGTACTAATCTAAGGGTTATTCCCACAGAGGTTAAATTGTGCCTCATTGTACTAATCTAAGGGTTATTCCCACAGAGGTTAAATTGTGCCTCATTGTACTAATCTAAGGGTTATTCCCACAGAGGTTAAGTTATGCCTCATTGTACTAATCTAAGGGTTATTCCCACAGAGGTTAAATTGTGCCTCATTGTACTAATCTAATGGTTATTCCCACAGAGGTTAAATTGTGCCTCATTGTACTAATCTAAGGGTTATTCCCACAGAGGTTAAATTGTGCCTCATTGTACTAATCTAAGGGTTATTCCCACAGAGGTTAAATTGTGCCTCATTGTACTAATCTAAGGGTTATTCCCACAGAGGTTAAGTTGTGCCTCATTGTACTAATCTAAGGGTTATTCCCACAGAGGTTAAATTCTGCCTCATTGTACTAATCTAAGGGTTATTCCCACAGAGGTTAAATTCTGCCTCATTGTACTAATCTAAGGGTTATTCCCACAGAGATTAAATTGTGCCTCATTGTACTAATCTAAGGGTTATTCCCACAGAGGTTAAGTTGTGCCTCATTGTACTAATCTAAGGGTTATTCCCACAGAGGTTAAGTTGTGCCTCACTGTTGATGTAAAGCTGATCAATAGATTTTCCTGTAAAGCTTCAGGTGAAACATGACTAAATAACTCCTCTTATTCTACTGGGGGTTGTCATGGTTGTCATGGTTGTCATGGTGAGGATAAGAGGGTTCTGAATAATGGATACAATGAGTTGTATGGCTTTGAGGTTTTCCAGGTTTCAACCTATTGACCTCTAGCCTGCAGCCTCCTTTGTCATTGTATTCACAGTTACCATTCATACCCATCCATTCTTCTAATTCAGAGTGTGTGTTGTGTGTATGACCTACACTACCAGTCAAAAGTTTGGACACACCTACTCTTTCAAGGGTTTTTCTTTTCTTTTTACTATTTTCTACATTGTAGAATAATAGTGAAGACATCAGAGCTATGAAATAACACATGTGGAATCATGTAGTAACCAAAAAAGTGTTAAACAAATCAAAATATATTTTATATTTGAAATTCTTCAAAGTAGCCAACCTTTGCCTTGATGACAGCTTTGCACACTCTTGGCATTCTCTCAACCAGCTTCATGAGGTAGTCACCTGGAATGCATTTCAATTAACAGGTGTGCCTTCTTAAAAGTTAATTTGTGAAATTTATTTCCTTCTTAATGCGTTTGAGGCAATCAGTTGTGTTGTGACAAGGTAGGGTTGGTATACAGAAGATAGCCCTATTTATTAAAAGACCAAGTCCATATTATGGCAAGAACAGCTCAAATAAGCAAAGAGAAACGACAGTCCATCATTAATTTAAGACATGAAGCTCAGTCAATACAGGACATTTCAAGAACTTTGAAAGTTTCTTCAAGTGCAGTCGCAAAAACCATCAAGCGCTATAATGAAACTGGCTCTCATGAGGACCGCCACAGGAAAGGAAGACCCAGAGTTACCTCTGCTGCAGAGGATAAGTTCATTAGAGTTACAAGCCTCAGAAATCGGCAATTAACTGCACCTCAGATTGCAGTCCAAATAAATGCTTCACGGAGTTCAAGTAACAGACACATCTCAACATCAACTGCACAGGAGAGGTGTGATGGTGTGATGGTGGTTTGCTGGTGACACTGTCTGTGATATATTTAGAATTCAAGGCACACTTAACCAGCATGGCTACCACAGCATTCTGCTGCGATACACCATCCCATCTGGTTTGGGCTTAGTGGGACTATCATTTGTTTTTCAACAGGACAATGACCCAAAACACACATCCAGGCTGTGTAAAGGGCTATTTGACCAAGAATGAGAGTGATGGAGTGCTGCACATCACCCGACCTCAACCCAATTGATATGGTTTGGGATGAGTTGGACCGCAGAGTGAAGGAAAAGCAGCCAACAAGTGCTCAGCATATGTGGGAACTCCTTCAAGACTGTTGGAAAAGCATTCCAGGTGAAGCTGGTTGAGTGAATGCCAAGAGTGTGCAAAGCTGTCATCAAGGCAAAGGGTGGCTACTTTGAAGAATCTCAAATATAAAATATATTTTGATTTGTTTAACACTTTTGGTTACTACATGATTCCATATGTGTTATTTCATAGTTCTGATGTCTTCACTACTATTCTACAATGTAGAAAATATTAAAAATAAAGAAAAACCCTTCAATGATTAGGTGTGTCCAAACTTTTGACTGGTAGTGTATGGTTGTGGATGGAGGGCTCCGTGTTTCAGAGAGAGAGAGAGGAGTGTCTCTGCCTGCGTACCTGTATGTGGGTCAACCTACCAGTGCGTATGGTGTGCTCTCCACCGGCGCAGGAGAAGTCTCCAGAGGTGAGCAGGAAGCAGGTTGCCTCTTTCTTGGTGACGTTGTTCCCCCTGACCGACCGGGCGTGTTTGCGGCCGTGGCCGTGCCGTAGGTTCCACCTCTCGCTGGGTGACAGCGGCTGGGTCAGGCTGCACCCATCATCCGACGACACAGCCAAGTTGGCGTCTCCGTTCTGCTTGGAGTCTGACAGGAGGACAGGAGGACAGGAGTTGATTCATAAAGCGTAGGATCTAGGATCAGGTCCTCCCTGTCCATGTAATCTTATTCATTAAGGTATAAATGGCTAAACTGATCCTGGATCAGCACTCCTACTCTGACAGAGTCGTGTTGGTGTCGCCATTTTGCCCATATCTCCCACTAAGGGTCCCAGACTAGGGGTGCTGTCCCTCTGTCCTACTCATGTCATCTTATTCCATGAATCCATGATCAGCACTCCTACTCTGAGACTCTTTGTGAATACAAGCCGGCCCTGACCTGGGTTCAAAATACTATTTGTAATAAATTAAATACTTTAGCTGGGCTTGATTGAGCTTGCCTGGCGCAATCGAACCAATGGATTATTCCCACAAACTGCTAACCCCGCCCATCTGACACTCCAGGCAGGCTAGATCAAACGCCAAAAACTATTGGACATATTTTGAGTAGTATTTGAACCCAGGTCTGCAGGAGACACAGTGCCAGGCTGACAGTAAATGCCAAAGCCTTTACTCAACATCCCCTCAGGCCTTAGAGAGAAGGTTGAGCTACAGAGCCGCAGTGTAATGCTACTGTGAAAACACCATTTTCTCCCTGGGCAAATTCCATTTATTGGAAAATGATTTAAGCCCATGAATGTATTTGGACAATGTACTATAGTACATGATTACAGTAGAAAAGATAGAGCTCTATTTTCCCATTTGTAAAACAACACCGCAAATACTACAGCATCTAATACCTATTGGTGAAAAAAAATGCACTACTGTAGTATTCATTACTGATACCTTCAATTTGAGTTTAAAATGGGTAAAATGAGTGATGGTATAAATTAAATGGTAAATCCATTTATCATTAAGGCGTCGGTTAGTACACAATGATTCAGTTTGATGTATACTGTAAGTGGAGTAGTGGTTTGAAAAGGTTGAATGAGGTCTGAGTGTGAATGAGTGGAATTGGTTGATGGTCTGAATAATGTAACATCCACTTATCACTGTGGCCTATGGTATATCATACTGACGCTTCAAAAACATCAAGGTAAATATAGTGGTGGTGGGGGGGGGGGGGGTTAAGTACGGCATGGTGTATGGAGTATTATTGCTGCCAACAAAAATGTAATGTGTCTGACCTGAGTGGTTCTAGCTGATTTTCTCATATCAATGCTTCAGAAACATAAGCGTGAAGTGACAGTGTGATGAATCAGTAGAGTATGGAGTGATATTAGTGCCAAAACATTGAATTTGTATTCAGATTCTAATTCTAATTGGTCTAACCTGAGCGGTTCCTGTTGATATTCTCCTCTGCAGCCAGCGGACACGTATCACTCTGAGTACTGTCCCTGGGAGAGTTAGTGACGGACTTCCCGAACGAGGCCGTGTCCGTGGGAACGTCCGGGTTCGGGTTGTGCGCCTTTTTCTTCTTAGGCAGCTTCTGTTTAGCCATGGCCAGGGAGTAGTACATCCCAAAGTTATTGACAATAACAGGCACGGGCATGGCGATGGTCAGTACCCCCGCCAGGGCGCACAGAGCGCCCACCATCATGCCCAGCCACGTCTGGGGGTACATGTCCCCGTAGCCCAGGGTAGTCATGGTGACCACGGCCCACCAGAAGGAGATAGGGATGTTCTTGAAGTGGGTGTGTTTAGAGCCGCGGGGGTCATCCGGTTGGGCCCCTATCCGCTCTGCGTAGTAGATCATTGTGGCGAAGATGAGGACGCCCAACGCCAGGAAGACGATAAGCAGGCAGAACTCGTTGACGCTGGCTTTCAACGTGTGGCCGAGAACCCTCAGACCGACAAAATGCCTGGTCAGCTTGAAGATCCGGAGGATCCGGACGAAGCGGACTACTCGTAGAAACCCCAGGATGTCGGAGGCTGCTTTAGAGGATAGACCGCTGAGGCTCATCTCCAGATAGAAGGGCAGGATAGCCACGAAGTCAATGACATTTAACATGTTCTTGATGAAGAGCAGCTTGTCGGGGCAGCACACGATGCGGACCAAGAACTCCAAGGTGAACCAGACCACACAAACGCCCTCCACCACGGTCAGAATGGGCTTGGTCACCACCTAGAGTAGATCACATTATACATTAGATTATACATTAGATTAGATTATACATTAGATTATACAGTAGATTAGATTATACATTAGATTATACATTAGATTAGATTATACATTAGATACATTACATTCGATTATGCATTAGATTAGATTGTACATTAGATTCGATTATACATTAGATTAGATTATACATTACATTCGATTATGCATTAGATTAGATTATACATTAGATTAGATTATACATTACATTCGATTATGCATTAGATTAGATTATACATTACATTCGATTATACATTAGATTAGATTATACATTAGATTAGATTATACATTAGATTAGATTATACATTAGATTACATTATACATTAGATTACATTATACATTACATTATACATTACATTACATTATACATTACATTATACTTTAGATTAGATTATACATAAAATTAGATTATAGATTACATTAGATTATAGATTAGATTTGATTATACATTAGATTAGATTATACATTAAATTAGATTATACATTAGATTAGATTATACAGATTATTGAATTTCAATGTAGGGATCATTGAAGTATCAATCTATTAATCTATCTATGATCTAAATTCATTTGGTCTCTAAAATGTGCTTAAAAACGTTGGCCATAATACAAAAATACAAGACAATACAGTACAGTCGTGGTCAAAAGTTTTGTATTGGTCTTCACAAAGTTTGCTGCTTCAGTGTTTTTAGATATTTTTGTCAGATGTTACTCTGGTATACTGAAGTATAATTACAAGCATTCCATAAGTGTCAAAGGCTTTTATTGACAATTACATTAAGTTTATGCAAAGAGTCAATATTTGCAGTGTTGACCTGTCTTTTTCAAGACCTCTGCAATCTGCCCTGGCATGCTGTCAATTAACTTATGGGCCACATCCTGACTGATGGCAGCCCATTCTTGCATAAAATGCTTGGAGTTTGTCAGAATTTGTGGGTTTTTGTTTGTCCACCCACCTCTTGAGGATTGACCACAAGTTCTCAATGGGATTAAAGTCTGGGGAGTTTCTTGGCCATGGACCCAAAATGTCGATGTTTTGTTCCCCGAGCCACTTAGTTATCACTTTTGCCTTATGACAAAGTGCTCCATCATGCTGGAAAAGGCATTGTTCGTCACCAAACTGTTCTTGGATGGTTGGGAGAAGTTGCTCTCGGAGGATGTGTTGGTACCATTCTTTATTCATGGCTGTGTTCTTAGGCAAAATTGTGAGTGAGCCCACTCCCTTGGCTGAGAAGCAACCCCACACATGAATGGTCTCAGGATGCTTTACTGTTGGCATGACACAGGACTGATGGTAGCGCTCACCTTGTCTTCTCCGGACAAGCTTTTTTCCGGATGCCCCAAACAATCGGAAAGGGGATTAATCAGAGAAAATGACTTTACCCCAGTCCTCAGCAGTCCAATCCCTGTACCTTTTACAGAATATCAGTCTGTCCCTGATGTTTTTCCTGGAGAGAAGTGGCTTCCTCGCTGCACTTCTTGACACCAGGCCATCCTCCAAAAGTCTTCACCTCACTGTGCGTGCAGATGCATTCACACCTGCCTGCTGCCATTCCTGAGCAAGCTCTGCACTGGTGGTGCCCCGATCCCGCAGCTGAATCAACTTTAGGAGATGGTCCTGGTGCTTGCTGGACTTTCTTGGGCGCCCTGAAGCCTTCTTCACAGCAAATTGAACCTCTCTCCTTGAAGTTCTTGATGATCCGATAAATGGTTGATTTAGGTGCAATCTTACTAGCAGCAATATCCTTGCCTGTGAAGCCCTTTTTGTGCAAAGCAATGATGATGGCACGTGTTTCCTTGCAGGTAACCATGGTTAGAGGAAGAACAATGATTTCAAGCACCACCCTCCTTTTAAAGCTTCCAGTCTGTTATTCTAACTCAATCAGCATGACAGAGTGATCTCCAGCCTTGTCCTCGTCAACACTCTCACCTGTGTTAACGAGAGAATCACTGACATGATGTCAGCTGGTCCTTTTGTGGCAGGGCTGAAATGCAGTGGAAATGTTTTTTTGGGGGGGATTAAGTTCATTTCATGGCAAAGAAGGACTTTGCAATTAATTGCAATTCATCTGATCACTTTTCATAACATTCTGGAGTATATGCAAATTGCCATCATAAAAACTGAGGCAGCAGACTTTGTGAAAATTTATATTTGTGTCATTCTCAAAACCTTTGACCACGACTGTATAATACAGTAAAGTACCATACAGTACAATGCAGTACAATACAGTACAATGCAGTACAATACAGTACAGTACAATACAGTACAATACAATGCCGTACAATACAATACAGTACAATACAATGCAGTACAATGCAGTACAATACAGTAAAGTACCATACAGTACAATGCAGTACAATACAGTACAATACAGTACAGTACAGTACAATACAGTACAATACAGTACAATACATAGAAAAAAGGTCCAATACGTTTAGGTCCCTATCCAGAAACAATGAAATTATCATCATATTGCTTTCACCTGTCCACTCTCAGATCTCCACGGGAGGCTAGGGGGTAGAGGCTCTGGGTTCTTTCTGGACAGGATCATAGTACTTGGTCAATTGACAATGAGGATCCCTCTCTCTTACCTCCACCGAGACTACCTCCTCTGTGTGGTTCCCCACCACCACATGTTCCGTGCGGTTCTGCAGGTCGTTGAAGTACTCGTGGGTCTCCAGACAGAACGTAGTGATGGAAACCAGAATGAAGAAGAGGGAGGCAAACGCTATGCCCTGAAACAAGACAATCAACCAGTCAATCACTAAATTAACCAATCACTCAATTAACCAATCACTCAATTAACCAATCACTCAATTAACCAATCACTGAAATGTATTTATAAAGCCAGCAGTTTTCAGAAAGTGGCTTTATGGTAGAACTCAATAGTAACACTCAAAGTGCCTTTATAGTACAACTCAACTGCAGCCCTTAGTTAAACTGTTTACAGAAGACAACCATGGCAGGTCTGCTCTGCCTCTGACCTAAAGCTGGGATGATAAACAGAAAATGATCGATACCGACTGAATCAACCATTTATCAAGTACTTTTTACTGATACCGATAATAACAATAAGTAGCCTTTACTCAAACATTTTAATAAGTCTACTAATATGGGGTTATTGCTAACTGGACAATTGATAGCTACAACATTCAAAGTAGTAGTAGTAGTTTTAAGGGTGATAAAAATACACATGAACGTTATGAATTTATCGTTAACTGTATCATTACTGTGATAATTCAGTCAATTTATCGTGATATGGATTTATGCCCATATCACCCAGCTCTACTCTGACCTTAAACTCAGTTTCACCACCGAAAGGCCCACCATTCACCTGCTTTCCTGCTCACTTCCCACAATAACTCTGTCTGTCTGTGTTTGTGTTAGCATTGCGTTTTGTGTTAGCATTGTGTTTTGTGTTAGCATTGTGTTTGTGTTAGCATTGTAAATAAATCCAAACAATGTACTGTACTGCTGATTGATTTGTGTGGGGAGGGCTGAATGTAGAGATGGCAGGTACTAAGTGCCTGAATGGCATTGATGGCACATACACATATTTAACCAGCTGCCTGAGGAGGAGTAGCAGAGAGGAGCACAGTAGAGAGGTAATACAATCTGTCCATGATGATATAGTCAACACTAATAACCCCAGAGTCCTCTCACAGTAACAAAGCCGTCCCAAATTGCACCCTATTCCCTACATAGTGCACTACTTTTGACCAGGGCACATAGGGCTCTATTGTCCAAAGAAGTGCACTATATAGGAAAAAGGGTGCCATTTGGAATGCAACTACAGACTACACAAGGGAATATGAAAACAGCCCATTTTCAGATGTGTTGATTGTCGATAGTGACATTTGTCAACCTCCGTACTGTGGCCACATCATAACCAACCCAATGCTGTGATGAGTAGCTAGTTGACTAATGGCTAAATCACACTAAAGGCTAAACCACACTAAAGGCTAAACCACACTAAAGGCTAAACCACACTAAAGGCTAAACCACACTAAAGGCTAAATCACACTAAAGGCTAAACCCCACTAAAGGCTAAATCACACTAAAGGCTAAACCCCACTAAAGGCTAAACCCCACTAAAGGCTAAATCACACTAAAGGCTAAATGATTAACTGCTCCATCATTATGGGTACATCACATTTTTTATGTTTTTTTTTTTTTTTTAATGAAAACCAGCAATCTTTATTGATGGAATAAAAAATTGTGATGGAAAGACATCTACAGTACATCTCCACAAAAAAAAGCTTTAGTTCCTTTATCATCATTACAACATTCATCAGTTAGCGTAAAGCAGCAGAGGGAGGGTCCCCTGGGTCCCTGGTCTCTGGGTCCCTGGTCTCTGGGT
This sequence comes from Coregonus lavaretus, assembly GCF_964263955.1. Lineage (NCBI taxonomy): Eukaryota > Metazoa > Chordata > Actinopteri > Salmoniformes > Salmonidae > Coregonus > Coregonus lavaretus. The sequence goes on along the minus strand of NC_140009.1, from coordinate 5,472,425 downwards.
CCCTGGTCTCTGGGTCACTGGTCTCTGGGTCCCTGGTCTCTGGGTCCCTGGTCCCTGGTCTCTGGGTCCCTGGTCTCTGGGTCCCTGGTCTCTGGTCCCTGGTCTCTGGGTCCCTGGTCTCTGGGTCCCTGGTCTCTGGGTCCCTGGGTCCCTGGTCTTTGGTACTTGGTCCCTGGTATCTGGGTCCCTGGTCTCTGGTACTTGGTCTCTGGTACTTAGTCTCTGGTACTTGGTCCCTGGTCTCTGGTCCCTGGTCTCTGGGTCCCTGGTCTCTGGTCTCTGGGTCCCTGGTCTCTGGGTCCCTGGTCTCTGGGTCCCTGGTCTCTGGTCTCTGGGTCCCTGGTCTCTGGGTCCCTGGTCTCTGGGTCCCTGGGTCCCTGGTCTTTGGTACTTGGTCCCTGGTCTCTGGGTCCCTGGTCTCTGGGTCCCTGGTCTCTGGTACTTGGTCCCTGGTCTCTGGTCCCTGGTCTCTGGTCCTTGGTCTCTGGTCCCTGGTCTCTGGTCCCTGGTCTCTGGTACTTGGTCTCTGGTCCCTGGTCTTTGGTCTCTGGTCCCTGGTCTTTGGTCCTTGGTCTCTGGTACCTGGTCTCTGGTCCCTGGTCCCTGGTCTCTGGGTCCCTGGTCTTTGTTACTTGGTCCCTGGTCTCTGGGTCCCTAGTCCCTGGGTCCCTGGACTCTGGTATCTGGTCCATGGTCCTGGTCTCTTCCCTGGTCTCTCTGGTCTCTGGTGTCTAGGGTCTGGGAACTATAATAAGTATGACTTGTGATTGCAGAATGAGTGCCATCAATCTTGGGATGGCAAGACAAATATCCACAGAACATCTCCTATCTGAGCCCATATCATTTTACATTTACATTTTAGTCATTTAGCAGACGCTCTTATCCAGAGCGACTTACAGTTAGTGAATACATATTTTTTTTATACTGGCCCCCCGTGGGAATCGAACCCACAACCCTGGCGTTGCAAACGCCATGCTCTATCAACTGAGCTACATCCCTGCTGGCCATTCCCTCCCCTACCCTGGACGACGCTGGGCCAATTGTGCGCCGCCCATGAGTCTCCCGGTCGCGGCCGGCGGCGACAGAGCCTGGATTCGAACCAGGATCTCTAGTGGCACAGTTAGCACTGCGATGCAGTGCCTTAGACCACTGCGCCACTCAGGAGTCATAATATCATCATAACAACATTAATCAGTGTGTGTAATGCAGGGTCTCCTGGGTCTCTAGCCCCAGGGGTCACTCACAAGGCCCTCTGGGGTTTCTCCTGCACAACAGAGGAGTGTGGATCTGTGGAGGTGTGGGGCCAGCCAGAGGACAAAGACAACCAGTCTGCCTCCCTGCCTGTCTGTCTGTCTGCCTCCCCCCGTCTGTCTGTCTGCCTCCCCCCCATCTGTCTGTCTGCCTGTCTGCCTCTCTCACTGTCTGTCTGCCTCCCTGCCTCCCTGTCTGTCTGCCTGCCTCCCTGTCTGTCTGCCTGCCTGCCTCCCTGTCTGTCTGCCTGCCTCCCTGTCTGTCTGCCTGCCCCCCTGCCTCCCTGTCTGTCTGCCTGCCTCCCTGTCTGTCTGCCTGCCTCCCTGTCTGCCTGCCTCCCTCCCTGTCTGCCTGCCTCCCTCCCTGTCTGCCTCCCTACCTCCCTGTCTGTCTGCTCCTCTTTGTCTTTCAGAACGTGAAACGTTGAGTATGGCTCTTGAGAGTACCAGTGGCAAGCATATTTATCTGTGGTCTGAACAGATTTCCACAGTACTTATTACTACACTGCACTGAGAGATCCTGCAGACCTACAGTCTGTCCACACACACAAACACCAGCTAAACTCATGCAGATGTTTCCATTGTGTCCCTTCATCAATAACCTCCTAGCAGAGACACAACACAGCCAGCCAGACAGAGATCACACAGCCAGCCAGACTGACAGACAGCCAGACAGCCAGCCAGCCAGACAGACAGCCAGCCAGACAGACAGACAGCCACACAGACAGCCACACAGACAGCCAGACAGATAATTAAAACAGAACCATCAGTCTGACTAACAGGTGCATGTTGAGGAGACTCTATGATATGCAGCTCTTGGTGCCTATCAGTAGCAGGAGCCGTATTATAACCTAGTATTACAACCTAGTATTATAACCTAGTATTATAACCTAGTATTATAACCTAGTATTATAACCTAGTATTACAACCTAGTATTATAACCTAGTATTACAACCTAGTATTACAACCTAGTATTATAACCTAGTATTATAACCTAGTATTATAATAATAATAAATAATATGCCATTTAGCAGACGCTTTTATCCAAAGCGACTTACAGTCATGTGTGCATACATTTTTACGTATGGGTGGTCCCGGGGATCGAACCCACTACCCTGGCGTTACAAGTGCCATGCTCTACCAATTGAGCTACAGAGGACTATTATAACCTATGTATTACAACCTAGTATTACAACCTATGTGCTGTGATAATTGTTTGTTTGCTCTATAACCTGTTAGTTCATATGCCTTGACACCGTGATACATAAGCCTAAAGGCCGAGACAATAAGACATAATAAGGCATATTAAATTCAACCACACCTTTGTTTTATCACAAAAACCGGATAGCAACCTCTGTCCAGTGAAGTCCACAAAGCATATTGCATGGTACAGGAACAGACAGTTACATGACCTACAGCATGGTCAAGCAAGGTAATGTTTCCGACATTTTCGGATCACTAAACAACTATTGATTTAGAACGACAGAGAGTTACCGCAAGTTGCAAAGAAAACAGGAGCTGCCTCCACTATTCCACCATTTCAACTTCAACATCATCAAATCACCTCTGCTTAGTCTAACACAGTGACAACTAAAAGATACCAAAAACGATTTAGTCCTATAAGCTAAATATGATGTGGCTGTCCATGGTTCTGATTTATGTGTGCGTTTGTGCAAGTAGAAAAACATGTTGACTCACCCTACTTGTAGAGAAACACCAATGCCATCCTCCTCTCTTTCATGTTGATGAAATGGTCTATCACTTTGTCATTAAGTAGACTCTTTTATTTTTTGTTGTCCTAGGCTACCTGGCTAAAATGCTTGCTCGCTAGCCTAACTTCCATTCATGGGCAACGTTAGCTAGTTACCATTAGCCTTCTACATCTAGCTACATATTTAACATCCATCCTCTCAGGCCAGGGGCACAACAATGTATGAATTAATGGTTGGATCAGAATCAACTTTATAATCATTGGCCAGTATGGAGAATGAGGTAAAACCTAGTTCTGCTAAATGACGTAAATGTAAATGTAATGTAAAACCACAAGTCCAAATCCCTATCTCCATCCATGGCTAATTTAGGAAAGGGCCAATTTTAGCTAGCTGGCTATAGCCGTTATAATGCTCACTGGCTTCCCTTGCATTCAATGCTACGGGCGGCAACAATGTCATACTTGTTTGGACCAGACAGCATCAGATAGATGGCCTACACGTAGAGACAGAGGGGCACAGACTCATCTCAACATCAACCGTTCAGAGGGGACTGCGTGAATCAGGCCTTCATGGTCGAATTGCTGCAAAGAAACCACTACTAAAGGACACCAATAAGAAGAAGAGACCTGCTTGGGCCAAGAAACACGAGCAATGGACATTAGACCGGTGGAAATGTGAGATTTTTGGTTCCAACTGCCGTGTCTTTGTGAGACGCGGAGTGGGTGGACGGATGAACTCCGAATGTGTAGTTCCCTCCGTAAAGCATGGAGGAGGAGGTGTTATGGTGTGGGGGTGCTTTGCTGGTGACACTGTCTGTGATTTATTTAGAATTCAAGGCACACTTAACCAGCATGGCTACCACAGCATTCTGCAGCGATACGCCATCCCATCTGGTTTGGCCTTAGTGGGACTATCATTTGTTTTTCAACAGGTCAATGACCCAACACTCCTCCAGGCTGTGTAAGGGCTATTTTACCAAGAAGGAGAGTGATGGAGTGCTGCCTCAGATAACCTGGCCTCCACAATCCCCCGACCTCAACCCAATTGAGATGATTTGAAGCAGAGTGAAGGAAAAGCAGCCAGCAAGTGCTCAGCATATGTGGGAACTCCTTTAAGACTGTTGGAAAAGCATTCCAGGTGAAGCTGGTTGCAAGAATGCCAAGAGTGTGCAAAGCTGTCATCAAGGCAAAGGGTGGCTATTTGAAGAATCTCAAATATAAAATATATTTTGATTTGTTTAACACTTTTTTGGTTACTACATGATTCCATATGTGTTATTTCATAGTTTTGATGTCTTCACTATTATTCTACAATGTAAAAATAGTAAAAAATCAAGAAAAACCCTTGAATGAGTAGGTGTGTCCAAACTTTTGACTGGTAGTGTGTAAAAGTGTCCCGTGCTTCTACCCTTGAAGGGGTGGGCGGCTGTGTTTGGTCCAGGTGCCTCCCAAAAGGCTGTCTTTATATAAACTGCCTATTGATAAGAGGACAGCTGACCTCCAATGGAGGATAATACATGGAGCTATAGCCACCAACATGTATCTGGTACACCTGGATCCTACTGTTGGGGAGGGGTGTACATTATGTGCTGAGTCTGAAACTCTGGCACATCTGTTTTTACAGTGTGCCAGGTTGGTCGGGATGATTGACCTGATCACTAGTTGGTTCTCAGCTCTGGGAGAGGTTCTCTCTTCCCAACTGTTTATATTTGGGCCAAAGTACAGGTTTAGTCGAAGGGGTGTAGTTATCTTACTTAACCTTGTGTCAGGGGCAGCTAAATTAGCAATTTGGAAGACACAAAATAACAGTATTCGGGGACAGGGGTCTGTGGACGTGGTGGGCATGCTGGAGGGGATGTTGGCAGCGAGACTGAGGGTTGAGTTTTCCTATTACAAACTGGTTTAATAACATTGGGCTGTTTATTAGCATATGGGTTATTCAGAGGTTGTTGTGTTTAGTTATAGTGGAGGAAGATTTAGTGTTGTGTTTTTCATTGACGTTTAACTATGTTTTTGTTTGTTTGAGTTTTTATTGTTTTGTGTGTTCCCAGACCCACAAAACAGTACTTGACAAAGCTTGTGGGAGATGAGAAATCTATCTAACGGAGTTGTAGAAGTTAACAGTGACTTGGTGGCATTACAGTAGGGAGCTGAGAGAACACCAGGTTAACAGTGACTTGGTGGCATTACAGTAGGGAGCTGAGAGAACACCAGGTTAACAGTGACTTGGTGGCATTACAGTAGGGAGCTGAGAGAACACCAGGTTAACAGTGACTTGGTGGCATTTCAGTAGGGAGCTGAGAGAACACCAGGTTAACAGTGACTTGGTGGCATTACAGTAGGGAGCTGAGAGAACACCAGGTTAACAGTGACTTGGTGGCATTTCAGTAGGGAGCTGAGAGAACACCAGGTTAACAGTGACATTTCAGTAGAGAGCTGAGAGAACACCAGGTTAACAGTGACTTGGTGACATTACAGTAGGGAGCTGAGAGAACACCAGGTTAACAGTGACTTGGTGGCATTACAGTAGGGAGCTGAGAGAACACCAGGTTAACAGTGACTTGGTGGCATTACAGTAGGGAGCTGAGAGAACACCAGGTTAACAGTGACTTGGTGGCATTACAGTAGGGAGCTGAGAGAACACCAGGTTAACAGTGACTTGGTGGCATTTCAGTAGGGAGCTGAGAGAACACCAGGTTAACAGTGACATTTCAGTAGAGAGCTGAGAGAACACCAGGTTAACAGTGACTTGGTGGCATTTCAGTAGGGAGCTGAGAGAACACCAGGTTAACAGTGACATTTCAGTAGAGAGCTGAGAGAACACCAGGTTAACAGTGACTTGGTGACATTACAGTAGGGAGCTGAGAGAACACCAGGTTAACAGTGACTTGGTGGCATTACAGTAGGGAGCTGAGAGAACACCAGGTTAACAGTGACTTGGTGGCATTTCAGTAGGGAGCTGAGAGAACACCAGGTTAACAGTGACATTTCAGTAGAGAGCTGAGAGAACACCAGGTTAACAGTGACTTGGTGACATTACAGTAGGGAGCTGAGAGAACACCAGGTTAACAGTGACTTGGTGGCATTACAGTAGGGAGCTGAGAGAACACCAGGTTAACAGTGTCTTGGTGGCATTACAGTAGGGAGCTGAGAGAACACCAGGTGGCAGTAACATAAACAACAGCATGGTGTTGGCTGTCAAATATTGTCATCCTTTAGACAGAGGTCCTTTACATTTACATTTTAGTCATTTAGCAGACGCTCTTATCCAGAGCAACTTACAGTTAGTGAGTGCATACATTATTTATTTTTTCATACTGGCCCCCCGTGGGAATCGAACCCACAACCCTGGCGTTGCAAGCACCGTGCTCTACCAACTGAGCTAAACGGGCCACATTTCTCTGGAGAACACCAGCTCAATACACCGTTCTCTAGTAAGCCTGTCAGTAAAACTACTTCATCCAATCACAATGTACATCTTTGTGATCGTGATATGTAATCATAGAACAAACAATTTCTATGGAGGATGAAGGCCAGCTCAATACTCTGTTCCATTACATTTACATTTTAGTCATTTAGCAGACGCTCTTATCCAGAGCGATTTACAGTAGTGAGTGCATACATTTTCATACTAGTCCCCCGTGGGAATCGAACCCACAACCCTGGCACTGCAACCGCCATGCTCTACCAACTGAGCTACACGGGACCATTGTCACCCCCTGGTTAAATAATTTGTCTGTAAAGTTACTTTAAAAAAGGCCATTCCATTATTTATCAGACTGGTCCTTCGAGTCGTACTCCTTCATATCGCACTCTAGTCTCTCTGGTTAAATAACATGTCTGTGGAGCTTCTGTAACTCTTTCTAATTGCACTACTCGTCACTATGATAATAACACAGTCATATATGACACTGGGATGCTTGTATCATGTCTGTAGAGACACTGACCTCTACTGAACTGGGATGCTTGTATCAAGTCTGTAGAGACACTGACCTCTACTGAACTGGGATGCTTGTATCACGTCTGTAGAGACACTGACCTCCATTGAACTGGGATGCTTGTATCATGTCTGTAGAGACACTGACCTCCATTGAACTGGGATGCTTGTATCATGTCTGTAGAGACACTGAACTCCATTGAACTGGGATGCTTGTATCACGTCTGTAGAGACACTGACCTCCATTGAACTGGGATGCTTGTATCACGTCTGTAGAGACACTGACCTCCATTGAACTGGGATGCTTGTTTCACGTCTGTAGAGATACTGACCTCCATTGAACTGGGATGCTTGTATCATGTCTGTAGAGACACTGACCTCCATTGAACTGGGATGCTTGTATCATGTCTGTAGAGACACTGACCTCCATTGAACTGGGATGCTTGTATCATGTCTGTAGAGACACTGAACTCCATTGAACTGGGATGCTTGTATCAAGTCTGTAGAGACACTGACCTCCATTGAACTGGGATGCTTGTTTCACGTCTGTAGAGACACTGACCTCCATTGCACAGCCGGCTGCCCATCATAATCATTTATGTGATCAATATAAGAATGATAATAATAAGACACAAAGTGATTTACAGTAAAGTGAGCATATACAGTAAGACCAGTACGATAAGATACTGTAAAATTTACAGTATGTGAAACCTCATCACTTCAATAACGCTATGCATGCACACAATATAATAATAATAATAATAATACGCCATTTAGCAGACGCTTTTATCCAAAGCGACTTACAGTCATGCGTGCATACATTGAGTCCCTGGGATCAAACCCACTACCCTGGCGTTACAAGCGCCGTGCTCTACCAATTGAGCTACAGAGGACCACCCTTAAATCATATATACTAGGAAAGCACAGCTCTATGTATGAATGGACTATTTTGACATGGTGATGACGACTGAGGCTGTGTCCCGAATGGCATCCTATCCCCTAGCCCTACGCGGGTCAAAAGTAGTACTCTGGTCAAAAGTAGTGCACTATATAGAAAATAGGGTGCAATTTGCGACGCAGACTGAGAGTGAATTCGACTTGAATCTGTGTCGGGGAATGGCACTTACTATAGATGGATAGGTTTGTCTGCATAATTTATTCAATTTAATAATGCTGAATGTTGAATTATGGTGGCCTATTCACAACTTTGGTCTCTTAGTGACCGCTTCAATCGCCGCTTTGATTCAATTAGACAATTATCTAGAAATTAAATCTGTGGCCGCACTGACACGACTCCCTCCAGGGCTGCCTCATCTCCTTGTTCGGGCACCTGGTTCATATCCCCTCATCAGTCTCTGTATAATTATTCCCTCTGCTCCCCCATGTCTTTGTGTGTTATTGTTCAATGTGGAGGTGTCGCTAGCTCGTGTTGAGCATTATGTTACTTTTATCGCCGGGATATTCACGTGTGTTTTGTTTTCCCAGTACGCATTTAAGTCGCACTGTATTGGCCAAATAAACCCTTTTCTTTGATTGACACCTCCTGTGCCTGGCTCCGTCCTACTCACCTTGTTACAGAATAACACACCCAAACAGCATGGAGTCTGAAGGAGCGGGGAATATACCTGGAGCCATTGAGCGGGTCTGTTAGCCAGCTTGGGCGAAGCGATGGATCGGGTTCTCCAGGCCGTCCAGCGCCTGGAGAGGAGAGGATCCGACCCTGCGGAACCAGCTGTGCGACCGGATCCAGTAATCCACACACCAGCAACCAGGGGTATTCACCTGCCTCTACCGAGGGAATACGACGGGAAAGCTCCCTGCTGCCAGAGTTTCCTCCTGCAGCTGGACCTCTACTTCAACACCATCAGCCCTGCTCCATCGGAGCGGTAGAAGGTGTCCGCCCTCGTCTCCTGCCTCTCGGGGAAAGCCCTGGAGTGGGCCAACGCGGTCTGGAGTGAAGGAGGAGATGCGTTGGACAGCTACGGAGAGTTTGCTCGCCTCTTCCGTGCAGTCTTTGATCATCCCCCCGAAGGAAGAGAGGCGGGCGAGCGTCTGTTCCATCTGAGGCAGGGGACGAGGACCGTGCAAGACTTTGCCCTGGAGTTTAGAACCCTAGCGGCTGGGTCCTCGTGGAACGAGCGGTCCCTCATTGACCATTTCCGATGCAGCCTGCGTGAGGACGTCCGAAGGGAGCTAGCCTGCCGGGATACCACTCTGACCTTCGACCAACTGGTGGACATGGTTATCCGGTTGGACAACCTGCTGGCTTCGAGAGGACATCCTGGAAAGGGGCCTGCCCGTTTCACCCCCCCTCACCCCGGCTCACGTTCCGATGTAGCTGGGTGGTGCAGTGTTCCGGGAGAACAGAGGACGACAGCTCCAGTGTCACTCTTGTGGCAGAAGAGGAGATTCTGCTGCATGATGTCGTCAGAGTTCTTCTGGTTCTGGAGGCGGCAGGCAGGGCACTCTCGCGTCACCCCAGGTAGCACAAACCCACACTCGTTCAGAGCCCTCTGCTGCGCATTTAACCCTCCACATCAACTTCCCTGATTACACGGTAGTTCCCCAGTTTAAGGCGCTGGTAGATTCAGGCGCAGCTGGGAACTTTATGGACAGGTCTTTAGCCTTTAGTCTACGTATTACATTGGTTCCCCTGTCTATTCCATTGCCCGTCAAAGGACTTGACAATCGACCATTAGGGTCAGGTTTTGTTAGGGAGGTTAACGCACCAGTCACTATGATTGCGCAGGAGGCCCATAATGAGCAAATCACGTTTCATATTATTGAGTCCCTTGATTTCCCTGTTGTGTTGGGCCTTCCCTGGCTAGCACTACATGACCCCACCTTTTCATGGCCGTAGAGGGCTCTCATGGGGTGGTCGCGAGAGTGTCAGGGTAGGTGTCTAGCTGTTTCCGGTGGAAAGTCCAGACAATGCCTCCACCGTGCTCATCCCCCCCCCCCTCCCTCCCTCGGGAGTGCGTACAACCTGGTGCCTGTCCGGGAAGGGGACGAATGGAAGACAGCATTTAGCACCACCACGGGGAATTATGAATACCTGGTGATGCCGTACGGGTTGATGAATGCTCCATCAGTCTTCCAGTCCTTTGTGAACGAGGTGTTTCGGGACATGCTTGGTCGCTGTGTGGTGGTCTACATCGATGACATCCTGGTGTATTCCACTACGCGCGCCGAGCATGTGTCCCTGGTTCACAGAGTGCTTGTGCGACTGTTGGAGCATGACCTGTATGCCAAGGTAGAAAAATGTCTGTTCTTCCAACAATTCGTCTCCTTCCTCGGATACCACATCACCACCTCGGGTGTGGAGATGGAGGGAGACCGCATTTCAGCCGTGCATAATTGGCCGACTCCAACCACGGTTAAGGAGGTGCAGCGCTTCATTGGCTTTGCTAATTACTATCAGAGGTTTATCCGGGGCTTTGGCAAGGTCGCAGCCCCATCACCTCTATGTTGAAGGGTGGGCCGTCCTGGCTCCGCTGGTCTGCTGAGGCTGACAGTGCTTTCAGTACCCTGAGGGCTCTGTTCACCTCAGCCCCGGTACTGGTCCATCCCAATCCCTCATTGCCGTCCGTAGTGGAGGTGGACGCGTCCGAGGTAGGGGTAGGCGCTGTCCTATCCCAACGCTCGGGCACGCCACCAATGCTCCGCCCCTGTGCCGCCTTCTCTAAGAAGCTCAGCCCGGCAGAGCAGAACTATGATGTTGGTGATCGGGAGCTGTTGGCTGTTGTCAGAGCCCTGACAGCGTGGAGGCACTGGCTCGAGGGGGCTAAACACTCTTTCCTCGTCTGGACTGACCACCGTAACCTGGAGTACATCCGGACAGCGAGGAGGCTGAACCCTCGCCAGGCCAGGTGGGCCTTGTTGTTCACCTGGTTTGATTTCACGCTGTCCTATATACCAGGCACTAAGATTGTGAAGGCAGACGCACTGCCACGGCTGTATGACACAGAAGAGAGGCGGCCCATTGATAACCCCCCATACTCCCGGCCTCCTGTATTGTGGCGCCGGTGGTGTGGGCGGTGGACACGGACATAGAGCGGGCGTTACGCACAGAGCCATCTCCACCTCAGTGCCCAGCTGGGCTTCGGTACGTGCCGTCTAGTGTCTGTGATCGTCTTATCTATTGGGCACACACGTCCCCCTCCTCTGGTCACCCAGGCATCGGTCGTACAGTGCGCTGCCTTACCCGGAAGTACTGGTGGCCTACCTTGGCTAAGGACTTGAGGGTGTATGTCTCCTCCTGCTCGGTGTGCGCCCAGAGTAAGGCATCTAGGCACCTTCCAGCGGGTAAGTTACATCCCTTACAGTTCCACAACGGCCATGGTCCTACTTATCGATCGATTATCGATCCTCTCTCAGGTTAACACCACCATCCTGGTCGTTGTGAACCACTTTTCTAAAGCCTGCTGCCTCCTTCCTCTGCCCGCTCTCCCCCCGGCCCTGCAAACTGCGGAAGCCCTTTTTACTCACGTCTTCCGGCACTACGGGGTGCCAGAGGACACAGTGTCTGACCGGGGTCCCCAGTTTACGTCTAGGGTCTGGAAGGCATTCATGGAATGTCTGGGGGTCATGGTCAGCCTGACCTCTGGGTTTCACCCCGAATCTAAATGGGCAGGTGGAATGGGTGAATCAGGATGTGGGTAGGTTTCTGCGGTCCTACTGCCAGGAATGGCCGGGGGAGTGGTTGGTGTTCTTGCCATGGGCCGAATATGCCCAGAACTCTCTCCGCCACTCCTCCACTAACATGTTTTAGGGTATCAGCCGGTCCTTGCACCGTGGCACCAGAGCCAGACCGAAGCTCCTGCGGTGGACGACTGGTTTTGGCGCACGGAGGAGATGTGGAACGCCACCCATGTCCACCTCCAGTGTGCCGTGCGTTGCCACATGTCCAACGCTGACCGCCACCGTAGTGAGGCCCCAGTCTTGTACCGGGTGATCGGGTCTGGCTCTCGACCCAGAACCTGCCCCTCCGCCTGCCCTGCCAGAAGCTGGACCCGCGGTTTGTGGGGCTGTTCAAAGTCCTGAGGAGAGTGAACGACGTTACGTATAGGTTGCTGCTCCCTCCTGATTACCGTATTAACCCCTCGTTTCACGTGTCTCTCCTCAGGCCGGTGGTGGCTGGTCCGCTTCAGGAGTCTGAGGTGCGGGGGCCCCGGCGTACTCTGTCCGTTCCATCCTGGATTTGAGGCGTCGGGCGGGGGGCCTTCAGTACCTTGTGGAGTGGGAGGCGTACGGTCCGGAGGAGCTGTCCTGGGTCCCTGCCTCATCTCCTTGTTCGGGCAGGCTTCGGCGTTCGTCGTCACCGGCCTTCTAGCCACTGCCGCTCCTCTTTTCATCATTCCATTAGTTTTGTCTTGTTTTTCACACACACCTGGTACATATCCCCTCATCAGTCTCTGTATAATTATTCCCTCTGCTCCCCCATGTCTTTTTGTGTTATTGTTCCATGTGGAGGTGTCGCTAGCTCGTGTTTTGAGCATTATGTTACTTTGATCGCCGGGATATTCACCCGTGTGTTTTGTTTTGCCAGTACGCATTTAAGTCTCACTGTATTTGGTTTACACATTGCTGTGGACTGCTGTATTGGCCAAATAAACCCTTTTCTTTGATTCACACCTCCTGCGCCTGGCTCCGTCCTACTCACCTTGTTACACACACATAGAAAACAAGTATTTAGAAAGGAAATTGTAATATCTCATAAATAACTAGCAATAAAGTATGTTGTTCCACATCTGTCAGATAAATTGATTCAATCTCAGACTTGACAAAGCTCACAGACCAACAAGTGTATCAGATCTATGTCTGTATGTATATTGTCAATGTTATTCTTTCTTTCTTTTTTTTTTTTTTTTTACGTACATTTTTTTTTTATACAAAAAAGTGTTTCAGATCTTACAGAACAATATAATTATAATATAATGATAGAATAGGCATAGCACATTCTTAAATTATAACCCATGAACATTAAACATTGGACAATCTAGTGCACAAGTTGATTCTGATTTTAAAAACAGAAAACTCATCCTATGAAATTAAAGTACGACAGTTAGTGCAGTAGCCTGCTCCCAGATCTGTTTGTGTTGTCTTACCAACTCCTATTGTAGTTTTTTGGCTTGACAATGACCATAGGAGTTAGCAATATTGCACTAACAGACCATAGGAGTTAGCAATATTGCACTAACAGACCATAGGAGTTAGCAATATTACACAAACAGACCATAGGAGTTAGCAATATTACACAAACAGACCATAGGAGTTAGCAATATTACACAAACAGACCATAGGAGTTAGCAATATTACACAAACAGACCATAGTGTCACGCCCTGACTCAGGGGACGTTGATTTGTTGAGTCAGGGTGTGTATATTCCGTGTTATGTTGTGTTTTTCTAGGTTTAGTTCTAGATCGTTTAGATCTATGTTGGCCAGGGTGGTTCCCAATCAGAGGCAGCTGTAGCTCGTTGTCTCTGATTGGGGACATACTTAGGCAGCCTGTTGGCACCAGTTAGTTTGTGGGATCTTGTTCCGTATAGGTTTGTTTTGTGTAACCTTAAGACTTCACGTATCGTTTGTTTGTTGTTTTGTCGTGTTCAGTACTTCAATAAATATGTACGCTTATCACGCTGCGCCTTGGTTGGACCAATCTTTAAACGATTGTGACACATAGGAGTTAGCAATACTGTACAAACAGACCATAGGAGTTAGCAATACTGTACAAACAGACCATAGGAGTTAGCAATACTGTACAAACAGACCATAGGAGTTAGCAATACTGTACAAACAGACCATAGGAGTTAGCAATACTGTACAAACAGACCATAGGAGTTAGCAATACTGTACAAACAGACCATAGGAGTTAGCAATACTGTACAAACAGACCATAGGAGTTAGCAATACTGTACAAACAGACCATAGGAGTTAGCAATACTGTACAAACAGACCATAGGAGTTAGCAATACTGTACAAACAGACCATAGGAGTTAGCAATACTGTACAAACAGACCATAGGAGTTAGCAATACTGTACAAACAGACCATAGGAGTTAGCAATACTGTACAAACAGACCATAGGAGTTAGCAATACTGTACAAACAGACCATAGGAGTTAGCAATACTGTACAAACAGACCATAGGAGTTAGCAATACTGTACAAACAGACCATAGGAGTTAGCAATACTGTACAAACAGACCATAGGAGTTAGCAATACTGTACAAACAGACCATAGGAGTTAGCAATACTGTACAAACAGACCATAGGAGTTAGCAATACTGTACAAACAGACCATAGGAGTTAGCAATACTGTACAAACAGACCATAGGAGTTAGCAATACTGTACAAACAGACCATAGGAGTTAGCAATACTGTACAAACAGACCATAGGAGTTAGCAATACTGTACAAACAGACCATAGGAGTTAGCAATACTGTACAAACAGACCATAGGAGTTAGCAATACTGTACAAACAGACCATAGGAGTTAGCAATACTGTACAAACAGACCATAGGAGTTAGCAATATTGCAGATCTAGGGCCAGGCTAGTTGGTCTATGTATGTGTGTGGAGGTCACCCAATGAAATGATGACCCGTCAGCTTGTCTATTTATCTGTGTGTGGAGGTCACCCAATGAAATGCTGACCCGTCAGCTTGTCTATATATCTGTGTGTGGAGGTCACCCAATGAAATGCTGACCCGTCAGCTTGTCTATGTATCTGTGTGTGGAGGTCACCCAATGAAATGCTGACCCATCAGCTTGTCTATATATCTCTGTGTGGAGGTCACCCAATGAAATGCTGACCCATCAGCTTGTCTATTTATCTGTGTGGAGGTCACCCAATGAAATGCTGACCCGTCAGCTTGTCTATGTATCTGTGTGGAGGTCACCCAATGAAATGCTGACCCATCAGCTTGTCTATTTATCTGTGTGGAGGTCACCCAATGAAATGCTGACCCGTCAGCTTGTCTATGTATCTGTGTGGAGGTCACCCAATGAAATGCTGACCCTTCAGCTTGTCTATATATCTCTGTGTGGAGGTCACCCAATGAAATGCTGACCCTTCAGCTTGTCTATGTATCTGTGTGGAGGTCACCCAATGAAATGCTGACCCTTCAGCTTGTCTATGTATCTGTGTGGAGTTCACCCAATGAAATGCTGACCCGTCAGCTTGTCTATGTATCTGTGTGGAGGTCACCCAATGAAATGCTGACCCGTCAGCTTGTCTATGTATCTGTGTGGAGGTCACCCAATGAAATGCTGACCCGTCAGCTTGTCTATGTACAGTGGGGGAAAAAAGTATTTAGTCCGCCACCAATTGTGCAAGTTCTCCCACTTAAAAAGATGAGAGAGGCCTGTAATTTTCATCATAGGTACACGTCAACTATGACAGACAAATTTAGGAAAAAAAATCCAGAAAATCACATTGTAATATTTTTTATGAATTTATTTGCAAATTATGGTGGAAAATAAGTATTTGGTCACCTACAAACAAGCAAGATTTCTGGCTCTCACAGACCTGTAACTTCTTCTTTAAGAGGCTCCTCTGTCCTCCACTCGTTACCTGTATTAATGGCACCTGTTTGAATTTGTTATCAGTATAAAAGACACCTGTCCACAACCTCAAACAGTCACACTACAAACTCCACTATGGCCAAGACCAAAGAGCTGTCAAAGGACACCAGAAACACAATTGTAGACCTGCACCAGGCTGGGAAGACTGAATCTGCAATAGGTAAGCAGCTTGATTTGAAGAAATCAACTGTGGGAGCAATTATTAGGAAATGGAAGACATACAAGACCACTGATAATCTCCCTCGATCTGGGGCTCCACGCAAGATCTCACCCTGTGGGGTCAAAATGATCACAAGAACGGTGAGCAAAAATCCCAGAACCACACGGGGGGACCTAGTGAATGACCTGCAGAGAGCTGGGACCAAAGTAACAAAGCCTACCATCAGTAACACACTACGCCGCCAGGGACTCAAATCCTGCAGTGCGAGACGTGTCCCCCTGCTTAAGCCAGTACATGTCCAGGCCCGTCTGAAGTTTGCTAGAGTGCATTTGGATGATCCAGAAGAGGATTGGGACAATGTAATATGGTCAGATGAAACCAAAATATAACTTTTTGGTAAAAACTCAACTCGTCATGTTTGGAGGACAAAGAATGCTGAGTTGCATCCAAAGAACACCATACCTACTGTGAAGCATGGGGGTGGAAACATCATGCTTTGGGGCTGTTTTTCTGCAAAGGGACCAGGACGACTGATCCGTGTAAAGGAAAGAATGAATGGGGCCATGTATCGTGAGATTTTGAGTGAAAACCTCCTTCCATCAGCAAGGGCATTGAAGATGAAACGTGGCTGGGTCTTTCAGCATGACAATGATCCCAAACACACCGGCCGGGTAACGAAGGAGTGGCTTCGTAAGAAGCATTTCAAGGTCCTGGAGTGGCCTAGCCAGTCTCCAGATCTCAACCCCATAGAAAATCTTTGGAGGGAGTTGAAAGTCCGTGTTGCCCAGCGACAGCCCCAAAACATCACTGCTCTAGAGGAGATCTGCATGGAGTAATGGGCCAAAATACCAGCAACAGTGTGTGAAAACCTTGTGAAGACTTACAGAAAATGTTTGACCTGTGTCATTGCCAACAAAGGGTATATAACAAAGTATTGAGAAACTTTTGTTATTGACCAAATACTTATTTTCCACCATAATTTGCAAATAAATTCATTAAAAATCCTACAATGTGATTTTCTGGATTTTTTTTTCTCATTTTGTCTGTCATAGTTGACGTGTACCTATGATGAAAATTACAGGCCTCTCTCATCTTTTTAAGTGGGAGAACTTGCACAATTGGTGGCTGACTAAATACTTTTTTCCCCCACTGTATCTGTGTGGAGGTCACCCAATGAAATGCTGACCCGTCAGCTTGTCTATGTATCTGTGTGGAGGTCACCCAATGAAATGCTGACCTGTCAACTCTGTGTGGAGGAGAAGCCCAAAGTAACAGGTCACATGAGCATCTGGATTATTGAAACACGGTTTAGTTTCCACCTCAGACCTAAACAGAGCTGGGGATCTGGTCTGTACACAATCTTTACCGATGAGGCGCTTTGGGAGTGAAGGGGGTAGTTTACACACACACTCACACACACACACACACACACACACACACTCACACACACACACACACACACACACACACACACACACACACTCACACACACACACACACACACACACACACACACACACACACACACACACACACACACACACACACACACACACACACACACACACACACACACACTCACACACACACACACACACACACACACACACACACACACACACACACACACACACACACACACACACACACTCACTCACACTCACACTCACACTCTCTCACACACACACACACACACACACACACACACACACTCACACACACACACAAACTCACACACACACACAGATTCAAACGCACACACACAGGCAAGCATGCACGAAAACATGCACGCACGCTTCCATGCGTGTCTGTCTGTCTGTCTGTCTGTGTGCGTGCATGCATGCATCTTTCTACCAAAGCCAGTGTGTGAAAGAGACAAAGCCTAGACGTCTATACCATCTGTACTCATGGGTGACAGTGTTAGGGCTCCATTCAATCAGATCTACTTTAGCCAACATCCGCATGAGGTGTAACGGCGAGCTGTCAAATCCACAAGTGGCTCCCGGCCTAAAGCGGCCATGAACGGAAACCCATGCAGCCTTGTTTACAAGTTCGAACACTGGAATGTGAAATGTAATCTACACCTGGATTAGGTTGATCGAAATCCTCATTATTATTAATTATTTCCATATAGCCTACATTTTCTCCTTCTGAACTTCTAACGCAAGTGGTGCAGCTATGGCTTTGTGACAATGAGCCAAGGGGCGGCAGGTAGCTTAGTGGTTAAGAGCGTTGTGCCAGTAACCGAAAGGTCGCTGGTTCTAATCCCCGAGCCGACTAGCTGAAAAATCTATCCCTTGAGCAAGGCACTTAACCCTAATTGCTCCTGTAAGTCACTCTGGATAAGAGCATTTGCTAAATGACTAAAATGTAATGATAGCAAGAGCAGCTGCTCACCGATTTGACAGCTCCAATGCAGTTCCACCTCCAAAACATCCGCTATGCGGGTGTCTGCTATCCCAGGTTAACACTGATCTGCTACTCAGTCTGTTTATACCTTGACAGCAAAGTCCACCAGGGATATGGCACCATAGTGCACTACTTTTGACCAAAGGCCTATGGACCCTGTTCAAAAGTAGTGTACTATATAGGGGACTAGGGTGCAATTTGGAACTCACAAAACAAAGATATTAACGTTGACTATTTAGTATCAGAGAATTTAAACAGTGTCATGATGATTGAACAGTTGCCAGTGTCCCCAGATTCTTTCCAGCGTGCGTTGCCATGTTGGACTGAAGAATCCCTCACTTTTACACAAGCAGAACGAACATGTAACGCCAAGCTGGGGATGGGAGGCCTATGAAAAAGCTTCAGTGGGGTAAGAAGTCTGGTGTTCAAATGAAGAACAGGGTTTATAACAGGTCAGGTTACTATAGACTCCAGAGAAAGTGACTGTTTAAACAGGGTCTGCTTTACTATAGACTCCAGGGAAGGTGACTGTTTAAAAAGGGTCTGCTTTACTATAGACTCCAGGGAAGGTGACTGTTTAAACAGGGTCTGCTTTACTATAGACTCCAGGGAAAGTGACTGTTTAAACAGGGTCTGCTTTACTATAGACTCCAGGGAAAGTGACTGTTTAAACAGGGTCTGCTTTACTATAGACTCCAGGGAAGGTGACTGTATAAACAGGGTCGGCTTTAATATAGATTTTTAATATATGACGTACACAGCTCTGAACTGGCTGCAACCGTACTGTGCTGGCACTGATATTTTCTGGGTCCACTGAGAGAGACGGTCGGAGTAACTGGGTTCACTGAGAGAGACGGTCGGAGTAACTGGGTTCACAGAGAGACAGCAGGAGTAACTGGGTTCACAGAGAGAGACGTTCGGAGTAACTGGGTTCACAGAGAGACAGCAGGAGTAACTGGGTTCACAGAGAGACAGCAGGAGTAACTGGGTTCACAGAGAGAGACAGTAGGAGTAACTGGGTTCACAGAGAGAGACAGTAGGAGTAACTGGGTTCACAGAGAGAGACAGCAGGAGTAACTGGGTTCACAGAGAGAGACGTTCGGAGTAACTGGGTTCACAGAGAGACAGCAGGAGTAACTGGGTTCACTGAGAGAGACAGCAGGAGTAACTGGGTTCACAGAGAGACAGCAGGAGTAACTGGGTTCACTGAGAGAGACAGCAGGAGTAACTGGGTTCACAGAGAGAGACAGCAGGAGTAACTGGGTTCACAGAGAGACAGCAGGAGTAACTGGGTTCACAGAGAGAGACAGCAGGAGTAACTGGGTTCAGAGAGACAGCAGGAGTAACTGGGATCACAGAGAGAGACAGCAGGAGTAACTGGGTTCACAGAGAGAGACAGCAGGAGTAACTGGGATCACAGAGAGAGACAGCAGGAGTAACTGGGTTCACAGAGAGACAGCAGGAGTAACTGGGTTCACAGAGAGACAGCAGGAGTAACTGGGTTCACTGAGAGAGACAGCAGGAGTAACTGGGTTCACAGAGAGAGACAGCAGGAGTAACTGGGTTCACAGAGAGACAGCAGGAGTAACTGGGTTCACAGAGAGAGACGTTCGGAGTAACTGGGTTCACAGAGAGAGACAGCAGGAGTAACTGGGTTCACAGAGAGAGACAGCAGGAGTAACTGGGTTCACAGAGAGAGACAGCAGGAGTAACTGGGTTCACAGAGAGACAGCAGGAGTAACTGGGTTCACAGAGAGACAGCAGGAGTAACTAGGTTCACAGAAAGAGACAGCAGGAGTAACTGGGTTCACAGAGAGAGACAGCAGGAGTAACTGGGTTCACAGAGAGAGACAGCAGGAGTAACTGGGTTCACAGAGAGACAGCAGGAGTAACTGGGTTCACTGAGAGAGACAGCAGGAGTAACTGGGTTCACAGAGAGAGACGTTCGGAGTAACTGGGTTCAGAGAGACAGCAGGAGTAACTGGGTTCACTGAGAGAGACAGCAGGAGTAACTGGGTTCACTGAGAGAGACAGCAGGAGTAACTGGGTTCACAGAGAGAGAAAGCAGGAGTAACTCTCGAGTGGCGCAGTGGCACTGCATCGCAGTGCTAGCTGTGCCACTAGAGATCCTGGTTCGAATCCAGGCTCTGTCATAGCCGGCCGCGACCGGGAGACCCATGGGGCGGCGCACAATTGGCCCAGCGTCGTCCAGGTTAGGGTAGGGAATGGCCGGCAGGGATGTAGCTCAGTTGGTAGAGCATGGCGTTTGCAACGCCAGGGTTGTGGGTTAGTTTCCCACAATGAAAAATAAAAAAATAATGTATGCACTCACTAACTGTAAGTCGCTCTGGATAAGAGCGTCTGCTAAATGACTAAAATGTAAATGTAACTGGGTTCACAGAGAGACAGCAGGAGTAACTGGGTTCACAGCCACCTGCTTCACTACAGATACAGTGGGGGGGGGAAATATTTAGTCAGCCACCAATTGTGCAAGTTCTCCCACTTAAAAAGATGAGAGAGGCCTGTAATTTATCATATGTACACGTCAACTATGACAGACAAAATGAGGAAAAAAAATCCAAAAAATCACATTGTAGGATTTTTTATGAATTTATTTGCAAATTATGGTGGAAAATAAGTATTTGGTCAATAACAAAAGCTTCTCAATACTTTGTTATATACCCTTTGTTGGCAATGACACAGGTCAAACGTTTTCTGTAAGTCTTCACAAGGTTTTCACACACTGTTGCTGGTATTTTGGCCCATTCCTCCATGCAGATCTCCTCTAGAGCAGTGATGTTTTGGGGCTGTCGCTGGGCAACACAGACTTTCAACTCCCTCCAAAGATTTTCTATGGGGTTGAGATCTGGAGACTGGCTAGGCCACTCCAGGACCTTGAAATGCTTCTTACAAAGCCACTCCTTCGTTGCCCGGGCGGTGTGTTTGGGATCATTGTCATGCTGAAAGACCCAGCCACGTTTCATCTTCAATGCCCTTGCTGATGGAAGGAGGTTTTCACTCAAAATCTCACGATACATGGCCCCATTCATTCTTTCCTTTACACGGATCAGTCGTCCTGGTCCCTTTGCAGAAAAACAGCCCCAAAGCATGATGTTTCCACCCCCATGCTTCACAGTAGGTATGGTGTTCTTTGGATGCAACTCAGCATTCTTTGTCCTCCAAACACGACGAGTTGAGTTTTACCAAAAAGTTCTATTTTGGTTTCATCTGACCATATGACATTTTCCCAATCCTCTTCTGGATCATCCAAATGCACTCTAGCAAACTTCAGACGGGCCTGGACATGTACTGGCTTAAGCAGGGGCACACGTCTGGCACTGCAGGATTTGAGTCCCTGGCGGCGTAGTGTGTTACTGATGGTAGGGTTTGTTACTTTGGTCCCAGCTCTCTGCAGGTCATTCACTAGGTCACCCCGTGTGGTTCTGGGATTTTTGCTCACCGTTCTTGTGATCATTTTGACCCCACGGGGTGAGATCTTGCGTGGAGCCCCAGATCGAGGGAGATTATCAGTGGTCTTGTATGTCTTCCATTTCCTAATAATTGCTCCCACAGTTGATTTCTTCAAACCAAGCTGCTTACCTATTGCAGATTCAGTCTTCCCAGCCTGGTGCAGGTCTACAATTTTGTTTCTGGTGTCCTTTGACAGCTCTTTGGTCTTGACCATAGTGGAGTTTGTAGTGTGACTGTTTGAGGTTGTGGACAGGTGTCTTTTATACTGATAACAAGTTCAAACAGGTGCCATTAATACAGGTAACGAGTGGAGGACAGAGGAGCCTCTTAAAGAAGAAGTTACAGGTCTGTGAGAGCCAGAAATCTTGCTTGTTTGTAGGTGACCAAATACTTATTTTCCACCATAATTTGCAAATAAATTCATTAAAAATCCTACAATGTGATTTTCTGGATTTTTCCTCTCAATTTGTCTGTCATAGTTGACGTGTACATATGATGAAAATTACAGGCCTCTCTCGTCTTTTTAAGTGGGAGAACTTGCACAATTGGTGGCTGACTAAATACTTTTTTTCCCCCACTGTATATGATCCAGTTGGACATTAAATCAGCAGTGACTGCTCTTATTAGGTCTCCAGCTGTTATGCCATTGTGCTGTCCACACAAGGCTGTTCCACTGCCCCGTGAAACAGTGTCACTGTGAAGCTAAACAGCTGGAAGTGATGGGAATCTGTGAGGACTCCCCAGATGCTACCTCCCACCTCCGAGAGAGAGAGAGAAAAAAAAAAACTCCCCAGCTTCTACCGCCGGCTGTGTTGACAGTACTGTTGCACCCTTTTCGCCAAGCCGAGCTGTACTGGTACACATCCTTCATGGCAATGTAGAACATTCCATAACATTACACAATCAAACAGGGTCCATTGAGCTCAAGTGAAAAGAATGGCTGAAAATGTAGCGAGAGAGAATATCTGATCTTATAGTGAGAAGACGGGGCCTCCTGTAGCTCAGTTGGTAGAGCATGGCGCTTGCAACGCCAGGGTTGTGGGTTCGATTCCCACGTGGGGGGACAGTATGAAAAATGTATGCACTCACTAAAACTGTAAGTCGCTCTGGATAAGAGCGTCTGCTAAATGACGTAAATGTACAGAAACTATCTTCATGAGCAGTAATGAACCTAATAATTACCCTAGTAATAACCCTTTTTTGCACTAACTTTTTTGACTCATCACATACACTGCTGTTAGTGTTTATTATCTATCCTGTTGCCTAGTCCCTTTATTCCTAGCTATATGTACATATCTACCACAATTACCCCGTACCCCTGCACATGGACTTGGTACTGGTACCCAGTGTATCTAGCTAAACTATCGTTACTCATTGTGTAGTTATTATTACTTTTCTATTATTTCTCTATTTTCTTTCTCTCTACATTGTTTGGAAGGGCCCGGAAGTAAGCACTTCACTGTTAGTCTACACCTGTTGTTTACAAAGCATGTGACGAATACAATTTTATTTGATTGAATGTGCATCTAGCTGGGAGGAGAAGAGGCACACAGAGGATAGATTAGAGTCCAGTGGTTAGTGTGTCATCTAAATTCATATTGTCTGTAAAATAACTAGTGATATTTGCTGCCCTGCCTGACCTACAGTAGTATACTCTCTCTGCTTCCATAAAGCACAATCTGGGATATTCCCTGCTGTTCAATCTGGGATATTCCCTGCTGTTCGATCTGGGATATTCCCTGCTGTTCAATCTGGGATATTCCCTGCTGTTCAATCTGGGATATTCCCTGCTGTTCGATCTGGGATATTCCCTGCTGTTCAATCTGGGATATTCCCTGCTGTTCGATCTGGGATATTCCCTGCTGTTCAATCTGGGATATTCCTTGCTGTTCAATCTGGGATATTCCCTGCTGTTCAATCTGGGATATTCCTTGCTGTTCAATCTGGGATATTCCCTGCTGTTCAATCTGGGATATTCCCTGCTGTTCAATGGTTATTTCAGTTAATAATCTATACCCATGGACTCTTGAAAAATATTATGAGTTTAGTACAACTGCTTGTTTTGTTGTCATTTCAGTCTTTATAAACAAATAATAGAGCTAGTTGTATAGTTTCAAAATATTGATCCTGATAACGATCATGATATTGATCAAAATGTTGATACTGATGACGATCATGATATTGATCAAAATGTCGATCCTGATATTGATCAAAATGTTGATACTGATGACGATCATGATATTGATCAAAATGTAGATCCTGATAATGATATGTGGATATCATGGACTGCCAGTCTTTGCTTCCATAGATCTGTCTATGAGTTTGAGCGGTTCTAGTTTCCCAGCCCCATCTCTCAGCTTGATACCAAACCAACAGACCCAGAATTGGTGCTTTAAAGTCGAATAACATCCAAAAGACTGACATCTCTGTGTTACCTGTTTGAAGGCTGCTATGCCTGAGAGCTGTTTTGCTTTTACTGTGGGTAATTCCAGACATGACTGTCGTTCACACACACACACACACACACAACACACACACACACACACACACACAACACACACACACACACACACACACACACACACACACACACACACTCTAAGACTGTATTATTTCCTGCTCTGATGCGTCTAATGATTTCACAGCAAGGAGCCCTTGCT
This sequence comes from Coregonus lavaretus, assembly GCF_964263955.1. NCBI lineage: Eukaryota > Metazoa > Chordata > Actinopteri > Salmoniformes > Salmonidae > Coregonus > Coregonus lavaretus. The sequence continues at coordinate 5,448,244 of NC_140009.1, read as the reverse complement.
CTCTTCCAGACAGTGTACAAACAGCTTAGCCCACATTAGAATAAACAGCAAACATAACCTCACTGGATTACTGTCTGATGTTAATCATCTTTTTAGGGGAGGCACTGATCTGGAACCTGCGGTAACATAACAGAGAGGGAGATAGTGGTACTGATCTGGAACCTGCGGTAACATAACAGGGAGGGAGATAGAGGCACTGATCTGGAACCTGCGGTATTATAACAGGGAGGGAGATAGTGGTACTGATCTGGAACCTGCGGTAACATAACAGGGAGGGAGATAGAGGCACTGATCTGGAACCTGCGGTAATTCAATCCAGTACAGGCTTAACTGAATGACAACAGAGACAGAATACACTGGTCGTTGGAAGACTGTTGCTACAAAACAGCAAGTGAGAGACAAGGTTTTGAGTTGACATACAGTACCAGTCAAAAGTTTGGACACACCTACTCATTCATGGGTTTTTCTTTATTTTTTACTATTTTCTACATTGTAGAATAATAGTGAAGACATCAAAGCTATGGAATAACACATATGGAATCATGTAGTAACCGAAAAAGTGTGAAACAAATCAAAATATATTGTATATTTGAGATTCTTCAAATAGCCACCATTCTCTCAACCAGCTTCATGAGGTAGTCACCTGGAATGCATTTCAATTAACAGGTGTGCCTTCTTAAAAGTTAATATGTGGAATTTCTTTCCTTCTTAATGCATTTGAGCCAATCACTTGTGTTGTGACAAGGTAGCGGGGGTATACAGAACATAGCCCTATTTGGTAATACACCAAGTCCATATTATGGCAAGAACAGCTCAAATAAGCAAAGAGAAACGACAGTCCATCATTACTTTAAGTCATGAAGGTCAGTCAATACGGGAAATTTCAAGAACATTGAAAGTTTCCTCAAGTGCAGTTGCAAAAACCATCAAGCACTATGATGAAACTGGCTCTCATGAGGACCGCCACAGGAATGGAAGACCCAGAGTTACCTCTGCTGCAGAGGATAAATGTATTAAAGTTAACAGCCTCAGAAATTGCTGCCCAAATAAATGCTTCACAGAGTTCAAGTCACAGACACATCTCAACATCAACTGTTCAGAGGGGACTGTGTGAATCAGGTCTTCATGGTCGAATTACTGCAAAGAAACCACTACTAAAGAACACCAATAAGAAGAAGAGACTTGCTTGGGCCAAGAAACAAGAGCAATGGACATTAGATCGGTGGAAATTTGTCCAAATTGGAGATTTTTGGTTCTAACCGCCATGGCTATGTGAGATGCGGTGTGGGTAAACGGATGATCTCCGCATGTGTATTTCCCATCGTAAAGCATGGAGGAGGAGGTGTGATGGTGTGGGGGTGCTTTGCTGGTGACACTGTCTGTTATTTATTTAGAATTCAAGGCACATTTAACCAGCATGGCTACCACAGCATTCTGTAACGATACGCCATCCCATCTGGTTTGGCCTTAGTGGGACTATCATTTGTTTTTCAACAGGACAATGACCCAACACACCTCCAGGCTGTGTAAAGGGCTATTTTACCAAGAAGGAGAGTGATGGAGTGCTGCAACATGATGACCTGGCCTCCACAATCCTCCGACCTCAACCCAATTGAGATGGTTTGGGGTGAGTCGGACGGCAGAGTGAAGGAAAAGCAGCCAACAAGTGCTCAGCATATGTGGGAACTCCTTCAAGACTGTTGGAAAAGCATTCCAGGTGAAGCTGGTTGAGTGAATGCCAAGAGTGTGCAAAGCTGTCGTCAAGGCAAAGGGTGGCTATTTGAAGAATCTCAAATATTTGATTTGTTTAACACTTTTTTGGTTACTACATGATTCCATATGTGTTATTTCATCATTTTGATGTCTTCACTATTATTGTACAATGTAGAAAATAGTAAAAATAAAGAAAAACCCTTGAATGAGTAGGTGTGTCCAAACTTTTGACTGGTAGTGTATAAATACTCCGCTAGATTCATGCCCATTGGTTAAAAGAAAGGAAAGTGATTATTGCACCAGTGAGGCCATAGGTTAATCAGGAAGCTTGGTGGAACTGCTTTAGTGTGTCATGCTCATAGGCTGAAGTTAATAAATGCACACTTGCTAATAGTAAAGGAGGAGGAAGGACGTGACGCTATGCTAATGAGGGACCATTATGACACAACCCTATAAATACCTGCTATGCTAATGAGGTACCATTATGACACTAGCCTATAAATACCTGCTATGCTAATGAGGGACCATTATTACACTAGCCTATAAATACCTGCTATGCTAATGAGGGACCATTATGACACTAGCCTATAAATACCTGCTATGCTAATGAGGGACCATTATGACACTAGCCTATAAATACCTGCTATGCTAATGAGGGACCATTATGACACTAGCCTATAAATACCTGCTATGCTAATGAGGGACCATTATGACACAACCCTATAAATACCTGCTATGCTGATGAGTGAGATAGGAAGCGATGTGAATTATATGAGTTTACTAGATGAATGAAAAGTGACGATCCATTCAGACCAGCCTTACTGATTGAACTTACATAACTACATTATAACAGGGTGGGAGATAATGTGCTTTGAAATTATAACAATTATTATTGATGAGATGAGGAAAATGCTTTGATGGAGAAAATTCTTTGATGTAGAAAATGGAGACGCGGAGAGGAGGGAAGAGAGGGGGAAAGAGAAGTGTGTGTGTGTGTGTGTGTCTGTGTGTGTCTGTGTGTGTGTGTGTGTGTGTGTGTGTGTGTGTGTGTGCCTGTGTGTGTCTGTGTGTGTGTGTGTGTGTGTGTGTGTCTGTGTGTGTGTGTGTGTGTGTGTGTGTGTCTGTGTGTGTGTGTCTGTGTGTGTGTGTGTGTGTGTGTGTGTGTGTGTGTGTCTGTGTGTGTGTGTCTGTGTGTGTGTGTCTGTGTCTGTGTCTGTGTGTCTGTGTGTGTGTGCGTGTGTGTGTGTGTGTGTGTGTGTGTGTGTGTGTGTGTGTGTGTGTGTGAGAGAGAGAGAAAGAGGCCATCTTTGCAGTAGTCTACTCCAGCGTTCCATTATTCCTTTGACCTTTTCATTCTGCCAGCCAGGCCCCGAGGTTCTAAAGGTTAAAGGTTTAAAGAGGTTTAAAACTCATGATGCTCTTTCCTCTTTCACTTTCCTGAACCTGTTGCACCGCACCACTTTTGCCTACTCAAACAAACCCTGGCAATTATTTCTGATTTGAGGCGGAGGAAAAATCTATCCCCCACATTAGAGTGAAGGCAAGGTTTCCCAAACTGGGTCCTGGGGGCCCCATGGGTGCACATTGTGGTTTTCGCCCTAGCACTACACAGCTGAGTCAAACAATCAAAGCTTGATGATGAGTTGGTTATTTGAATCAGTTGTGTAGTCTGGAAAGTAGCTAGTGGTTAAGAGCGTTAGGCCAGTAACCGAAAGGTCTCTGGTTTGAATCCCCGAGCCGGCTAGGTGAAAAATCTGTCGATGTGCCCTTGAGCGAGGAACTTATTTGTATTTTATTTTATTTTTTAAGGGGGTAGATCAGCTTTAAAATTGCAGATAGATTGTAACTTCCATCAATGTAATTGTCTGCATTATATATACATACATATACATACATATACACATACATACATACATACATATAAACACATATACATACATGTACAGTGGGGGAAAAAAGTATTTAGTCAGCCACCAATTGTGCAAGTTCTCCCACTAAAAAAGATGAGAGGCCTGTAATTTTCATTACATTTACATTTACGTCATTTAGGAGACGCTCTTATCCAGAGCAACTTACAATTAGTGAGTGCATACATTATTATTATTTTTTATTTTTTTTATACCCCCCGTGGGAATCGAACCCACAACCCTGGCGTTGCAAACGCCATGCTCTACCAACTGAGCTACATCCCCTGCCGGCCATTCCCTCCCCTACCCTAGACGACGCTGGGCCAATTGTGCGCCGCCCCATGGGTCTCCCGGTCGCGGCCGGCTATGACAGAGCCTGGATTCGAACCAGGATCTCTAGTGGCACAGCTAGCACTGCGATGCAGTGCCTTAGACCACTGCGCCACTCGGGAGACATAGGTACACGTCAACTATGACAGACAAATTGAGAAAAAAAATCCTGAAAATCACATTGTATGATTTTTAATGAATTTATTTGCAAATTATGGTGGAAAATAAGTATTTGGTCAATAACAAAAGTTTCTCAATACTTTTGTTATATACCCTTTGTTGTCTTCACAAGGTTTTCACACACTGTTGCTGGTATTTTGGCCCATTCCTCCATGCAGATCTCCTCTAGAGCAGTGATGTTTTGGGGCTGTCGCTGGGAAACACGGACTTTCAACTCCCTCCAAAGATTTTATATGGGTTTGAGATCTTGAGACTGGCTAGGCCACTCCAGGACCTTGAAATGCTTCTTACGAAGCCACTCCTTCATTGCCCGGGCGGTGTGTTTGGGATCATTGTCATGCTGAAAGACCCAGCCACGTTTCATCTTCAATGCTCTTGCTGATGGAAGGAGGTTTTCACTCAAAATCTCACGATACATGGCCCCATTCATTCTTTCCTTTACACGGATCAGTCGTCCTGGTCCCTTTGCAGAAAAACAGCCCCAAAGCATGATGTTTCCACCCCCATGCTTCACAGTAGGTATGGTGTTCTTTGGATGCAACTCAGCATTCTTTGTCCTCCAAACAAAAAGTTATATTTTGGTTTCATCTGACCATATGACATTCTCCCAATCCTCTTCTGGATCATCCAAATGCACTCTAGCAAACTTCAGACGGGCCTGGACATGTACTGGCTTAAGCAGGGGGACACGTCTGGTACTGCAGGATTTGAGTCCCTGGCGGCGTAGTGTGTTACTGATGGTAGGCTTTGTTACTTTGGTCCCAGCTCTCTGCAGGTCATTCACTAGGTCCCCCCGTGTGGTTCTGGGATTTTTGCTCACCGTTCTTGTGATCATTTTGACCCCACGGGGTGAGATCTTGCGTGGAGCCCCAGATCGAGGGAGATTATCAGTGGTCTTGTATGTCTTCCATTTCCTAATAATTGCTCCCACAGTTGATTTCTTCAAACCAAGCTGCTTTCCTATTGCAGATTCAGTCTTCCCAGCCTGGTGCAGGTCTACAATTTTGTTTCTGGTGTCCTTTGACAGCTCTTTGGTCTTGGCCATAGTGGAGTTTGGAGTGTGACTGTTTGAGGTTGTGGACAGGTGTCTTTTATACTGATAACAAGTTCAAACAGGTGCCATTAATACAGGTAACGAGTGGAGGACAGAGGAGCCTCTTAAAGAATAAGTTACAGGTCTGTGAGAGCCAGAAATCTTGCTTGTTTGTAGGTGACCAAATACTTATTTTCCACCATAATTTGCAAATAAATGCATTAAAAATTCATCAATCAATTCTACAATGTGATTTTCTGGAAAAAAAATTCTCAATTGTCATAGTTGACGTGTACCTATGATGAAAATTACAGGCCTCTCCCATCTTTTTAAGTGGGAGAACTTGCACAATTGGTGGCTGACTAAATACTTTTTTCCCCCACTGTATATACATATCCTTTAAAAAATATATATTTCCCTTTATTACTTTCCAACACCACCACCCCTTCCCTAATTGGAGTAAACTAGTGAACAACAACGCTTAGGCCTCTACTTCCAGCTTACACATACTATATACATTTTATGGACACAGTCAATTTTACAATAATTCTATTTTGTTTGTTTTTTCGCCTGAACCTCCTCTACCCTCAACCTCAACGATCATTCTCATGATGTCCATCCGGTTTGCTTCTATATGCCATATCTTTCTAACTGTGCTCTTTCACAAAAGCTCTCAACCTATAACCTATATACTTATTATGGACACAGTATGCTTTACATTAGTTATCTTGTTGTTATTAGTTTTTGTTAGTTGTTATTAGTCCCATCCTTCAACTCCATTCAACACCTCCCATCTATCTCTTAACACCATCCATATTGGATTTCTATTTGCCATATATTTTTCAACTGTACTGTGATGTTTTACAAAAGTTCTGAACCCTTCTATTCTCATTCTTTCTACAGATTGTAAATTGAAAATAAACATTTTTGCTAAAAGTATTATTATATTATTGATTGTTTGACTATGACTTTTCAGATCACCCAGTAGTGCTATCTGCAGGGTTAGCTCCAGGTAAATATTCCAATCCTTTAGCCATTTCTGGACCTGTGTCCAAAAACAAGCTACAATTGGACAGTACCAAAACAAATGATCTAATGATTCTGTCTCTTCGCAGCAAAATCTGCAGAGCTGGGAAGATTGTATCCCCCATATAAATAACATTCTATTGGTAGCAAGAATTTTATATAATCATTGAAAATTGAAAAATTCTAAGTTTTGAATCCGGCATCGTTTTGCGTATCAGTTCATAAACACTATGCCATGGAATCGGTACCTCAAAAATCTCTTCCCAACTATTTTGCAATCTATATGGGACGGCTGTCAATCCTTTGGTCCTTAAATGAAACTGGTATACTTTTTTATTTATCACAATTTTCTTTAACCAGTTATGTTCTTTAATGCAAGGCCGACAGACAAGTTCCTTACTTTTTCACCCTTCCACTTTCCTCTTCCATTTTTGCGGTAATGCTGCAATTATTTGGTTGTAATTTTGGGTAGAGCAGACATTTCCATATGTTTTTGTTAGCTGCATGTGCGACATAACTCCACCAGTCCTACCTGTGATATCATTTACAAAGATTATACCTTTTTAAAACATTTTGTAAAAAAATAATGTTTTTTTTATCAATTAGTATATTTGAGTTTAACCACAATATTTGTTGCGTTATTTGTTCTGTCATTTCTGGAGGATTAAATTGAAATTGCAACCAACTTTCTATGGCTTGTTTTAGAAATAGTGATATTTGGGAGATTATTTCCTTTTCAAATAACTGAAAGAGAGAGGTTGTAATCTGAATAAAGGGAAAAAGGCCATTCTTGAACATTGGGTGAGACAATCTTACTAATTTGCTAGAGAACCAGTTCGGATTGAAGTATAACTTTTGTATGACTGAAGCTTTTAGTGATAGGTCTAATGCTTTAATATTTAATCATTTCTGTCCTCCGAATTCATATTTATTATATAAATCGGCCCGTTTAATTTTGTCTGGCTTGCCGTTCCAAATAAAATTGAATATTTTTTTCTCATATAATTTTTAAAACTGTTCGCTAGGCGTAGGCAAGACCATAAGCAAATAGGTAAACTGGGATAATACTAAAGAGTTAATCAGGGTGATTTTTCCACAAATTAACAGGTATTTATCTTTCCATGGTAGCAAGATCTTATCTATTTTTTCTAACTTTCTATCAAAATGTATTGGAGTGAGATCATTTATTTCATTTGGGATATGTATTCTGAGTATATCCACATCACCATCAGACCATTTTATTGGTAAACTACATGGTAATGTAACATTTTTATTTTTTAGTGATCCAAACGTAATATAGTACATTTATCATAATTTGGTTGTAATCCAGAGTGGTTAGAAAATGTATCTAGATCCTCTATGAGGCTGTGGGGGGATTAAAGTTGTGGATTTAAAAGAAAACATGAATCATCAGTGTACAATGACACCTTTGTTTTTAAGCCCTGGATTTCTAATCCCTTGATATTATTGTTGGATCTGATTTTAATAGCTAACATTTCGATGGCCATAATAAATAGATATGCTGATAATGGACAACCTTGTTTTATAATAATAATATAATATAATATGCCATTTAGCAGACGCTTTTATCCAAAGCGACTTACAGTCATGCGTGCATACATTTTTTTTGTGTATGGGTAGTCCCGGGGATCGAACCCACTACCTTGGCGTTACAAGCGCCATGCTCTACCAGCTGAGCTACAGAGGACCACTCCACTTGACTGAAAAAAATGTATGCTCTCACCACTGTAAGTCGCTCTAAATAAGAGCGTATGACAAATGTAACATTAACATTTCTTGTAGCTAACGCCTAGGCAACGACCCCCACAATGCAGCAGCACATAGAAATAGAATGAATGGGCTTGGAACCTCTAAAGCTTACCATATGCTTCCCAGTCAAAACAGTTCACGCATATATTATGACAGCATTTTGTGATAATTTGTTTTTCATTTTGGTGTTCGGCAGAGTTTTTTCGGCTGTTCGAGCGCACACAATTTTTTCTTGAAGCTTGTCGAAGTTCGGTAGCCGAACTCTATGCCACTTCATCGGAGATTGGTCAACAGTAAGGATTCTTCAATTAAGTGTTTGTTCAACGACAGACAACTAGTTTTCATGCACATTTTTTCACTTAAGAAATACTGCACCAAACATCTTAGTTAGATGTAAAATTGCGTGATTAAGACCTCCTCAGCAAAAACTTCTAAATTAATGCTAAATTAATAATACTAATTGTAATTATTTTGCACTATAGCCTATTTATTGCCTTACCTCTATAACTTGCTACATTTGCACACACTGTATATATATTTTCTGTTGTATTTTATGACCTTATGTTTTTTTTACCCCATATGTAACTCTGTGTTGTTGTTTTTATCGCACTGCTTTGCTTTATCTTGGCCAGGTCGCAGTTGTAAATGAGAACTTGTTCTCAACTGGCTTACCTAGTTAAATAAAGGTGAAATAAAATAAATTTCTTGAGTTATCTTAGATTAATTCAGACTATTTTGAGGAAGTGTACTGGCTACGGCGTTTCAAGAGGGACAAACAGTAATGTTGCCGCTTTTGTCTCGTTTTTTCAAGCGAAGGTATTTTAAAGGAGTATCCTAGCACAGATGTTCACTTCGCCTAGCCGAGTTCTGCTAGGGAGCAAACCAAGCCTATGTATGCGGACGACTTAACCCTGGCAATTTGACTGGTAAACTCATGGGTACACTCGCAACGGCTGCCTGATAATGTACACTGTTTATTCAAATGATTAACTGATGTGGCTCATGCAATGGAATGTATTTTTTTTGTAATGTCAATTGAATAAACAAAATCACAGCACATATCGATGGGTACAACTTCCTGCTTCTACTTCCTGCTTTGCTCCTACGGGAGTCCACCCATTATACCATCATTACCTTGAAATGGGGGACGTCTGTTCTATTCAATCTATTTGGCAGCACCTGCAGTCAGGAGGAGAGGAGAAAATGTGGCTCTTTTAGCAGCAGCTCTCGCGCTGTCTGACAGATTTTTCCCGCTCAAAGCCTCTGTATCTGTATGCTGTAAGCGTGTGATAAATACGATCCATAACTAATATACTGTAGGCTACACACGCGCCAATTTAATTCCATTCAATTATGCTAATTGACCTGTAGACCGATAAGCATGACCAGTCAAATGTATTTCCATCAACTGGTATTTCCATTAATGAATAGGCTAAAAAGCATTATTTCGCAATGGGATTTTTTTTTAGGCTATTACCGGCTAACGGAAACCCTGATGCTATGCTACTGTCTCTATGTCCAGTCAGAGATGGTAAAGATTGTATGCTATGCTACTGTCTCTACGCCCAGTCAGAGATGGTAAAGATTGTATGCTATGCTACTGTCTCTACGCCCAGTCAGAGATGGTAAAGATTGTATGCTATGCTACTGTCTCTACGCCCAGTCAGAGATGGTAAAGATTGTATGCTATGCTACTGTCTCTATGTCCAGTCAGAGATGGTAAAGATGTATGCTATGCTACTGTCCCTACGCCCAGTCAGAGATGGTAAAGATGTATGCTATGCTACTGTCTCTATGTCCAGTCAGAGATGGTAAAGATGTATGCTATGCTACTGTCCCTACGCCCAGTCAGAGATGGTAAAGATTGTATGCTATGCTACTGTCTCTACGCCCAGTCAGAGATGGTAAAGATTGTATGCTATGCTACTGTCTCTACGCCCAGTCAGAGATGGTAAAGATTGTATGCTATGCTACTGTCTCTACGCCCAGTCAGAGATGGTAAAGATTGTATGCTATGCTACGGTCTCTACGCCCAGTCAGAGATGGTAAAGATTGTATGCTATGCTACTGTCCCTACGCCCAGTCAGAGATGGTAAAGATTGTATGCAATGCTACTGTCTCTACGCCCAGCTGTTATGGAGGTAGATGGAATGTATTGCTCCTGTCTGTCCTGTGATGATGGATATAATTGTCTTTGCCTCTATCTGCTCTTTAACATCACATTAACGACCATAGGAGTTGGCTGTACCACACAAACAGATCCGGGACCAGCCTGAAATCACATTACCTGGGTGGGGTTCAGCCGCAGACCAAGGAGCTCTCTGGGAATACAGAGGCTATAAAGGAAATAACAAGATGGTCGTCCTCCTATGTGCGGTGGACATAATGTAGACATGTTCACAGTGAGCATGCATTAATATTGTACCGACCCCTGCCTGGGTAGGCTCCCCCAAGTAGGTTAAACTCTATTGGAGCAGTTTGCGTATGGGCTGACAGACCCAGGTTCGTGACCCTCAAAGGGTGTTGGTTGTACTGTCTCTGTTCGTTACATTGGTGTCAGAAGTGGGATGGTGTCCGTGAGTTAACATTGTTGGGGAAAATAACCATTTGACTATGTTCTCCATTATACTGAACAACACGTGGTTATAAACCTACCAACAGGTAGATTTTACATTTACATTTTAGTCATTTAGCAGACGCTCTTATCCAGAGCGACTTACAGTTAGTGAATACATATTTTTTTATACTGGCCCCCCGTGGGAATCGAACCCACAACCCTGGTGTTGCAAACGCCATGCTCTATCAACTGAGCTACATCCCTGCCGGCCATTCCCTCCCCTACCCTGGACGACGCTGGGCCAATTGTGCGCCGCCCATGAGTCTCCCGGTCGCGGCCGGCTGCAACAGAGCCTGGATTCGAACCAGGATCTCTAGTGGCACAGTTATACCACTGCGCCACTCAGGAGTGAACCCCCCCCCCACACACACTCTAATACCCCCCCCCCCCCCCCACTCTAATACTCATCACTTACTCCGAGGTGACTTCCCCTCATGCCTGCTCTCTCTCTCTCTGTCTGTCACACCGTTCCACAAAGCCCTCCATCTTGATTCATTAGACAAAGACAAACAATCGGCTGGTGGAAGACAAATTGATTAACTAGTAGCCAATGTGAGGACAGCTTTAGGTACACACACACACACAATCAGAGGTTGGAAACAAAATTATTTTCCAAATGTTTCGTTCTGAACAGAACCATTCTTTTTTGGGTTCCATTCCACTGTTCCGACCAGCAAAATAAAGTTCTGAACCGGTTTGAACCCAAAAAAAAGTTACGGGTTATATCGTTCCTTTCTGTTCCTTTTAAAATATTTTTTTTTACATTTAGCTCAACATTAAATTACTTCAGCAATCAGTGCGGATAGAGCAGCTTGCTATAGAGCAGGCAAGCTATAGTTTTTTACATGCATTGGACAGGAAAGTGTAGGGCGCGAGACACGACTGAAATTTTGCGGGTAGGGAGCGAGCGAGAGAGGGTTGAGGAGGAGGCTTGGCTTGAAGCGTTGGGCATCTTGTTATGACATGCATTATCTGAATTAGGCCCACAGAATTCTACCTACGGAGGAGCAGCTTCTATGAAGGAACTGTTAATGTCTTTGAACTTTAGAGTTGGCTTAAACATTAGACCAGAGCTAGCTAGCTAACAAGCTTTTTGTAGTTAATAAATCCAATGTGAAACTTCCATTCCCAGTTCTGATTCCGTACCTCGAAAATGTGGCTCCCTGAACCGGTTCCAACCCCTGCACACAGTACACACCACACACACCACACCACACACACACCACACCACACCACACACACAGTACACACCACACACACACACACACACCACACCACACCACACACACACCACACCACACCACACACACACACACACCACACCACACACACACACACACACCACACACACACACCACACCACACACACCACACACCACACCACACACACACCACACCACACACACCACACACACCACACACACCACACCACACACACACACACACACACACCACACCACACCACACACACACCACACCACACACACACCACACCACACACACACACATCACACACACAAAGCCAGTGGCTCAGCTGTGACAGCAGACAAGACATGCGGTCGCCAGCCACTGTGATGTCTGCCTGCTCTCTGCACTGCACTGTGACAGACTGTATGTGCCAGGAGGAACTAAGCTTTCTGGTACAACAGGACAATGTGGCATTTTGACTTAATATATGAATGGAAAATATCCTGTTTCTATATAGAGATGAGAAGAGAAGACTGGGATGGCAGCTTTAGAAGCAAACTGTGCTCCTTTCCACCAAGGCATTATAGGCTAAATTGGACAGTTAACACTAATCTTTAGACATGATTGAAAGCCTTGGGCTAGCAATGCATTCTCCTTGAATGAAATGCAATCATAGGTCCATCAAATTATGAATGCACTTGAACACAATATACACAGCAACCTGGCCTTGCCTCCCATTCATGAGGCAGCTGCTGGTATAGTGTATAATGTAACTTGATACCTGCCTTCACATTTGCCTCAATAAGCTATCTCTTTCTCTCCATCTCTCTTTCTCTACATCTCTCTCTCTTTCTCTACATCCCTCTCTCTCTCTCTTTCCATCTGTCTCTCTCTAGCTCATCTCTCTTGTCTCTCTCTGTCTGTTTGTCTCTCTCTCTCCATCTCTCTTTCTCTACATCCATCTCTCTCTCTCTCTCTCTCTCTCTCTCTCTCTCTCTCTCTCTCTCTCTCTCTCTCTCTCTCTCTCTCTCTCTCTCTCTCTCTCTCTCTCTCTCTCTCTCTCTCTCTCTCTCTCTCTCTCTCTCTCTCTCTCTCTCTCTCTCTCTCTCTCTCTCTCTCTCTCTCTCTCTCTCTCTCTCTCTCTCTCTCTCTCTCTCTCTCTCTCTCTGCAGTATTGGTTGAGAAGCCATTAGCGGCTAGATGCTAGCCATTAACTGTGGAACTCTCCTCTCTCACGCCTCTGCCTCATAATGTAACGTCCTCTGGGAAATACTTAGCTGGAAATCGAAGATCATCTCAACTGGCAGGAAATATTTACATTAATTATTACACTGATGATCCAAAGTGAATTTACACACAAAATACCAGCTTTTGTGGTTCTTATTAACATTATTATATAGGTCACAGTAGTCGCATAATCCAAGGTAAATTCTACAAATTATAGTCTACCAAGGAATATATTATAGGCTATAAATGATACAGTATGATTTCGTTAATTAATGACATGTAACTGTTGTGGCATAATCAAAGGTAAATAATTCCTAATTCTAGGCTCCCAAATGTTATATTGTATTGAAGTGATGTTCTCATTCGAAAGTGTTATCATCAAATCACTAGTAGCTATGTTTCCATTTACTTGTCCAGTGATTTTTTTTTGGCGACATTTATAAAGTTTACATAGAAAATAGACGCGACAATTTCCTGCTAGGGTGCGTTTCCATTGAAATATCTTGTGTCCTCTAAAGGCTCAGCTACAGCTGAGAGAGCTGGTAGAGCACGGCGCTTGTAACGCCAAGGTAGTGGGTTCGATCCCCGGGACCACCCATACACAAAAATGTATGCACGCATGACTGTAAGTCGCTTTGGATAAAAGCGTCTGCTAAATGGCATATTATTATTATTATTATAATAAAAACAGCCGGAAGTAATGACGTCACACCTAAAAAATAAAATAAAATAAAACCTACATTGTTAAAAAATATGTATTGGTTAAAGTGTTATATTACCCATTTAGGCAAATTGAGCATTAATAAATTGGTGACAGACTGTATGTCCTCCCACCTATCTGTTTCATGTCTCAGAAAGACAGCAGGGATAGAAAGCAATAATTTACTCATATTTGCCATATTCTAATATTCCTCATGTGCCAACGTATTGCCACGGTCCGTGTCATGGTGACACTTGCACTCCTGTTGACCTGAACTAATTGGATGGTGAAGCTTGCCAGCCAACCAGAAAAGCAAGGTGAAGCAATTCAGACATTCCCTCGTCCTGCCGGCCTATTCCCTATGATGTAAACGCCGACATAAATATCTTAAAATGTACATTTAGCAGTCATTTAGCAGACAGTCTTATCCAGAGCAACTACAGTTAAGTGCCTTGCTAAAAGGAACATCGACAGATTTCGCACCTAGTCAGCTCAGGGATTCAAACCAGCAACCTTTCAGTTACTGACCCAAAGCTCTTCACCGCTAGGCTACCTGCCTGTATAACTTCAAAATAAACCAAACCTTGTCAACTACTGGTTTCAATTTAACTTACAAGCAAATACTTTATGAATTTTCAAAGTTACAAATCAGCTTGCAATGTTGCTATCCAATAGTGATGGGGGAAACAAATGTATACAGTTACATATCGGGATATTATTTTTTACGATATATCGTATCGTATCACTTTGACAACATTGCAATATTATTTTTGCGCTAGTTGGCTGTATCTACGGCTGTTGCGGTGACCGTATTCCAAATCAAATCAAATTTTGTGCCGAATACAACAGGTGTAGACCTTACCGTGAAATGCTTACTTACAAGCCCTTAACGAACAATGCAGTTCAAGACATAGAGTTAAGAAAATATTTACGAAATAAACTAAAGTTAAAAAAATTACTAAAAAAGTAGCACAATAAAATAACAATACCGAGGCTTTATACAGGGGGGTACCGGTACTGAGTCAATGTGCGGGGCTACAGGTTAGTCGAGGTAATTGGTACATGTAGTTGGGGTAAAGTGACTATGCATAGATAATAAACAGCGAGTAGCAGCAGTGTAAAATCAAAGGGGTAAAATCAAAGGGGGGGAGGTGTCAATGTAAATAGTCCGGGTGGACATGTGATTAATTGTTCAGCAGTCTTATGGCTTGGGGGTAGAAGCTGGTAAGGAGCCTTTTGGACCTAGACTTGGCGCTCCGGTACCGCATTCCGTGCGGTAGCAGAGAGAACAGTCTATGACTTGGGTGACTGTAGTCTTTGACAATTTTTTGGGCCTTCCTCTGACACCGCCTGGTATAGAGGTCCTGGGTGGCAGGATGCTTGGCCCCAGTGATGTACTGGGCCGTATGCAGTACCCTCTGTAGTGCCTTATGGTCGGATACTGAGCAGTTGCCATACCAGGCGTTGATGCAACCCATCAGGATGCTCTCGATGGTGCAGCTGTATAACTTTTTGAGGATCTGGGGACCCAGGCCAAATCTTTTCAGTCTCATGAGGGGGAAAAGGTGTTGTCACGCCCTCTTCAGGACTGTCTTGGTGTGTTTGGACCATGATACGTTGTTGGTGATGTGGACACACCGCCACACCGGCGGTCACGAGTCATGGCAGTCAAATTCCACGTGACCGTTTAGTCACAGTAACTAGGCTTCTCCGAGCTCTGATGCTGCTGCTGGTCATTAGTACAGTGGGGGCAAAAAGTATTTAGTCAGCCACCAATTGTGCAAGTTCTCCCACTTAAAAAGATGAGAGAGGCCTGTAATTTTCATCATAGGTACACGTCAACTATGACAGACAAAATGAGAAATAAAATTCCAGAAAATCACATTGTAGGATTTTTTATGAATTTATTTGCAAATTATGGTGGAAAATAAGTATTTGGTCAATAACAAAAGTTTCTCAATACTTTGTTATATACCCTTTGTTGGCAATGACACAGGTCAAACGTTTTCTGTAAGTCTTCACAATGTTTTCACACACTGTTGCTGGTATTTTGGCCCATTCCTCCATGCAGATCTCCTCTAGAGCAGTGATGTTTTGGGGCTGTCGCTGGGCAACACAGACTTTCAACTCCCTCCAAAGATTTTCTATGGGGTTGAGATCTGGAGACTGGCTAGGCCACTCCAGGACCTTGAAATGCTTCTTACGAAGCCACTCCTTCGTTGCCCGGGCGGTGTGTTTGGGATCATTGTCATGCTGAAAGACCCAGCCACGTTTCATCTTCAATGCCCTTGCTGATGGAAGGAGGTTTTCACTCAAAATCTCACGACACATGGCCCCATTCATTCTTTCCTTTACACGGATCAGTCGTCCTGGTCCCTTTGCAGAAAAACAGCCCCAAAGCATGATGTTTCCACCCCCATGCTTCACAGTAAGAATGGTGTTCTTTGAATGCAACTCAGCATTCTTTGTCCTCCAAACACGACGAGTTGAATTTTTACCAAAAAGTTATATTTTGGTTTCATCTGACCATATGACATTCTCCCAATCCTCTTTTGGATCATCCAAATGCACTCTAGCAAACTTCAGACGGGCCTGGACATGTACTGGCTTCAGCAGGGGGACACGTCTGGCACTGCAGGATTTGAGTCCCTGGCGGCGTAGTGAGTTACTGATGGTAGGCTTTGTTACTTTGGTCCCAGCTCTCTGCAGGTCATTCACTAGGTCCCCCCGTGTGGTTCTGGGATTTTTGCTCACCGTTCTTGTGATCATTTTGACCCCACGGGGTGAGATCTTGCGTGGAGCCCCAGATCGAGGGAGATTATCAGTGGTCTTGTATGTCTTCCATTTCCTAATAATTGCTCCTACTGTTGATTTCTTCAAACCAAGCTGCTTACCTATTGCAGATTCAGTCTTCCCAGCCTGGTGCAGGTCTACAATTTTGTTTCTGGTGTCCTTTGACAGCTCTTTGGTCTTGGCCATAGTGGAGTTTGGAGTGTGACTGTTTGAGGTTGTGGACAGGTGTCTTTTATACTGATAACAAGTTCAAACAGGTGCCATTAATACAGGTAACGAGTGGAGGACAGAGGAGCCTCTTAAAGAAGAAGTTACAGGTCTGTGAGAGCCAGAAATCTTGCTTGTTTGTAGGTGACCAAATACTTATTTTCCACCATAATTTGCAAATAAATTCATAGAAAATCCTACAATGTGATTTTCTGGAGAAAAAAATGCTCAATTTGTCTGTCATAGTTGACGTGTACCTATGATGAAAATTACAGGCCTCTCTCATCTTTTTAAGTGGAAGAACTTGCACAATTGGTGGCTGAGTAAATACTTTTTTTCCCCACTGTATGTCGATATAGAACTCGTTTTACTGCGGATATAGATACTTTTGTACCTGTTTCCTCCAGCATCTTCACAAGGTCCTTTGCTGTTGTTCTGGGATTGATTTGCACTTTTTACACCAAAGTACGCTCATCTCTAGGAGACAGAACGCGTCTCCTTCCTGAGCGGTATGATGGCTGTGTGGTCCCATGGTGTTTATACTTGCTTACTATTGTTTGTACAGATGAACGTGGTACCTTCAGGCGTTTGGAAATTGCTCCCAAGGATGAACAAGACTTGTGGAGGTCTACAAATATTTTTCTAAGGTCTTGGCTGATTTCTTTTAATTTTCCCATGATGTCAAGCAAAGAGCCACTGAGTTTGAAGGTAGGCCTTGAAATACATCCACAGGTACACCTCCAATTGACTCAAATGATGTCAATTAGCCTATCAGAAGCTTCTAACGCCATGACATCATTTTCTGGAATTTTCCAAGCTGTTTAAATGCACAGTCAACTTAGTGTATGTAAACTTCTGACCCACTGGAATTGTGATACAGTGAATTATAAGTGAAAGAATCTGTCTGTAAACAATTGTTGGAAAAATTACTTGTGTCATGCACAAAGTAGAAGTCCTAACCGACTTGCCAAAACTATAGTTTCTTTACAAGAAATGTGTGGAGTGGTTAAAAAACGAGTTTGAATGACTCCAAACTAAGTGTATGTAAACTTCCGACTTCCACTGTAGGTAGTAAGCCAGAGAACAACGCAACAATAACTAGCACAAGCAGGAAACCACAGAACACAACTAAAACAAAGCAAGCAAATAAAAATTAAAGAGAGAGCGGAGACTTACAGATTGACGGCTGATACCCATCCCATGGTAACGAGTGGCTGAGTTAGCTACCAAGGAAGAGCCAAGAAGAGAGGTTCTTCAGACGGAGAGGCAGTTTCATCAGCCGAGGTAAGAGTCAGTGAGGGTAGCTAATCCAAAAGTGATATAGGGAGCACTAAGCCAAGGTTGAAAAACTCTGGTAGCTTACTTCACAGAGAACAGGTCTAAAAGGTTGACAAAACAAATATAGGGCAACGAAAGAACAGACAAGGTACTAAACAATTAGAGCAGGCCAGAATGATTGTCCACTTTCATGTTGAACCAGAGGCAAGCCTGCCAGAGGAGGAGAAGTCAGAGCTGCCTGGAACAGCGGAGCATGAATGATTGGTTGTTAATATCACACCTCCTCATGCTTGGTGGAATGTAGCTCACCACTGCCAATGCTCGGTCTGGAATGTAATGACATGCTAGCATAGCTGGCATTACTCGAGCTAGCTAACGCAGAGCAGATTCTCCATATGACGTTGAGAAATAGTGCTTTGTGGGTAGTTTCGAAGATATCCTCAAGTAAGTTGATAAATATTTCAAAACCCCAAAACATAACTACTTTTGTAGTTATAGGTAACCACATCGTGACAACAACTAAGTTCTTAAGTCTTTGACCACGTTGTTACTTTGGTGAGTAAAAACTCATGCTACCTACCCTTTAAATGAGGAGTGGAGCTTATAGTTATGTAATGACATCACGTGCCCCATGGACCTTCAAAAGTATTCTACAATCATCATTTATTTGAAAAACACAGTTTCCATCGTCATTTGTTGTAATAAAGAAAGTTAGACAAAAGAAAAATCCACTCGAACGGATCAAATCTCTCCCATCTCTGCGGTTTCCATTGCACAAGTCCAATAATACATTTTGCGACATTGCTTTTGTCAAATAAACTTGGGTCAATGGAAACCTGCCTACTTACAAAACATATAAGAGTATATTTTTAAGTGATGAGCATGAAACACAACCCATTGCATATCACATATGACACACATTCATGACTGTAGCTCAATTGGTAGAGCATGGCGCTTGTAAACGCCAGGGTAGTGGGTTCGATCCCCGGGACCACCCATTCGTAAAAATGTATGCCCACATGACTGTAAGTTGCTTTGGATGAAAGTGTCTGCTAAATGGCATATTATTATTATAACAACCATTCATGACAGAGAGATAACAACTATTAATGCTGCTGATGGCTGCTATGCTAAGGTGCCAGGGCCGGACAGTCATAAGTGAACTTGAAAATAGGCCTATAAGACATCAACATCTGAATTGGACTTGAATTATTTACTTTAGCGTGTTTATATACAGTGGTCCATAATGCAAGAGATTGCATTCCAGTCATATAATCCTCGTGTCATTAACGGTAACCTTGAGGGTAAAATATTAGTATTATTTCGCTACACCCGCAATAACGTTTGCTAAATATGTGTATGTGACCAATAAAATTGGATTTAATATGTATAATCTATGCGTAATTAAGCACTATAAACGACCCCAGTAAAATAATATGGCTTTGAACTTAATGACACAACATCATCCTTGTATGATGCTATTTCCGCACCAGCACATTCTTTCCGGCTACTGGCTTGTGTTGTTTGGTGTTCCACAGCAGTCAGACGCAAGTGAGAACAGACACACCTGTTGGTTGTCGGTGGCGCGAGGCGCCGAAAATGACAAGCTCTAGAACACCTGTTGATTTCATTGCATTATTCTAATGATTAACTGTGGGAGTTTGTGAACAGGAAGCCTACTCCTACAAATTACAATAATATTGTAGCGACCCTGGTTTATAAGCATGGTTTATTATGCAAAAAAAAAAAAAAAAAGGTACACTTACTCTAGCAGCCCTGGATGAGTATGGGTCCTCAAAGAGAGCCCATATCTTTGGTTGCCAAACTTCGCAGCATCCCCTCGATCTGTCCGGGCAGTCCTCGATGCCGAACCGTCTGGGTAGTTCGTCGTCCGTGTCATCTGGGTCCGGTGGTTCGAATATGTCCAGTGCCTCCTCTGCGTCTCGGTGCTGTCGATATGTCATCCAGCAACACGGCTCCACGTCGGTCTCATCTATCCCCCAAAACGCCAACTCCTCTTCAAAAAGAGGCCCACAGACATCGGCGGGGCAATGAAGCTTGCCAGTCCTGTAATAGTTCAACACATAAGCGAATATGCCAGGGTGCCTGTCGAAAAATAACTCGTTTGTAGTTGGAGATATGGGTCCTACGGGGAGGGAGTCCTTGTCTGGGTTCGGCTCTGGCGGGTCGGCTAACCAGGCCAGGCGCGTCCCTGGTAGGGTCCTAAGTGTGCTCTTGTAGGTTTCGTGTCTTGTGCCACCAACATTGATAACAATTTTTTCCGAGTCTTCGCCCCTGATCATTTCTTCCTTCTGACATGTCTTAGACGGAGGTTTGTTACCTGACTTGCGTCCTCGGTAAGACGAGACACACACCGAGCTGATCATAGATTTAGATGGAGAGACAGTTGGTTATTCCGTTGGTTTGTGTTTTTCCGTTATTATATCCCGAAGCAAAATAAACAATCACACGGTGACGTATCACAGTTCGTTCTCATGTCAGTCCTTGTGATACGACTCATTTATCCAACTAGTCGTCCCGTGGACAGTTGCTTCTCTGCTTCAACAAGTCCAATGTGCGCGACAGGCAGAGATTTTCCTTGAATAAAACCACCTGCTATAGGCTACACTTCCCTAAAGACTCTGTTCGCAATCTCAAAACATCTCTCTAAATTTGGGATTATAAATTTGGGATAGGCAGGCATGTGGCTTTTGTTCACCAAATATTTGTGGAATAATATACATTATCTATAGCCTAATGTCAATAAATACGCAAATGTTGTAGCGGAAAATAGCTTAAATGATTCAACAGTTCAATCAGGGATACCTTCGTCGCGACTTCAAACGATATTTAGAGAGCTGCTATTTCTAGGTGTATTTTGTCAAATTATTGGAGCCGCTTAAAAGCGATAACCCAAGGTCCTCACCTTAGTCACGATATCCATCTGAGCCCCAATAATCCAACAAGTTTCCTTAACATGAAAGTTGACCCCTATGAACCAAACCGATAAACGCGCTTGGAATATTCCATCAATTTGCGATGATTTCGTCCTCCAGGCAGAGTGGCGCGTGAGACGTGATGTGAGGTTGTTTTTCAGGGAAGGTTTAGGATCTGTTGCTTCTCCAACCAGAAGGATCCTCCCTCCTCTTCCCTCAGCCTCGCCATAGTCAGTCAGAGACGACACCACCAACTCACCCTGTAGGCTGCCTGGAGCGTGCAACAGCCCCAATAAATTAACCCTTTTTGCCCTGAGGAGTCATTCTGAATGAGAGATTATTCTATACCACTCCCTTTATGAACTCACTTGATATAATGTGAAAACATGAGTTACATTACTGTGAGATCCATGAAAGATGGGTAGCTTCCTTTGCCGTAATGCAGCAGGTGCACTTCAAACTATACGTAATTGTCTATGTAAATTCTTCACTCATGTTATGTGTTGCTACCACGGTGCAATGCCGGGTCAGCACTTATACAAGTCCTTTGAGATGTGGTTAAGAAGTAACAGGCATTAAAAGAGGTATTAACCTCTTCATGACAACATCATTAGAAATCATTATAATAGGAGCATCATGATTGTATTTTTCTATATTATCAACGATTCTTCTTCTTCTTCTTCTTCTTCTTCTTCTTCTTCTATCTTATTAAAAAGTGATGTTGTGCAAGAGGGGCTTTCTCCTCTCCTTCTCATAACACATGTGCCCTTGCAATCAGGAGCGATGTGATGTGATGCCTATACTTCACGCTCTTGAAATGTTCTCTTCCTCACACTGATGCTCTTTGAATAAGATAATTCTCCTTTATTTGAGGAGGCTGATTTTACATAACACATTACCACCAAGTTATCCTTGTATCAACTTAACTGCCGGCTGAAGAAAACCAACAATTGCATGGGGTTAGAATAAGCGTTAACGCTACCTGTTGTGTCCTAATACCATGACCACTTTGGAAATAAGTGTTTAAAATATACTGAACAAAAATATAAACACAACATGTAGAGTGTTGGTCCCATGTTTCATGAGCTGAAATAAAAAGATCCCAGAACTTTTCCATACACACGAAAAGCGTATTTCTCTCAAATGCTGTGCACAAATTTGTTTACATCCCTTTTAGTGAGCATTTCTACTTTGCCAAGATAATCCATCTACCTGGCAGGTGTGGCATATCAAGAAGCTGATTAAAAAGCATGATCATTACACAGGTGCACCTTGTGCTGGGGACAATAAAAGGCCACTCTAAAATGTGCAGTTTTGTCACACAACACAATGCCACAGATGTCTCAAGTTTTGAGGGAGGGTGCAATTGGCATGACGACTGCAGGAATGTTCACCACAGCTGTTGCCAGAGAATTGAACATACATTTCTCTACCATAAGCCGCCTCCAATGTAGTTTTTGAGAATTTGGCAGTATGTCCAACTGGCGTCACAATCGCAGACCAAGTGTAACCACGCCAGCCCAGGACCTCCACATCCGGCTTCTTCACCTGCGGGATCGTCTGAGACCAGCCACCTGGACAGCTGATGAAACTGTGGGTTTGCACAACAGAAGAACTTCTGCACAAACTGTCAGAAACCGTCTCAGGTAAGCTCATCTGCGTGCTCGTCGTCCTCACCAGGGTCTTGACCTGACTGCAGTTCAGCGTCGTAACCGTCTTTAATGGGCAAATGCTCACCTTCGATGGCCACTGGCACGCTGGAGAAGTGTGCTATTCACAGATAAATCCCGGTTTCAACTGTACTGGCAGATCGCAGACAGCGTGTATGGCGTTGTGTGGGCGAGCGGTTTGCTGATGTCAACGTTGTGAACAGAGTGCCCCATGGTAGCGGTGGGGTTATGGTATGGGCAGCCGTAAGCTATGGACAACGAACACAATTGCATTTTATCGATGCAATTTGAATCCACAGAGATACCGTGACGAGATCCTGAGGCCCATTGTTGTGCCATTCATCTGCCGCCATCACCTCATGTTTCAGCATGTTAATGCACGGCCCCATGTCGCAACAATCTGTACACAATTCATGGAAGCTGAAAATGTCCCAGTTCTTCCAAGGCCTGCATACTCACCAGACACGCCACCCATTTAGCATGTTTGGGATGCTCTGGATCGACGTGTAGGACAGCGTGTTCCAGTTGCCGCCAATATCCAGCAACTTCGCACAGCCATTGAAGAGGAGTGGGACAACATTCCACAGGCCACAATCAACAGCCTGATCGACTCTATGTGAAGGAGATGTGTCGCGCTGCATGAAGCAAATGGTGGTCACACCAGATACGGACTGGTTTTCTGATCCACGCCCCTACCTTTAAAAAAATATATATCTGTGACCAACAGATGCATATATGTATTACCAGTCATGTGAAATCCATAAATTAGGGCCTAATGAATTTATTTCAATTGACTGATTTCCTTATATGAACTGTAACTCAGTAAAATCTTTGAAATTGTTGCATGCTGCGTTTACAAGTGCACTTTTTTTTGTCAAAACTTTAACCCTAAACTGTTTGCAGAAATGCATTAAATGGTAGCCTATGATTACCTGCATCAGAATTATGAATGCAATATTTATTTGTTATTTTTTTGACCACTTTAAGTAAAATGCTATGTTCAATTTTTTTCTCCATTCTTCTCATTTACACTCTCACACCATAACCAATAAATATGTTTGAATATTTTTTTTTCTAATTATATTACCTTTTCAAATGTAAATATAACAAATACTACACTGAAGTTTATAATCAAGTAATAATCATGTTTATAAACAATGTACTCTACAACAGTAGCCTACACGCTAGTAGCTCGTCCATCATTTCAGTTGCTCACAAGATAATTTGATTTAATTTCTGGTATTTATGATTTACATTGATATTCAAACCAAACTTGATTATGCATGTTCGGATAGATTATTCACTCTACGCTCACAGAGTGACAATTGACTCAATTAAATTAACATTAATACGTCCCAAATGGCACCCTATTTCCTACGTAGTGCACTACTTTTGACCAGAGTCCAAAGAGCCATTAGGTTCTGGTCTAAAGTAGTGCTCTATGTAGGGAATAGGGGTTTCATTCAATTCTGTGTTTAATTAAACCCATACAAGATTACATCATTGGTTTCATTAGTCGATTCTCAAGGTAGTTATGCGTCAATATGTACACTAGATGGCAGAGTTAGGCAACCAGAAACACATGATTTCAAAACAGGTTATTTTGAACCTGTTCACCTTTGTTGAACCAGAATGTCTTATTAGCATATTCAAATTCATTTAATATCTTCTCAGAATACTCTCTACAAATGTAAACACTAAGCAGCCTATGTGAGCTGAATTAAATTGAATTTTATTCTGGGTCTGAAAATAAAACATGACAAGATGGAGGATGACATGAAAGTATTACTACACTGAACAACAATATACATTTACATTTACATTTACGTCATTTAGCAGACGCTCTTATCCAGAGCGACTTACAGGAGCAATTAGGGTTAAGTGCCTTGCTTAAGGGTACATCGACAGATTTTTCACCTAGTCGGCTCGGGGATTAGAACCAGCGACCTTTCGGTTACTGGCACAACGCTCTTACCCACTAAGCTACCTGCCGCCCCGGCAGTGACTTCCATCTAGATGTCTAGTGGTATGAAAACAGAGCTAGTTGACAAACAGTAGTTCTATTAGAAGACCCATTGGCTTATGAGGCCTCTTTAGTGATTGATCGGCAATTGATTTTTGATTGATTATTTAGTCCACCTCCTCAAATGGTAGGGCCCTGAGAGCTAGCACCAACCTCAACCTGGATGCCACAACTCCCCATCGGAGTAGCCCCTCCCACCCCCTGGTAGAGCTTGGATACGATTGGGTTACACACTCTCTCCAGCTCCTTCTGCTGGTGCTCAAACTCCTCCTTCTCAGCCATCTGGTTTTTCTCCAACCAGGAGATAGTTTGGTTGCACTTCTCAACGACCTTCTTTTTGTCATCCTCGCTGAGCTTCCCTGCCAAGTTCGGGTCTTCTACACTACTCTTCTTGTTGAATGTGTAGGACTCCAACCCATTATTGGCTGCTATCTTCTCCCCCTGGGCATCGTCCTCAGCTTTGTATTTGTCTGTGTCCTGCACCATCCTCTCAATGTCTTCTTTGCTGAGCTGCCCCTTGTCGTTGGTGATGGTGATCTTGTTCTCCTTGCCAGTGCTCTTATCCACCGCCGACACGTTCAGGATGCCGTTAGCATCGATGTCGAAGGTCACCTCGACCTGTGGAAGTCCTCTCGGAGCGGGAGGGATACCCGTGAGCTCAAACTTCCCCAGCAGATTATTGTCCTTGGTCATGGCTCTCTCTCCCTCGTACACCTGGATGAGCACACCTGGCTGATTGTCAGCGTAGGTGGAGAAGATCTGGTTCCGCTTGGTGGGGATGGTGGTGTTACGTTTGATCAGGGCGGTCAAGACCCCTCCAGCCGTCTCGATGCCCAGGGACAGAGGAGCCACGTCCAGGAGGAGAAGGTCCCGGACATTCTCAGAGGTGTCACCCATCAAGATTCATCTGGGTTGATGCTCTTGTTGGAGTTCCCTTCCGTTGAAGAAGTCCTGCAGGAGCTTCTGGATCTTAGGGATTCGAGTGGAGCCACTGACCAGGACGATCTCGTGGATCTGAGCCTTGTCCATCTTTCAGGGCCTTCTCGACCGGGTCCAGGGTTCCCCCCCGAAGAGCTCTGAGTTGAGTTCTTCAAACCGAGCCCTGGTGATGGATATGGAGGTGTAGAAGTCGATGCCGGCCTGGGAGCTGGAGGAGAGGGCTCTCTTGGCCCTCTCACAGGCTGTTTCTCAGCTTCCTCATTGCCTTCTTGTTCTTCCTCTTGAACTCCTCCACAAAGTGGTTGACCAGGCGGTTGTCAAAGCCCTCCCCTCCCAGGTGAGTGTCCCCAGCTGTTGGCCTTCACCTTCGAATATCCCATCCTCGATGGTCAGGATGGAGACGTCACAGGTGCCTCCGCCGAGATCAAAGATGAGTACACTGCGCTCCTCATTCTTGCCTTTGTCCAGCCCGTAAGCGACAGCTGCCGCCGTGGGCTCATTGATGATCCTGCCGCCATGGGCTCATTGATGACCCCTCAGGACGTTCAGTCCAGAGATCTTTAATGGCCTGCCTCTGGGAGTCGTTGAAGTAGGCTGGGACTGTGATGACTGCATTGGACACCTTCTGGCCCAGGTAGGCCTCAGCAATCTCCTTCATCTTGACCAGGGCCATTGAGGATATACAGTGGGGAGAACAAGTATTTGATACACTGCCGATTTTGCAGGTTTTCCTACTTACAAAGCATGTAGAGGTCTGTAATTTTTATCATAGGTACACTTCAACTGTGAGAGACGGAATCTAAAACAAAAATCCAGAAAATCACATTGTATGATTTTTAAGTAATTCATTTGCATTTTATTGCATGACATAAGTATTTGATCACCTACCAACCAGTAAGAATTCCAGCTCTCACAGACCTGTTAGTTTTTCTTTAAGAAGCCCTCCTGTTCTCCACTCATTACCTGTATTAACTGCACCTGTTTGAACTCGTTACCTGTATAAAAGACACCTGTCCACACACTCAATCAAACAGACTCCAACCTCTCCACAATGGCCAAGACCAGAGAGCTGTGTAAGGACATCAGGGATAAAATTGTAGACCTGCACAAGGTTGGGATGGGCTACAGGACAATAGGCAAGCAGCTTGGTGAGAAGGCAACAACTGTTGGCGCAATTATTAGAAAATGGAAGAAGTTCAAGATGATGGTCAATCACCCTCGGTCTGGGGCTCCATGTAAGATCTCACCTCGTGGGGCATCAATGATCATGAGGAAGGTGAGGGATCAGCCCAGAACTACACAGCAGGACCTGGTCAATGACCTGAAGAGAGCTGGGACCACAGTCTCAAAAAAACCATTAGTAACACACTACGCCGTCATGGATTCAAATCCTGCAGCGCACGCAAGGTCCCCCTGCTCAAACCAGCGCATGTCCAGGCCCGTCTGAAGTTTGCCAATGACCATCTGGATGATCCAGAGGAGGAATGGGAGAAGGTCATGTGGTCTGATGAGACAAAAATAGAGCTTTTTGGTCTAAACTCCACTCGCCGTGTTTGGAGGAAGAAGAAGGATGAGTACAACCCCAAGAACACCATCCCAACCGTGAAGCATGGAGGTGGAAACATCATTCTTTGGGGATGCTTTTCTGCAAAGGGGACAGGACGACTGCACCGTATTGAGGGGAGGATGGATGGGGCCATGTATCGCAAGATCTTGGCCAACAACCTCCTTCCCTCAGTAAGAGCACTGAAGATGGGTCGTGGCTGGGGCTTCCAGCATGACAACGACCCGAAACACACAGCCAGGGCAACTAAGGAGTGGCTCCGTAAGAAGCATCTCAAGGTCCTGGAGTGGCCTAGCCAGTCTCCAGACCTGAACCCAATGGAAAATCTTTGGAAGGAGCTGAAAGTCCGTATTGCCCAGCGACAGCCCCGAAACCTGAAGGATCTGGAGAAGGTCTGTATGGAGGAGTGGGCCAAAATCCCTGCTGCAGTGTGTGCAAACCTGGTCAAGACCTACAGGAAACGTATGATCTCTGTAATTGCAAACAAAGGTTTCTGTACCAAATATTAAGTTCTGATTTTCTGATGTATCAAATACTTATGTCGTGCAATAAAATGCAAATTAATTACTTAAAAATCATACAATGTGATTTTCTGGATTTTTGTTTTAGATTCCGTCGCTCACAGTTGAAGTGTACCTATGATAAAAATTACAGACCTCTACATGCTTTGTAAGTAGGAAAACCTGCAAAATCGGCAGTGTATCAAATACTTGTTCTCCCCACTGTATGTGTTTTTTGTTTTTGTTTTTATTGGTTTGTGATTTTTCTGTTACCATTTGTAGAAGAATGAGCACTTGGTTGTAATACATTTGAGCTTGTATTCTTCAACAAAAAAAAAATATATATACTATTTTAAAATCACCTTGAAGGCCCCAGCTTCATGTCTGACTGAACAATCTGGTCGTCGAACTTCCTGCCGATCAGGCGTTTGGCGTCGAACACAGCGTTAGTGGGGTTCATGGCCACCTGCATTGAAATTAAATTAAAATATACTTTTATTTTGGGTGAACAAAATAATACATTAAATCTACAAGATTAGATAGAATACCTTTTTTTTTTTTTTTTTGTTTCCTGCATGAGTAATAATATATAATAATATGCCATTTAGCAGACGCTTTTATCCAAAGCGACTTACAGTCATGTGTGCATACATTTTTTGTGTATGGGTGGTCCCGGGGATCGAACCCACTACCTTGGCGTTACAAGCGCCGTGCTCTACCAGCTGAGCTACAGAGTAAGATTAAGAGCAGTATTTTATCATCATAATTTAATATTTTCTGCCTTTTATTGTCTTACTGTTATGTGTATGACGTTTATACTTAATTATATGTTTCGCTCATTTACACTCAACTGAGATGTCTAGAGGTGTATAGTCTACTATTGGACATGGATATATATTCTACATATCTACCATTTCCCAATGTAAATGTATTAGAGTCAAAACTGCTTATTTAAATTTGATTTTAAAAAATGGTTTGGTAAAATCATGCTTTTTCTCTCCCTGTTCATAGCCAGAAAGATCAATAATCAATCCATCTAAACTAACTGCATAGGCATGGTCTACAAACTGCCTGTCAGTGTCAACATTATAACTTACAAACGGTAGATGTCTTGTTCTTCTCTCGAGATATTAAAAGGACCTCGTTTGAGTCCTGAGTAGTTTTTGTCCCCTGTTCGAGGCCTTGCTCCTTGAGTGGTGTGGTTTATTCCAAAAGATATGCCTCAACTGAGAGAGATCCATGGCTTATATACTAAAAGCACCTTTCTGGAATCTTCTGTGACAGTCTGTGACTCAGAGTCTGTGACTCAGCGGATAATATTTAGTAACTGCAGCCGGTGAGGCGCTCTGGGGAAGCCTGTGAATATACTATAGTGGGACGCAACCCGACAACGCTACAGTGGTGCTGAACACCGGGCAGAGAATTAACAGGCTGGACCGTTTTAATAGGTAATAGCGGTGTGTTGGCGCGACAGGTTCAGGAAAGAGGCGCGAAAGAGCATCATGAACATGACATGAAGTCGTTTTAGACCTGGGCCTCGGGGCCTGGCTGGTAAAATGAAAAAGGTAAGAATGCAACACTGGAGTGGGCGCTCGAGCCTCTCTCTGACACACACACACACACACACACACACACGAAGACTATTACATTCATAATTCAATTCTACAAACAAATTGTAGACTTATATTTCTGTTTATTAATTATAGGAGGAGTTTATTTCTGATATATTATACATTAATTCACATCCAGTTACAACAATCACAAGTATAAATCATTTAGGTGATCAACATAAGGAAGTGAAAGCAGAAATCACCTCAAGGCATGTCTGTCAACGTAGGACGAGCTACAGATCAACTAGGACAAACTATGCTTTTCAATCTCTAAAAATCGGAAGAATTTCAAACATAAGAAATAGCCACGGAATTAACTTAACATTGAGATTAAACTGATAAGGAAGTGGCTCAGAAGGCATATTCACACTCTGAGCTTAAGGACAAGTATGAATGCAGATACCAGTCAAGCGAGTTTCTTCAATGCGTCACCAGACATTAAAAACAGCCCAGTTAGGATCACAAACCCAATTCTGGCTCATGGAATGAAACTTAATTTAATATATCAGCGAGTGCGTGTGCACAGAAACAGGAAACATAACCCTCTCATCCTCCTCCTCCTCTCGACCATTAACATCACGGCCATCATTTGGCACCATCATGTATGACTTTAAGGAGTAAACAGGACTACATTACAGTGACATATTGACGTTAATGAACATTGTGATTCAGAAACATTAGCATTAGCAGCTAAATTGATACTTCAGGAGATGAAAGCGTAGCCAGCAGACTAAAATATAGGACTAACATTTCTTATGGTTATTTCTCTGGGGCTGAGTTCCAAATGGCACCGTATTCCTTATGTGGTGCGTTACATAGGGAATAGGGTGCCATTTGGAACACATTATATAGGGAATAGGGTGCCATTTGGAACACATTATATAGGGAATAGGGTGCCATTTGGAACACATTATATAGGGAATAGGGTGCCATTTGGAACACATTTTATAGGGAATAGGGTGCCATTTGGAACACATTTTATAGGGAATAGGGTGCCATTTGGAACACACATTGGTCTCTGCTGTTGTTTGAGATGCTTGAAATGCATGGATTGATTCATGTACCCGACAGACAACTTAGATATTATATCAATGTTACTATGCCTGACAAGACAAGTTAGATATTATAATCAATATTAATAATACAATTTACATTCAGCATAAGCAAAATAATTCTTCTTCTTCATTTTGTAATAACTTATCAAATAAAATAGAGATATTATATGAACTTATTCCAGATGTTGCTGGTTGCAGGTCGCTGCATTGTCCATTCCCATCAATACCTTGGAGACATAGACAGTAGATATGATTTCATTAAAAACAATCATGTGACTACAGTTCGATTTAATTTGTCTACACAATATCTGTGTAATACAGTACCATGCCATATAATATTTGTGCTGTCCCACGAGTGTATGATTACGTTCCCTTTTCCAAAACTAAAATCAGTACCACCTACTAACCCACATCTAAAACCCTAACCCCAGATCATCCCCAACACCCATCACCACACTCAATCAAATACAGACTACCTCATCAGAGAAGGTATTTCTACCTTTTTTTTTTTTTTGTCAGAGTCATTACCTAGGCAACCGGTAATATTACCTGTTATGTTTGAGAGAATGTTTGTTTGTTTGTTTATTTCTTGCTGACTTGGCTCTTGACCTTTTGCATTTAGAATTCCTTCTTTCACTTTTAGGATTTGCCTCTATTCCTTTGTTTGTAGCCTAGGATAATTGTTTAGTTTGCCTTTGATAGTGGTCCTCACTCCAACCCTATTGCAGAGCTAATTTTCAACACCGGAGTTCGATCCCCAGTCGAGTCATACCAAAGACTCTAAAAATGGGACCTAATGGCTCTCAAGGCCCTTCGACAGACGTCCTGTCCAGGGGTGTAATTGTACATCACGCTGCAGAATAACAGGAGATATGGGCTGTTCTGGTTCGGACAAGGCTTACTTCAATGTTTTAAACAGTGAGAGAATCAGGTGGGAAAAGGGAAAAACAGAAGGTCTCAGTACCTGTAGTAGTTGGGTTTGAAGGGTCCGTTCTTGTTCAGGCCCATGTACTTGGCCTGCTCGTCAGACAGCTCCGTCAGGTGGGCGTCAAAGTTGGGCATGTGCAAACTGGCCACGTACTCATCTGGATGGAAGACACAGGTGGATTGTGAGGAGGGCACCTCTGTAGTGCACTACCCTCTGTAGTGCACTACTTTAGACCAGAGCCCATATGGGTAGTATTACACCACATAAACACACACATATTTCTTGTTCAAACTTGTTTGGAAAAATGCAGTTTTGTGGTTAAATAAAGAAAAAGCACTAGGTGGCGACATCGAGCCACATAAAACAAACTGCCCGTTGAAACCTGTGTGGTACCAAATTTATCGAGATTTGGTATCTATTCATTAAAGATTTTCATCAATAAGGCTCAGTCAAAGACTACTTGTATGTATGCAGATCGATGGTCTGCTTCCCAAAAAGCCCTATGGCTTGGTCAAATGTAGTGCACTAAATAGGGAATGGGGTGCCATTTGGGACGGGCCCCAGGTCTTACCCATCTTCTTAGGCAGCAGATAGACGTCCTGTTTGTAACGTCCCTCCGGAGCATTGAACAACTCAATCAGAGCCAGAGCCTACAGAGAGAGAGAGAGATCACCACAGAGTCTGGACGCTGCCAACATCCCGTTCTCACAGAGTCTGGACGCTGCCAACATCCCGTTCTCACAAAGCTCAGGTAGCAGCGGAACAGGAGAGCGGGAGATATCCTAACTCTAGTCTGTCTTCAGCAAACCTCTAAAGCAAAAAGTATGACTAATAAAAACAACACACCTCAGCATTCAATTTAGGGGTGCTTCGATATAGTTGATACTGACTGTTGTCTAAGTTTATACGAAATTTATATTTTTACCAATAGAAAATACATATTTTTTTTGTGTTGTGTTTTTGTGTGCAAACCACTGTTTCTGGACACAACTGTCATATAAACAAACTAGATGCCTCACCTGAGTAGTAGCTGTGATAGACAGAACAAACGTGGGCACTGTGGAACAGCTCAGATTCAACAGGCGACCCTACAGGAAACACAATCACACATTACATGAATCAACTGGTCAGTTATGTAGCCATTCACAGGGAAACTGACATTAATGAACTTTGAAATCAAAAACAGAGATTAGAAGAGATAACAGTTGTACGGTTGTGTTACTGAACTAAATTTAAGGAACACACAGATGAGTCCAGCGTTGAAAGAAGACCCCCAGAGTACACCCTGATACCAAACCCCAGAGTACACCCTGATACCAAACCCCAGAGTACACCCTGATACCACACCCCAGAGTACACCCTGATACCACACCCCAGAGTACACCCTGATACCACACCCCAGAGTACACCCTGATACCACACCCCAGAGTACACCCTGATACCACACCCCAGAGTACACCCTGATACCAAACCCCAGAGTACACCCTGATACCACACCCCAGAGTACTCCCTGATACCACAGAGCATTGGTCAACGATGGGAAGAAAAAGCCTTTAGTTCCATGGAGTTAGTGGGGAACCACTCAGGCAAAGTCAGTATTTTGTTGCATTTTCAATAACAGAGTCAGGTTTGGGAGCTGACAAAGGTGACAAAAAGGTCACCAGGATACATCTCATTGTGGAAAACCTCTCCAATGAAGTATTTTGTATCTCTAGAAGGTTGTTTGTAGCTTTTTCATGGGTGGGCCTGGGATTGGCCCACCCACTTGGGAGCCAGGTCCACCCACTGGGGAGCCAGGCCCAGCCAATCAGAATGAGTTTTTCCCCCACAAAATAACTTTATTACAGACAGAAATACTCCTGAGCATCCCCCCTCCCTTCCCCCTCCTCAGACGATCCCGCAGGTGAAGAAGCCTGATGTGGAGGTCCTGGGCTGGCGTGGTTACACGTGGACTGCGGTTGTGAGGCCGGTTGGATGTACTGCCAAATTCTCTAAAACGACGTTGGAGGAGGCTTATGGTAGAGAAATGAACATTAAATTCTCTGGCAACAGCTCTATTGGACATTTCTGCAGTCAGCATGACAATTGCACACTCCCTCAAAACTTGAGACATCTGTGGCATTGAGTTGTGTGAGAAAACTGCACATTTTACAGTGGTATTTTATTGTTACTTTTAAGTAAGCTCTGAACCCAACAATGCAGTAATCAATATCAATGTAATATTAAAAATAACATAAGGTAGAAGAAAAACACACGAGAAATAAAAAGAAGAACAGAAGAAAGTAAGCAAGCATAGTATATACAGGGTCAGTTCCAGTACCATATTAACAATGTGCAGGGATACTGGAGTGATGGAGGTAGATATGTATAGGGGTAAAGTGACTATATACAGGGTCAGTTCCAGTACCATATTAACAATGTGCAGGGGATACTGGAGTGATGGAGGTAGATATGTATAGGGGTAAAGTGACTATATACAGGGTCAGTTCCAGTACCATATTAACAATGTGCAGGGATACTGGAGTGATGGAGGTAGATATGTATAGGGGTAAAGTGACTATATACAGGGTCAGTTCCAGTACCATATTAACAATGTGCAGGGATACTAGAATGATAGAGGTAGATATGTAAAGGGGTAAAGTGACTAGGCATCAGGATATATGATAAATAGAGTAGAAGCAGTGTATATGACGATTGTATGTGAGTGTGTGTAGAGTCAGTATAAATACATGCATATTATGTGTGTGTGTGATGAAGTGAGCGGTCATCTATAAACGTTTGAACATCTTGAAGAACGATCTGGCCTTAATGGCCATGCCCTCTTATAATCTCCCCCCGGCACAGCCAGAAGAGGGCCCTGTGAGAGTACATAGTGTTACGTTCGCTCAAACAGAAAGGGGGAACTAACAAAGAGTCACTGACAACAACCAAAACGAAACAGGTGGGTTTTTTTTTAGGATGGGTTCTGAAAGACACTCATGGGGGTGTCCACTGAAAGTTGACAAACAACAACAACAACTGAGACCTAAAAGACATCCACCATGAGCACCCACTAAATTTGCCCAATTGGTAGAGCACGGCGCTTGTAACGCCAGGGTAGTGGGTTCGATCCCCGGGACCACCCATACGTAAAAATGTATGCACACATGACTAAGTCGCTTTGGATAAAAGCGTCTGCTAAATGGCATATTATTATTATTATATTATTAACAGGTACACAAAGTAAAAACCCACACCAAACTTAAAGACAGGAAGCAAACCAAAAAGGTGGACTAAAATGAAATCAGATAATATATTTTTTGTCTAGAAATCAAAATAGGGAGAGCCAATTAAAGGAGTTAACCCTCCACATCTATCAAGACAACTAAAGGTGTTAACCCTCCACATCTATCAAGACAACTAAAAGGTGTTAACCCTCCACATCTATCAAGACAACTAAAGGAGTTAACCCTCCACATCTATCAAGACAACTAACGGAGTTAACCCTCCGCATCTATCAAGACAACTAAAGGAGTTAACCCTCCACATCTATCAAGACAACTAAAGGTGTTGACCCTCCACATCTATCAAGACAACTAACGGAGTTAACCCTCCACATCTATCAAGACAACTAAAGGTGTTGACCCTCCACATCTATCAAGACAACTAACGGAGTTAACCCTCCACATCTATCAAGACAACTAAAGGTGTTGACCCTCCACATCTATCAAGACAACTAACGGAGTTAACCCTCCACATCTATCAAGACAACTAAAGGAGTTAACCCTCCACATCTATCAAGACAACTAAAGGTGTTGACCCTCCACATCTATCAAGACAACTAAAGGAGTTAACCCTCCACATCTATCAAGACAACTAAAGGTGTTGACCCTCCACATCTATCAAGACAACTAACGGAGTTAACCCTCCACATCTATCAAGACAACTAAAGGTGTTGACCCTCCACATCTATCAAGACAACTAACGGAGTTAACCCTCCACATCTATCAAGACAACTAAAGGAGTTAACCCTCCACATCTATCAAGACAACTAAAGGAGTTAACCCTCCACATCTATGAAGACAATTAAAGGTGTTAACCCTCCACATCTATCAAGACAACTAAAGGAGTCAACCCTCCACATCTATCAAGACAAATAAAGGTGTTAACCCTCCACATCTATCAAGACAACTAAATGAGTTAACCCTCCACATCTATCAAGACAACTAAAAGGTGTTAACCCTCCACATCTATCAAGACAACTAAAGGTGTTAACCCTCAACCTCTATCAAGACAACTAAAAAGGTGTTAACCCTCCACATCTATCTATCAAGACAACTAAAGGTGATAACCCTCCACATCTATGAAGACAATTAAAGGTGTTAACCCTCCACATCTATCAAGACAACTAAAGGAGTCAACCCTCCACATCTATCTATCAAGACAACTAAAAAGGTGTTAACCCTCCACATCTATCTATCAAGACAACTAAAGGAGTTAACCCTCCACATCTATCAAGACAACTAAAGGAGTCAACTCTCCACATCTATCTATCAAGACAACTAAAAGGAGTTAACCCTCCGCATCAAGACAAATAAAGGTGTTAACCCTCCACATCTATCAAGACAACTAAAGGTGATAACCCTCCACATCTATCTATCAAGACAACTAAAAGGAGTTAACCCTCCGCATCAAGACAAATAAAGGTGTTAACCCTCCACATCTATCAAGACAACTAAAAGGAGTCAACCCTCCACATCTATCAAGACAACTAAAAGGTGTTAACCCTCCGCATCTATCAAGACAACTAACGGTGTTAACCCTCCGCATCTATCAAGACAACTAACGGTGTTAACCCTCCACATCTATTAAGACAACTAAAGTTGTTAACCCTCCACATCTATCAAGACAACTAAATGAGTTAACCCTCCACATCTATCAAGACAACTAAATGAGTCAACCCTCCACATCTATCAAGACAACTAAATGAGTCAACCCTCCACATCTATCAAGACAACTAAAAGGTGTTAACCCTCCACATCTATCAAGACAACTGGAGCACTGGACCAGACACTCTTAAATAGCTCCTGGGCCAGCACAGGTGAAACACCTTCCCACTAACGAGATCGGAACCAGTACAGGTGTAACACATACTGACTAACCAATTATTGCGCTCTACGTGCTAACGACCTATACGTGCTAAAGTACAACCTCAAAACATAAATGGAAAAACAAAAGCCTGTAACAATAGAGAAATATATACATACAAGGGTCAACTCAGATAGTCAGTGTAGCCATTTTGTTAGCTATTCAGCAGTCTTATGGCTTGGGGATAGAAGCTGTTCAGGAGCCTGTTGGTGTCAGACTTGCATCGGTACCGCTTGGCGTGCGGAAGAAGAGAGAACAGTCTATGGCTTGGGTGGCTGGAGTCTTTAACGATTTTCCGGGCCTTCCACTTACACCGCCTGGTATAGAGGTCCTGGATGGCAGGGAGCTCGGTCCCAGTGGTGTCTTGGGCCGTCTGCACGACCCTCTGTAGCGCCATGAGATCGAGGGCGGTACTATTGCCAGACCAAGCAGTGATGCAGCCGGTCAAGATGCTCTCAGTGGTGCAGCTGTAGAACGTTTTGAGGATTTGTACACCGAAGAACTTGAAGCTCTCGACCCGCTCCACTGCAGCCCTGTCGATGTGGATGGGGGCGTTCTCGTCCCCCCCGTTTCCTGTAGTCCACAATCAGCTCCTTGGTCTTATTGACGTCGAGGGAGAGGTTGTTGTTTCGCCCCCACACTGCCAGGTCACCTGACCTCCTCCCTGTAGGCTGTCTCATCGTCGCCGGTGATCAGGCTTACCACCGTCACGTTGTCAGAAAACTTGATGGTGTTGGAGTCGTGCATGGCCATGTCGTCGTGGGTGAACAGGGAGTACAGGAGGGGACTAAGCACACACACCCCTGTGGGTCCCCCATGACGAGGGTCAGCGTGGCGGAGGTGATGTTGCCTACCCTCATCACCTGGGGTCGGCCCGTCAGGAAGTCCAGGATCCAGTTGCAGAGGAAGGTGTTCATTCCCAGGGTCCTAAGCATGGTGACGAGCTTGGAGGGGACAATGGTGTTGAATGCTGAGCTGTAGTCAATGAACAGCGTTATCACATAGGTGTTCCTCTTGTCCAGGTGGGAGAGGGCAATGTGGAATGCAATTGAGATTGCGTCGTCTACGATTCTGCTGGGGCAAAATGCAAATTGGAGTGGGTCTAGGGTGTCTGGGATGATGGAGTTGATGTGTGTCATAACCAGCCTCTCACGGCACGTCATGATTACAGATGTGAGTGCTACAGGGCGGTAGTCATTGTGGCATGAAGCCTTACAGTTCTTAGGAACAGGAATGATGGTGGTCATCTTAAAACATGTGGGGATGACAGACTGGGACAAGGAGAGGTTGAAAATGACCGTGAATACGCCTGCCAGCTGTTCTGCACATGCTCTGAGAACACGCCCTGGAATACCGTCAGGCCCCGCGGCCTAGTGGGTGTTGACCTGACTAAAGACCTTAGTCACGTCGACCTCGGAGATCGAGATCACCCAGTCCTCTGGGTCAGTGGCGGCCCTCATTACCCAGCACGATGTTGTTATTGGTTGTTATGGTATCTTGTGCAAGAGCTATGTTTCAGAAAAGCAAAAGAATATTACAGTTTCGTAATCCCGTTGGTAGCAAATCTGCGATCGGAGGTCATCCATCTTATTATCAAGTGACTGTTCAACAGCATTGAGTGAGGAGGTGGCCGGTTATCCCTTAGCCTTAATCTCTCCAGGATCCCCCCCTCTCTTGCCTCTGTAACGTCGGCGTTTCCTCTTGGGTAGCCCTAAAATTGGGTCGGAATTACAGAAAGTGCCCAGTGCAGATGAGTCGAAGTTGAAGCTGAAATTGAGGTAAGTAACTGCTGATCTGATGTTCAAAAGTTATTGTCGGTTGTAAGAAATGATCGCGGATACATTTAGTGAAAATAAAGTAAAAATAAACTACAAAAGAATCACAAAATAGCAAAGTTGGGTCGGAGCTTGCAAAATGGCGGCCATCTAGTAAGGATGCAAGCGTCACCAAAAAAAATGAAATTGTTAAAACATTTCTAGCCGGTCTATATATGGGTAGGTAACAGGGTTAACCACCACAAAAACACCAGAAAATGGCCAAAAAGAGTAGAACGAGATCGCCTGATTTCAATGTTCAATATTTCTTTAGAAAAAAATATTTTAAAAAATATGAATAGTGTCACCCTATTAAAAACGAGAGTTCAGTTCACGTAAAAGGGTTGACCTTAAAATGAGGGACAGACGTAAATGAATCACTAAATCACATGAAATAAATAATAATCTTCAGAAGTGACTTTGTCAAAGCAACAAAATAACTAGGGCTTTACAATGATGTTGAAACTTGGAGAAATGTGGGTTCAAATCTTCAGAGAAGTCAAAGAGG
The DNA here is from genome assembly GCF_964263955.1 of Coregonus lavaretus. Taxonomy (NCBI): domain Eukaryota; kingdom Metazoa; phylum Chordata; class Actinopteri; order Salmoniformes; family Salmonidae; genus Coregonus; species Coregonus lavaretus. Next base: position 5,409,601 of record NC_140009.1, on the reverse strand, counting down.
ATGCACAGAGGGACATGTCAAAATGCTGAATTGTGGCACTTCAGCAAGTCTTTATTCATGTGGTCTATATTAATGGGCACTTCATTTAATATAACAGGCTTTTAAAATTCAATATTGACGCAAAAGGCACTTTTGGTAGAAGGACCCAGGTACTCTACCTCAGCCAATAGACCCAGGTACCTCAGCCAATAGACCCAGGTACCTCAGCCAACAGGACCAGGTCATCTACCTCAGCCAACAGGACCGGGTCATCTACCTCAGCCAACAGGACCAGGTCATCTACCTCAGCCAACAGGACCGGGTCATCTACCTCAGCCAACAGGACCGGGTCATCTACCTCAGCCAACAGGACCGGGTCATCTACCTCAGCCAACAGGACCAGGTCATCTACCTCAGCCAACAGGACCAGGTCATCTACCTCAGCCAACAGGACCAGGTCATCTACCTCAGCCAACAGGACCAGGTCATCTACCTCAGCCAACAGGACCAGGTCATCTACCTCAGCCAACAGGACCAGGTCATCTACCTCAGCCAACAGGACCAGGTCATCTACCTCAGCCAACAGGACCAGGTCATCTACCTCAGCCAACAGGACCATGTACCGTACCTCAGCCAACAGGACCATGTACCATACCTCAGCCAACAGGACCAGGTCATCTACCTCAGCCAACAGGACCAGGTACCATACCTCAGCCAACAGGACCAGGTACCATACCTCAGCCAACAGGACCAGGTACCATACCTCAGCCAACAGGACCAGGTACCGTACCTCAGCCAACAGGACCAGGTACCATACCTCAGCCAACAGGACCAGGTACCATACCTCAGCCAACAGGACCAGGTACCATACCTCAGCCAACAGGACCAGGTACCATACCTCAGCCAACAGGACCAGGTACCATCCCTCAGCCAACAGGACCAGGTACCGTACCTCAGCCAACAGGACCAGGTACCATACCTCAGCCAACAGGACCAGGTACCATACCTCAGCCAACAGGACCAGGTACCATACCTCAGCCAACAGGACCAGGTACCATCCCTCAGCCAACAGGACCAGGTACCGTACCTCAGCCAACAGGACCAGGTACCATACCTCAGCCAACAGGACCAGGTACCGTACCTCAGCCAACAGGACCAGGTACTGTGTGTGTGTGTGTATTCAGTACCTCAGCCAGCAGGATGACCCTCTTGCCGTCGGGCCAGATCACATGGTCCACCTGAGAACGCACCCTTTCCCAGGTGAGCTCCGGGCTCCGCAGGCTGGCCTAGCAGGGAGAGAGACCAGACCCAGCGGTTAGTGACAGAGCAGCAGAACACCCACCCACCCACGTAAAAGTAACTCACCACATCAATCTCAGTATTGGAATGTCCCATGTTGCAGACTATACATCCGTTCTTCATCCGGTCCAGCTGCTCTCTGGTCACCACGTTCTTATTGCCTGAGTGACATCACAACAACAACAACAACACAGTCAGTCCTCCTTGTTCATCTGAGCTCTGATTGAAAAGTCATCGCTAAGTCATCGGTAATACACAGAGAGAGACAGAGAGAGAGAGAGAGACAGAGAGAGAGACAGAGAGAGAGACAGAGAGAGAGAGAGAGAGAGACAGAGAGAGAGAGAGAGAGACAGAGAGAGAGAGAGAGAGACGAGAGAGAGAGAGAGAGAGAGAAGGGGGAGAGCGAGAGAGACAGAGAGAGAGAGAGAGAGACAGAGAGAGAGAGAGAGAGAGAGAGAGAGAGAGAGAGAGAGAGAGAGAGAGAGAGAGAGAGGAGAGAGAGAGAGAGAGAGAGAGACAGAGACAGAGAGAGAGAGAGAGAGACAGAGAGAGAGAGAGAGACAGAGAGAGAGAGAGAGACAGAGAGAGAGAGAGAGAGAGAGAGAGAGAGAGAGAGAGAGAGAGAGAGAGAGAGAGAGAGAGAGAGAATACTTCATGTAATCTGTTATGAAGTGAGTCACCAACTGGTTTGATAAAGATACTGAGTGGTTTAAACAGGTGACCACTGGCTTGACGTCTGGTGGATAAAAGCTGAGTCATAAACATGGACATCTGCTGGGTTATTTCAATTTGAAGATAGTTTTATGATTATCAGTGAAATAGAATAAAACCTGTCTGCTTTCCGGACCACTGTGGTTCTGCTCGCCCCTCTAGGCCGAGTTACTGTAAAGCCCTTTGTGACAACTGATGATGTGAAAATGACTTTAGGAATATATATACAGTGGGGAGAACAAGTATTTGATACACTGCCGATTTTGCAGGTTTTCCCACTTACAAAGCATTTAGAGGTCTGTAATTATTATCAGAGGTACACTTCAACTGTGAGAGACGGAATCTAAAACAAAAATCCAGAAAATCATATTGTATGGTTTTTAAGTAATTAATTTGCATTTTATTGCATGACATAAGTATTTGATACATCAGAAAAGCAGAACTTAATATATGGTACAGAAACCTTTGTTTGCAATTACAGAGATCATACGTTTCCTGTAGGTCTTGACCAGGTTTGCACAGACTGCAGCAGGGATTTTGGCCCACTCCTCCATACAGACCTTCTCCAGATCCTTCAGGTTTCGGGGCTGTCGCTGGGCAATATGGACTTTCAGCTCCCTCCAAAGATTTTCTATTGGGTTCAGGTCTGGAGACTGGCTAGGCCACTCCAGGATCTTGAGATGCTTCTTACGGAGCCACTCCTTAGTTGCCCTGGCTGTGTGTTTCGGGTCGTTGTCATGCTGGAAGACCCAGCCATGACCCATCTTCAATGCTCTTACTGAGGGAAGGAGGTTGTTGGCCAAGATCTCGTGATACATGGCCCCATCTATCCTCCCCTCAATACGGTGCAGTCGTCCTGTCCCCTTTGCAGAAAAGCATCCCCAAAGAATGATGTTTCCACCTTCATGCTTCACGGTTGGGATGGTGTTCTTGGGGTTGTACTCATCCTTCTTCTTCCTCCAAACACGGCGAGTGGAGTTTAGACCAAAAAGCTCTATTTTTGTCTCATCAATCCACATGACCTTCTCCCATTCCTCCTCTGGATCATCCAGATGGTCATTGGCAAACTTCAGACGGGCCTGGACATGCGCTGGCTTGAGCAGGGGGACCTTGCTTGCGCTGCAGGATTTTAATCCATGACGGCGTAGTATGTTACTAATGCTTTTCTTTGAGACTGTGGTCCCAGCTCTCTTCAGGTCATTGACCAGGTCCTGCCGTGTAGTTCTGGGCTGATCCCTCACCTTCCTCATGATCATTGATGCCCCACGAGGTGAGATCTTGCATGGAGCCACAGACCGAGGGTGATTGACCGTCATCTTGAACTTCTTCCATTTTCTAATAATTGCGCCTTCTCACCAAGCTGCTTGCCTATTGTCCTGTAGCCCATCCCAGCCTTGTGCAGGTCTACAATTGTATCCCTGATGTCCTTACACAGCTCTCTGGTCTTGGCCATTGTGGAGAGGTTGGAGCCTGTTTGATTAAGTGTGTGGACAGGTGTCTTTTATACAGGTAACGAGTTCAAACAGGTGCAGTTAATACAGGTAATGAGTGGAGAACAGGAGGGCTTCTTAAAGAAAAACTAACAGGTCTGTGAGAGCCGGAATTCTTACTGGTTGGTAGGTGATCAAATACTTATGTCATGCAATAAAATGCAAATTAATTACTTAAAAATCATACAATGTGATTTTCTGGATTTTTGTTTTAGATTCTGTCTCTCACAGTTGAAGTGTACCTATGATAAAAATTACAGACCTCTACATGCTTTGTAAGTAGGAAAACCTGCAAAATCGGCAGTGTATCAAATACTTGTTCTCCCCACTGTATGTATATGTATATATATATATATATATATATATATATAATTGATTGATTGGTTTCTAGTTTACCTGTGCAGGTTATCACAATATCCATCTGGCGAATGACTTCATTCAGCTTGACCACCCTGAACCCATCCATGCTATCGTGTAGAAGAAAAATAATTCCAAAAACATTCCCAATAATGACACCACTATTGAATTGTAAAAAAATATAATTTTAAGAAGAGTAAAATGTTGCCCCAGGGGTTTCTTACCAGCCCTGCAGGGCACAGATGGGGTCTATCTCTGTGATGCAGACGATGGCTCCCATGGCCTTCAGAGCAGAACAGCAACCCTTCCCCACCTCTCCATAACCACACACCACTACCTGTTTCCCCCCAAACATCACATCAGTGGTCCTCTTCAAACTGCAACAAGAAGGGAAATACATTATTTAGATTAGAAGGTTGTCTATTATTTTTTAATTTTTAATTTTCACCTTTATTTAACCAGGTAAGCCAGGTATGACAACTATCACAAACTAAACACAAACTCTAAAACCACTCTGTGATCTGCTTGGGGACATAGTTGTGATTCCATGAAGTAAGATATTTCATATCAGTGTTATTATTCTATTACTAGAAAAAAAGGTCAAAGAAAGGACAGTTGTTAACGTTCCTTTATTATATTCTACATGACAACTCCTCCTCACCCGTCCAGGATGGACTCTCTGCAGCAGTAGAGGTTGTCAAACTTCTGCTTGGTAACAGAGTCGTTCACGTTCATGGCCGGGACACACAGCTTGCCTGCCTTGGACAGCTGGTACAGCCTGAGGGTAAAGGATTGGAAAGAAGAAAGACCTTTAGGTGAGCCACAGACCAACGGAGGATAAACTGGACCAACGACAACGGAGGATAAACTTGGACCAATGACAACGGAGGATAAACTTGGACCAATGACAACGGAGGATAAACTTGGACCAATGACAACGGAGGATAAACTTGGACCAATGACAACGGAGGATAAACTTGGACCAATGACAACGGAGGATAAACTTGGACCAATGACAACGGAGGATAAACTTGGACCAATGACAACGGAGGAGAAACTTGGACCAATGACAACGGAGGAGAAACTGGACCAATGACAACGGAGGAGAAACTGGACCAATGACAACGGAGGAGAAACTGGACCAATGACAAAAAGTTCCAAAATGTCTCTCCTTGCTGTGGATGTATGTGACCAATGTTTTGGGAAGGCTATTTCTCACCTGTGGACCCCAGTGACACTCTCCTCCACGATGCCCTGAGCCTTCTTGAACACGCTGGGGTACTTCTTATAAACCCAGTGGGTCAGATCCCCTCCGTCATCCAGGATCTAACAACGACAGCACAATGGTAATAGATTAGATGGTGGCGTCAACAATCACCTTCCACAGTGGGGGTGGGGCATCACTGCATGATCAATGTCAAGCAGACCTCGGGGTGAATGTGTGTGCATTTCCAATATCTGAAATACCTGAGGTGTGCATGATTTTGCTTGCCCAGTATGGAGTTTTCAGTAATGGGACTATTCCAAATGGTTAAATTGTGCCTGGCAAGTTAAATCAAGCACGTCTCAAGTGCATACATATAATAAATATTTGACCCAGGTCTGACGTCAAGTCTATTATTGAATGGTTTAGTAGTTTAGGTACCATGTTGGCCTGCCAGCCTTCTTTGTTGACACAGCGGTCGATGCACCACCAAAAGTCATCCTCTGACTCGCCCTTCCACGCAAACACAGGCACACCTGTAGGGGAGAGGAGAGAGAGAGAGGATGAGAGAGAGGAAGAGAGAGAGAGACAAAGAGAGAAAGACAGAAAGCGACAGAGACAGAAAGAGACAGAAAGCAAGAGAGACAGATCGCGAGAGAGAGAGAAAGAGAGAGAGACAGAAAGAGAGAGAGAGAGGAAGAGGAAGAGAGAGAGAGAGAGAGAGAGAGAGAGGAAGAGAGAATGAGAGAGGAAGAGAGAGAGGAGAGAGAGACAGAAAGAGAGAGAGAGACAAAGAGAGAAAGACAGAAAGCGACAGAGACAGAAAGAGACCGAAAGCGAGAGAGACAGACAGAAAGAGAGAGAGAGACAGAAAGAGAGAGAGAGAGAGAGAGAGAGAGAGAGGAAGAGAGAATGAGAGAGGAAGAGAGGAGAGAGAGACAGAAAGAGAGAGAGAGAGACAAAGAGAGAAAGACAGAAAGCGACAGAGACAGAAAGAGACAGAGACAGAGACAGAGACAGAGACAGAGACAGAGACAGAGACAGAGACAGAGAGAGAGAGAGAGAGAGAGAGAGAGAGAGAGAGAGAGAGAGAGAGAGAGAGAGAGAGAGAGAGAGAGAGAGAGAGAGAGAGAGAGAGAGAGAGAGAGAGAGAGGGTCCACTATGTGATGTGTGTTCTCACCAGTCTCTGCCAGGGCAGCAGCCACCTCGTTCTGAGTAGAGTAGATGTTACAGGCTGTCCAACGACACTGAGCTCCAAGAGCTACCAGGGTCTCTATCAGAACCTGGGGGCAACACACACACACACACACGATAAGCTCTTACATCAACAATAACACAAAAATCTATCTATCAAGCTGTACTCTGACATGTCTGGAGCAAAGTGCTTTAAGCCGAACTGTTCCTCATCACTGAATGTCTGATTCATTTGACAGTCAGGAAAGTCAAAGACAGTATGATTGTATACTGGAGGAGACCACCATCTTCGCCCCCAGCTAGAGGCTTCTCATATACTGTAGGTCTATGGATCTAAGATGGTGTATGGTGGAGGAGAGAGCAAGATAACCTACTGCAGTCTGAGCTGTGATGTGGGTGCAGCCCACTATCTTCGCCCCAGCTAGAGGCTTCTCATATACTGTAGGTCTATGGATCTAAGATGGTGTATGGTGGAGGAGAGAGCAAGATAACCTACTGCAGTCTGAGCTGTGATGTGGGTGCAGCCCACTATCTTCGCCCCCAGCTAGAGGCTTCTCATATACTGTAGGTCTATGGATCTAAGATGGTGTATGGTGGAGGAGAGAGCAAGATAACCTACTGCAGTCTGAGCTGTGATGTGGGTGCAGCCCACTATCTTCGCCCCAGCTAGAGGCTTCTCATATACTGTAGGTCTATGGATCTAAGATGGTGTATGGTGGAGGAGAGAGCAAGATAACCTACTGCAGTCTGAGCTGTGATGTGGGTGCAGCCCACTATCTTCGCCCCAGCTAGAGGCTTCTCATATACTGTAGGTCTATGGATCTAAGATGGTGTATGGTGGAGGAGAGAGCAAGATAACCTACTGCAGTCTGAGCTGTGATGTGGGTGCAGCCCACTATCTTCGCCCCAGCTAGAGGCTTCTCATATACTGTAGGTCTATGGATCTAAGATGGTGTATGGTGGAGGAGAGAGCAAGATAACCTACTGCAGTCTGAGCTGTGATGTGGGTGCAGCCCACTATCTTCGCCCCAGCTAGAGGCTTCTCCGCCTGGGCTCTCTTCCTCAGGGAGATCAGGGCCGACATATCTGTGGGGAGATGGAGGGAAGAGAGGGGGAGGGAGGGAGGGAGGGAGGGAAGAGAGGGGGAGGGAGGGAGGGAGGGAGAGGGGGAGGGAAGAGAGGGGGAGGGAGGGAGAGGGAAGAGAGGGGGAGGGAAGAGAGGGGGAGGGGGAGGGAGGGAGGGGGAGGGAGAGGGGGAGGGAAGAGAGGGGGAGGGAGGGAGGGAGGGGGAGGGAAGAGAGGGGGAGGGAAGAGAGGGGGAGGGAAGAGAGGGGGAGGGAGGGAGGGAAGAGAGGGGGAGGGAGGGAGGGAGGGAGATATAGAGGGATAGAGGTGAGAGGTTAAGGATTTGGGAGAGCAACAGTGAAACAGAGACGAGGATAGGATAGGAGAAGCAGGAATAAATATGAAAGAGGCTAGGGAAGGTAATGACAGATGGAGCACAATTCATGTAAAACCACAGGCAGCGAAGCACTTCCTCATCACCTAGGTCTGCACAGCCTGAGAGAGATACTGTCTATAAAACCAGAGAGATACGGTCTATACAGCCAGAGATGACCACTCTATGGAAAGATGAGACTCTCATGAACACGTGCATGACTGTTGTTTTTCTCTAGGAACGCCCACAAACCTCACAAGACTTGTCTGAAGGTAGCCTGGTACCGGTTAAAAAAATGAATGGATGTACACTACATGACCAAAAGTATGTGGACACCTGCTCATCGAACATCTAATTCCAAAATCATGGGCATTAATATGGATTTGGTCCCCCATTTGCTACTATAACAGCCTCCACTCTTCTGGGAAGGCTTTCAACTAGATGTTGGAACATTGCTGCGGGACTTGCTTCCTTTCTGCCACAAGAGCATTAGTGAGGTCGGGCACTGATGTTGGGCGATTAGGCCTGGCTCGCAGTCGGCCTTCCAATTCATCCCAAAGGTGTTTGATGGGGTTGAGGTCAGGGCTCTGTGCAGGCTAGTCAAGTTCTTCCACACCGATCGACAAACAATTTCTTTATGGACCTCGCTTTGTACACGGGGGCATTGTCATGCTGAAACAGGAAAGGGCCTTCCCCAAACTGTTGCCACAAAGTTGGAAGCACAGAATAGTCTAGAATATCATTGTATACTGTAGCGTTAAGATTTCCCTTCACTGCAACTAAGGAGCCCGAACCATGAAAAACAGCCCCAGACCATTATTCCTCCTCCACCAAACTTTACAGTTGGCACTATGCATTGGGGCAGGTAGCGTTCTCTTGGCAAACCCAGATTAGTCCGTAGGACCGCCAGATGGTGAAGCGTGCGCGATTCATCACTCAAACAGAACGCGTTTCCACTGCTCCAGAGTCCAATGGCGGCACATGGTGATCTTAGGCTTGTGTGCGGCTGCTTGGCCACGGAAACCCTTATGCTTAGTAGAACTTCCATATCAAATAATTAACTCAGACAACGGACGCCATGTGATATGGGTCTAATGAGTCTAATATTATATGCAGTTTGAGCTCCAACCAAGCACTTTCTCAGGTGACATGGGTCTGAAAACAGTACATAGCAGGTACAGAGAACGCTGCTGATTGAGCAGTATCTTCTTATTACTGATGCTGAGTCAGTCCTTTTTTTTATTTTTTATTTCACCTTTAGTTAACCAGGTAAGCCAGTTAAGAACAAGTTCTCATTTACAACTGCGACCTGGCCAAGATAAAGCAAAGCAGTGCGATTAAAAACAACAACACAGAGTTACATATGGGGTAAAACAAAACATAGTCAAAAATACAACAGAAAATATATATACAGTGTGTGCAAATGTAGCAAGTTATGGAGGTAAGGCAATAAATAGGTCATAGTGCAAAATAATTACAATTAGCATTAACACTGGAATGAATGATGTGCAAGAGATGATGTGCGATACTGGCGTGCAAATGAGCAAAATAAATAACAATATGGGGATGAGGTAGTTGGGTGGGCTAATTTCAGATGGGCTGTGTACAGGTGCAGTAATCGGTAAGGTGCTCTGACAACTGATGCTTAAAGTTAGTGAGGGAGATAAGAGTCTCCAGCTTCAGAGATTTTTGCAGTTCGTTCCAGTCATTGGCAGCAGAGAACTGGAAGGAATGGCGGCCAAAGGAGGTGTTGCTTTGGGGATGACCAGTGAGATATACCTGCTGGAGCGCATACTACGGGTGGGTGTTGTTATGGTGACCAATGAGCTAAGATAAGGCGGGGATTTGCCTAGCAGTTATTTATAGATGGCCTGGAGCCAGTGGGTTTGGCGACGAATATGTAGGGAGGACCAGCCAACAAGAGCGTACAGGTCACAGTGGTGGGTAGTATATGGGGCTTTGGTGACAAAACGGATGGCACTGTGATAGACTACATCCAATTTGCTGAGTAGAGTGTTGGAGGCTATTTTGTAAATGACATTGCCGAAGTCAAGGATCGGTAGGATAGTCAGTTTTACGAGGGCATGTTTGGCAGCATGAGTGAAGGAGGCTTTGTTGCGAAATAGGAAGCCGATTCTAGATTTAACTTTGGATTGGAGATGCTTAATGTGAGTCTGAAAGGAGAGTTTACAGTCTAACCAGACACCTAGGTATTTGTAGTTGTCCACATACGCTAGGTCAGACCCGTCGAGAGTAGTGATTCTAGTCGGGTGGGTGGGTGCCAGCAGCGTTCGATTGAAGAGCATTCATTTAGTTTTACTTGTGTTTAAAAGCAGTTGGAGGCTACGGAAAGAGTGTTGTATGGAATTGAAGCTCGTTTGGAGGTTTGTTAACACAGTGTCCAATGAAGGGCCAGATGTATACAAAATGGTGTCGTCTGCGTAGAGGTGGATCTGAGAATCACCAGCAGCAAGAGCGACATCATTGATATAGACAGAGAAAAGAGTCGGCCCAAGAATTGAACCCTGTGGCACTCCCATTGAGACTGCCAGAGGTCCAGACAACAGGCCCTCCGATTTGACACGTTGAACTTTATCTGAGAAGTAGTTGGTGAACCAGGCGAGGCAGTCATTTGAGAAACCGAGGCTATTTAGTCTGCCAATAAGAATGCGGTGGTTGACAGAGTCGAAAGCCTTAGCCAGGTCGATGAAGATGGCTGCACAGTACTGTCTATTATCGATTGCGGTTATAATATCGTTTAGGACCTTGAGCGTGGCTGAGGTGCACCCATGACCAGCTCAGAAACCGGATTGCATAGCGGAGAAGGTACGGTGTGATTCGAAATGGTCGGTGATCTGTTTGTTAACTTGGCTTTCAAAAACTTTCGAAAGGCAGGGCAGGATGGATATATGTCTGTAACAGTTTGGATCTAGAGTGTCACCCCCTTTGAAGAGGGGGATGACCGCGACAGCTTTCCAATCTCTGGGGATCTCAGACGTTACGAAAGAGAGGTTGAACAGGCTACTAATAGGGGTTGCGACAATTTCAGCGGCTAATTTTAGAAAGAGTCCAGATTGTCTAGCCCAGATGATATGTAGGGGTCCAGATTTTGCAGCTCTTTCAGAACATCAGCTGTCTGAATTTGTGTGAAGGAGAAGGGGGGGGGGGCATGGGCAAGTTGCAGCGGAGGGTGCAGAGCTGGTGGCCGGGGTAGTGGTAGCCAGGTGGAAAGCATGGTCAGCCGTAGCAAAATGCTTGTTGAAATTCTCGATTATTGTAGATTTATCGGTGGTGACAGTGTTTCCTAGCCTCAGTGGAGTGGGCAGCTGGGAGGAAGTGCTATTATTCTCCATGGACTTTACAGTGTCCCAAAACTTTTTGGAGTTAGTGCTACAGGATGCACATTTCTGTTTGAAAAAGCTAGCCTTTGCTTTCCTAACTTCCCTGAAAAGTTGCATATCGCGGCGGCTAATCTATGCTAATGCAGTATGCCACAGGATGTTTTTGTGCTGGTCAAGGGCAGTCAAGTCTGCGGAGAACCAGGGGCTATATCTGTTCTTAATTATGATTTTTTTGAATGGGGCATGCTTATTTAAGATTGAGAGGAAAGCACTTTTAAAGAACAACCAGGCATCCTCTACTGACGGAATGAGATCGATATCCATCCAGGATACCTGGGCCAGGTCAATTAGGAAGGCCTGCTCTCTAAAGTGTTTTAGGGAGCATTTGACAGTTATGAGGGGTGGTCGTTTGACCGCGGACCCGTTACGGACGCAGGCAATAAGGCAGTGATCGCTGAGATCCTGGTTGAAGACAGCGGAGGTGTATTTAGAGGGTAAGTTAGTCAGGATGATATCTATGAGGGTACCCATGTTTACGGATTTAGGGTTGTACCTGGTAGGTTTCTTGATCATTTGTGTGAGATTGAGGGCATATAGTTTGGATTGTAGGATGGCCGGGGTGTTAAGCATATCCCAGTTTAGGTCACCAAGCAGTAGGAACTCTGAGGATAGATGGGGGGCAATCAATTCACATATGGTGTCCAGGGCACAGCTGGGGGCTGAGGGGGGTCTGTAGCAAGCGGCAACAGTGAGAGACTTATTTCTGGAAAGGTGGAATTTTAGAAGTAGGAGCCCAAACTGTTTGGGCACAGACCTGGATAGTATGATAGAGCTCTGCAGGCTAACTCCACCCCCTTTGGCAGTTCTATCTAGAGGGGAAATGTTATAGTTGGGGATGGACATTTCTGAATTTTTGGTGGCCTTCCTAAGCCAGGATTCAGACACTGCTAGAACATCAGGGTTGGCGGAGTGTGCTAACGCAGTGAATAACTCAAACTTAGGGAGGAGGCTTCTGATGTTAACATGCAGAAAACCAATGCTTTTACGGTTACAGAAGTCAACAAATGATAGCTCCTGGGGAGTAGGAGTGATACTGGGGGCTACAGGGCCTGGGTTAACCTCTACATCACCAGAGGAACAGAGGAGGAATAGAATAAGGATACGGCTAAAGGCTTTAAGAACTGGTCTTCTAGTGCGTTGGGTACAGAGAATAAAGGGGGCAGATTTCCGGGTGTTGTAGAAAAGATTCAGGGCATTATGTACAGACAAGGATATGGAAGGATATGAGTACAGTGGAGGTAAACCTAAGCGTTGGGTAACAATGAAAGAGATAGCATCACTGGAGGCACCGATTGAGCCGGTCTCTGTGTGTATGGGGGGTGGAACAAAGGAGCTATTTGAGGCAGTTTGAGAGGGACTTGGGGCTCTACAGTGAAATTGTATAATAAGAACTAACTGGCACAGCAATAGGCAAGGCATATTGACATGGGAGAGAGGCATTAAAGCAATCACAGGTGTTATTAGAGAGCGCTAAGACAACAACTGGCAATGGCGATGAAAGTTTGGGCTGAGGCTAAACAGATAAACAGGACAGGGTACCGTGTAAAGGAACAGTCCAGCAGGCATCAGCTGTGCAACTGAGTGATCATAAGGTCCAGTGTACAGCAATACGTGAGTCCGAATTGGTGCTACAGCGAGCAGGAAGCACGGCTGTTGTTTGCGTGTGCTAGCGGGCCGGGGCTAGCAGATGGATCTTCGTGGTCATCGCAACGGGAAGCATGTTGAAACCACAGACGATTACGTCGGCAGACCAGTTGTGATGGATCGGCGGGGCTCCGTGTCGACTCTAGGAGGTAGATAGCCGGGAGATGGGCCTGACTCGAGGCTAGCTCAAGGCTGATTAGCCAACAACAACATCCATTTGGTTGCAGCTAGCTAGTTGCGATGATCCGGTGTTAAAGGTCCAGTGATTCCGGCAGAAAAACCGATATGTTCTGGGTCGATAACGCGCTGTGCAGACAGTGCAGACTGGCCAATAATAGTCCAGGCTAGAGCTGGCTGGTAGGTAGTGCAGGCCACGGACAATGGTGAAAAACCGCTAACGGTGGCTAATAGCAAGTAGCTAGTTAGCTGGCTACTCCCGTCCAGTAGACAGAGAGGTAGATAGCCGGGATATGGGCCTGGCTCGAGGCTAGCTCAAGGCTAACTGGTGCTTGCTTCGGAGGCAGTGGTGATTAGCCAACAGCAACATCCATTCGGTTGCGGCTATCTAGTTGCGATCCGGTGTTAATGTCCAGTGATTCAGTTATTCCGGCAGAAAATCCGATGTTCTGGGTTCTGGGTGAAAACCGCTAACAGTGGCTAATAGCAAGTAGCTAGTTAGCTGGCTAGCTAGTTTCAACTGGAGATTCTAGATAAAAGGTAAGTCAATAATAGAATCCGTTCCACATTGAGTGAGGCGGGTTGCAGGAAAGTATATTTAGTAGAAGGATGAAAAGTGTGATAGGGAAATAGGTACGAAAAAAAAAAAAGGCTATTTACACGGACACACAACAGAGTTTACGACCGCAATGCTACGCCATCTTGGATACATGGCAGCTCTAAGCACTCGCTGTACCCTCTAACCCACTGATCCTGAATCAGCACTTACACTATACCTTTTTCACAATAATGAGCCCAGCCAATGCAAGCTGTACTGGGCTGGCCTGGTTTGAAATGTACCACAGTTGCTATCAAAACGATCCCTGAAAGTGGATGCAAGACAGTGGTGATTCCACACCTTGCTCTGCGATCTCGATCTCCCGTCTGCCGAACTCTGCCTGTTTGACGTTCTTAACGCAGAAGTCACTGCTGCCCTTGGAGTTGGTCTGGGCCTTGTCCCGAGGAGTGGTCTCATCATCTGAGCTGTCTGAGTAGGACGCAGCTGGACATTGTGTTGGGGGAAGGAGAAACAAAGAGTCAGAGCCACATAACGAAGAGATGTCTGGTATAGCAGTCTATAGTAGGCAATGTAGTTAGCAGCTTGACATGGTATTTTAACATTAGTTGAATAATAGAAGGATTCTCAGCTGATAATAGATGTATGATCCATGATTGAGGACTTTTGCTACCTTAGTAATCACCAGCGCTTAGTGCTGTAGTCATGTGTGGAGCCATGCCTGTGTACTGTGTGTGTGTGTGTGTGTGTGTGTGTGTGTGTGTGTGTGTGTGTGTGTGGTATCTACCTGAGCTGTAGCTATCTGTGGAGGACTGGGAGATGGAGCGAGAGAGGGAGCGCCGGCCGGCCTTAGTGGGGTACTTCTGAAACTCCTGTTTATCCTCCGCATTAGCAAACTGGATCTGAAGGAGGAGGAGGAGGAGGAAGAAAGAAGAAAGAAGGAGAAGAAGAAGGCATGAGTTACTCTTCTGCTGACATTATGGTGGAAACTTTATTCAGTGAGCCTGTGGTGAGTCAGAGATACAGTCAGTGAGCCTGTGGTGGGTCAGAGATACAGTCAGAGAGCCTGTGGTGAGTCAGAGATACAGTCAGTGAGCCTGTGGTGGGTCAGAGATACAGTCAGAGAGCCTGTGGTGAGTCAGAGATACAGTCTGTGAGCCTGTGGTGAGTCAGAGATACAGTCAGAGAGCCTGTGGTGAGTCAGATATACAGTCAGAGAGCCTGTGGTGAGTCAGATATACAGTCAGTGAGCCTGTGGTGAGTCAGAGATACAGTTAGTGAGCCTGTGGTGAGTCAGAGATACAGTCAGTGAGCCTGTGGTGAGTCAGAGATACAGTCAGTGAGCCTGTGGTGAGTCAGAGATACAGTCAGAGAGCCTGTGGTGAGTCAGAGATACAGTCAGTGACATTGAATTTCCAACTATGGACTTTTATGTAGACCTGTTACAGTGTTTAATGAGGAGGGGACCAGATCTATGTAGTTCTATGGAGATCTGCTTTAATATTTGGGTTGGAGTGAAAACCTACAGGACGGTAGCTCTCCAGGAACAGGGTTGGAGTGGAAACCTACAGGAGGGTATCTCTCCAGGAACAGGGTTGGAGTGAAAACCTACAGGAGGGTAGCTCTCCAGGAACAGGGTTGGAGTGAAAACCTACAGGAGGGTAGCTGTCCAGGAACAGGGTTGGAGTGAAAACCTACAGGAGGGTATCTCTCCAGGAACAGGGTTGGAGTGAAAACCTACAGGACAGTAGCTGTCCAGAAACAGGGTTGGAGTGAAAACCTACAGGAGGGTAGCTCTCCAGGAACATGGTTAGGGAGCCCTGATATAGATTCTTTACCTGCAGTATCTATAGAACATGTTCCTAAACCTGACATTCTTCACATCAAATCCATCTGAGGAATAAAGTTCCACTGCCTTGTCAAGGTACTGCCTTTGTTGCATATTCACTCCAAAATCAGTCACATTTTGGATGAATCTTGGTCATTTTGGACATAGTCTATTTATTTAACAAGTCTGTCATTAGAGACTATCTGGCCACAGCATGTGACATTTGATTCTGGGTTGGATCTCACTCTCCCCTTAATAAAACCTAGTTGAAACAAGCCATTACACTTCATTATTATCATGTCATTTTATTATTATTATTATTGTCATTTTATTATTATTATTAAGGTTATTACCTATAAATATGAAATCAACAAATTAAGAAATGCCAGGTTGGGGAGGTTCAACATTATATTGACAACATTAAGGGAGTCAAAATGAAGATATATGCCACCTTGTCCTTTTCTGCATATAATTTTTTTTAAATACAGATCCTATTTCGATGCAAAAAAAAAACAAATCAAACGAAGTACGATGGGTTTTCTCCCACTTTTCCCCGAAATATTCGCATAACGTCACAAACCCTGCTGCTGTGGAAAGAGGAGGAGATGTAGAGACTTTAATAAACTAAGTTAGCAAAACAATTGCTTATAAATCTTTAGTAAAGTTTATCTGCATGACAATAATCCAAAATGTGGCCTATTTAAAACGGTTATTTTATTTTCATGACTGTCTTCATCCATAACTGTCAGTTACACAGTTATTCAATTACCGTCACAGCCCTTAGCCCCGTTTATGTAAGTTGAGTCTGTGTCAAAAGCCCCGTTTATACCTGGTTCTGACATAGGGTTCTTTGTCCTGATCTTGTTCACGTTCTGATTGTGCCCACATTTTTATACAGGTTTAGACGATTAAAAAGACACATTGTGATCTGATCTGTGATCTGATCTTCCTGCCACCGGTAGTCAGCCACGCGTTGCGTCTTGATATCAATCAAGTGTAAACAAATCTGGATGGTCTAACTATTTAAAATCATTATACTGGCCTCAAATTATTGACAGGTAACACCATTGAATGATCCTAAAATAAATAAAAATGCATCTTATTTTGAAAGAGAATCTGTCAAATAATTTGCATACAGGGAGGCACCAGCTAATCTGGTTACAATGTGGACACAGAGGAAGAACAAGAGACACATTTTATTACAATGTGTAAACGCGACAAACCTTGACCAGATAGTCATTGGATCATATTGATCATGTCACGAAACTCACTTGTTAGCACAAGGCTACCATTTCTGTAAATATAAAGACAAATCAGATTGTATTGACCAAACCAGAACTTGTTACTGTATATAAAGTTGTTATCAAAGTGAATGGGAAACCAACCCCATTGAAAGAGATTTGACTAATCCTCTAACTACTATGTAGAAATGCTCTGTTTTGCTGTTACGAGATCAGTCTGGACCGACACGCTTCTTCTTGGAAGTACACACACACAAACAGATCAGTGTGGGCAGACAGAAAGACGCACAGCCTGGAAGACATCCACAGTTGGTTTTGGACATTAAAGAGATTAAGGAGAGTTTTAACTGAGCCAATAAGGGCAGCGATCAGGCTGGTTCTACCAGGATAATAGAATGGTGAAGGCAGCGATCAGGCTGGTTCTACCAGGATAATAGAATGGTAAAGGCAGCGATCAGGCTGGTTCTACCAGGATAATAGAATGGTAAAGGCAGCGATCAGGCTGGTTCTACCAGGATAATAGAATGGTAAAGGCAGCGATCAGGCTGGTTCTACCAGGATAATAGAATGGTAAAGGCAGCGATCAGGCTGGTTCTACCAGGATAATAGAATGGTGAAGGCAGCGATCAGGCTGGTTCTACCAGGATAATAGAATGGTAAAGGCAGCGATCAGGCTGGTTCTACCAGGATAATAGAATGGTAAAGGCAGCGATCAGGCTGGTTCTACCAGGATAATAGAATGGTAAAGGCAGCGATCAGGCTGGTTCTACCAGGATAATAGAATGGTAAAGGCAGCGATCAGGCTGGTTCTACCAGGATAATAAACAGGGAAACCTGTCCTGGGCCCAAAGTAGACCCCAGTAACAGAATAGATCTTTATTGTCCACTTGCATGGATAGCCTTTTATTTTAGTTGTTGTCACGATACCCAACCTGACACCACACACACACACACACACACACACACAAACAAAGACAGGCTGGGTGCAGCACAGGGTCAGACACAGAGCATCGTACCTGGCCAGTTAACAACTCAGCCTTAAGACACTGATGTACCAGTGATGTATCAATATCATATATCTGTTTCCCTGTGGTCATTTCACCTCATTAGGTTTAATTAACACTCTTCAACTTCCACAGGACCACAATGTCCAGTGTCCTCACTCCTCAATGACACTTCCACAGGACCACAATGTCCAGTGTCCTCACTCCTCAATGACACTTCCACAGGACCACAATGTCCAGTGTCCTCACTCCTCAATGACACTTCCACAGGGCCACACTGTCCTCACTCCTCAATGACACTTCCACAGGGCCACAATGTCCATTGTCGTCACTCCTCAATGATACTTCCACAGGGCCACACTCTCCAGTGTCCACCAAAACTCTGCTTCAACAAGTATGTCTCTCTAGGTTTGTGTGTGTTAGTGTCTGTGTGTGCGTGTGTGCCTGCATGCGTGCGTGTCTGTGTGTGTGATGTCTCTAGGTTTGTCCCTCTGCAAGAGTTGCAGACATTCCTTCTTTCATTGACATTTTAGTCATTTAGCAGACGCTCTTATCCAGAGCGACTTACAGGAGCAATTAGGGTTAAGTGCCTTGCTTAAGGGCACATCGATAGATTTTTCACCTAGGTCGGCTCGGGGATTAGAACCAGCGACCTTTCGGTTACTGGCACAACGCTCTTACCCACTAAGCTACCTGCCGCCCCTCATGCAACTCCACACAACGTGAGGGAAGAGAAGGACAACCTCCCTGGCCATCAATTCCTGCATAGTCAGCTTCCCGGATGTTCTGTTGCAATATTTTAGATGTCCATAGGTTGTGTTTGGACTGAAAACGATCCGTGTGGAGCCGGTGAGTTGACACAACACACAAGGGATAACTCACAGACAACAAGGAGGCAGACTAAACAACAGTGACTTGGCTATTATGGGTTACACTGGCGTATGAAGCGTACAATGTGTGCAGGGTAGTCATTGCAGAGTCATCCATACTTTATAATGAAGATAATAAAAAGGTACACAAGTCAAAACCTGTACTGTGAGTGACAGTATTTTACAGAGGCCTAACCCAAAACACAGAAACAATGTCATGTGTTGACACTTACAACCATGGCTGGAACTGTCTTAAAGATGGCCTGATAGGTAGAGTTGGTTAGTTATATACCTGGTTAGTAGTAGAGTTGGTTAGTTAGCTATATACCTAGTTAGTAGTAGAGTTGGTTAGTTAGCTATATACCTAGTTAGTAGTAGAGTTGGTTAGTTAGCTATATACCTAGTTAGTAGTTTGAAGAGTAGAAGCTACTCACTGGGCCAAAACTGGTTGAATCAACGTTGTTTCTACGTCATTTCAACCAAAAAATCAATGTGATGACGTTGAATCAACGTGGTAAACTTATTGGATTTGCAAAAAGTCATCAACTTAAGGCCACTTCGTATTTTTTTCACCAAACTTTTAACCTAAATCCAATGGCATGGTGAAGTTTTGTTGGTATTTTTCGGTATTTTATTAGGATCCTCATTAGCTGTTGCGAAAGCAGCAGCTACTCTTCCTGGGGTCCACACAAAACATGACATAATACAGAACATTAATAGACAAGAACAGTTTAAGGTCAGAACTACATCCATTTAAAAAATAAACACGTAGCCTACATATCAATACATACACACCAACTATCTAGGTCAAATAGGGGAGAGGCGTTGTGCCGTGAGGTGTTGCTTTATCTGTTTTTTTTTAAACTAGGTTTGCTGTTCATTTGAGCAATACGAGATGGAATGGTGTTCCATGCAATAATGGCTCTATATAATATGCTTTCTTGAATTTGTTCTGGATTTGGGGACTGTGAAAAGACCCCTGGTGGCATGTCTGGTGTGGTAAGTATGTGTGTCAGAGCTGTGTGTAAGTTGACTATGCAAACAATTTCGAATTTTCAACACATTAATGTATCTTATAAAAAGAAGAAATGATGCAGTCAGTCTCTCCTCAACTCTTAGCCAAGAGAGACTGGCATGCATAGCATTTATATTAGCCCTCTGATTACAATGAAGAGCAAGACGTGCCACTCTGTTCTGGGCCAGCTGCAGCTTAACTAGGTCTTTCCTTGCAGCACTAATCAAGATAAGACAAAACTAAACTTTTTGGTGTGTGGTGTCAAAAAAGAAGAGCATTTCTTTATTACAGAAAGACCTCTCCCCATCTTTACAACCATTGAATCTATATGTTTTGACCATGACAGTTTACAATCTAAGGTAACACCAATTTAGGGAATGATGTGTACCGAATACAATGCTCTTAGTTTTAGAGATGTTCAGGACAAGTTTATTACTGGTGCGTATGTGGTTAAATCATCAGCATACATCAGCATACATGGACACATGCTCTGTTTAATGCCAGTGGCAGGTCATTGGTAAAAATAGAAAAGAGTAGAGGGCCTAGAGAGCTGCCTTGCAGTACACCACACTTTACATGTTTGACATTAGGGAAGCTTCAATTAAAGAAAACCCTCAGTTGTATTCGATAGATAGCTCTAATTCCATGATATGGCAGAGGTTGAAAAGCCATAACACCAAGTTCTCAACAACAGATCATGATCAATAATATCAAAGGCTGCACTGAAATCTAACAGCACAGCTCCCACAATCCTCTTATTATCAATTTCTTTTAACCAATCATCAGTCATTGGTGTCAGTGCATTACATGTTGAGTGCCCTTCTCTATAAGCATGCTGAAAGGCTGTTAATTTGTTTACAGAGAAATAACATTGTATTTGGTCAAATACCATTTTTTTCCAACAGTCTGCTAAGAGCTGGCAGCAAACTGATAGGTCTGCTGTTAGAACCAGTAAAGGCCGCTTTATCACTCTTGGGTAGCGGAATGACTTTGGCTTTCCTCTGGGCTCAGATTAAAGATATGACAGATAGGAGTGGCTATAGAGTCAGCTACCAACCTCACTAGCTTTCCATCTACATTGTCAATGCCAGAAGGTTTGTCATTATCGATCGATAACAATAATTGTTCCATCTCTCCCACACTAACTTTACAAAATTCTAACTTGCAATACTTTTCTTTTCATTAGTTTTTTTTATGCATGAATACGATGGCTCACTGTTCGTTGTTGGTATTTCCTGCCTAAGTTTGCCCACTTTGCCAATGAAGTAATCTTTCAAATAATTGGCAACATCAAATGGTTTTGTGATGAATAAGCCATCTGATTCGATGAAAGATGGAGTTGAATGTCTTTCTGCCCATAATTTCATTTAAAGTACCCCAAAGTTTTTTTTTTTACATCATTGATCTTAGCTTCATAATACAGTTTCTTCTTCCTTTTGTTGAGTTCAGTCACATAATTTCTCCATTTTCAGTAAGTCAACCAGTCAGCCAGACTTTTGCCCCATCTCTTTCAGCCATACAGTTTTCAATTCCTCATCAATCCATGGAGCCTTAACAGTTCTAACAGTCAGTTTCTTAACAGGTGCATGTTTATCAATAATTGGAAAAAGCAATTTCATAAATTCATCAAGTGCAGCGTCTGGATGCTCCTTATTAATCACATCAGACCAACAAATATTTTTAACATCATCCACACAAGAGTCACAGCAAAATCTTTTGTATGATCTCTTACACACTATTTTAGGCCCAGCTTTTGGAACTTTGGCTTTCCTGGATATAGCCACTATATTGTGATCACTGCATCCAATGGGTACGGATACAGCTTTAGAACAAAGTTCTACAGTATTAGTAAAAATGTGATCAATATATGTGGATAATCTTGTTCCTGTAGTGTTTGTAAACACCCTGTTAGTTTGATTAATAACCTGAACCAGATTACAGGCACTGGTTACAGTGAGAAACGTCCTCTTGAGCGGACAGCTTGATGAAAACCAGTCAACATTCAGGTCCCCAGGAAAGTAGACCTCTCTGTTTACACACTATCAAGCATTTCACAGATATTATTTAGATACTGACTGATTTCACATTGAATTCACTTTAGTTGACAACTCAACCAAATGTAAATTAAAACTAGACGTTGAACTGATGTCTGTGCCCAGTGGGTAGTAGACTATCCATTGAACTTTCATAACCTTGGATTAAGAAGTCAGTGAGAGCCAGAGTAACTAAAGACTGTTTAAAAAGGTGTGTGGCCTAACTGGCTTGCAGTGTGCTCTTTCTCACATTTTAGTTGAGAATAATTTGGTGTTTGCTTTGCATGTAGACTACACTTGGGAGAATTCAGCTGAAGTTCGAGAGCTAGGTGCAATATAACCTCAAACTCACTGCTAGGTGGAGTCCATTTTAAATGTCCTGCTTCTCCCCAACATGACTCGGCTGAATCCAGTTGATGATCCCTGGTCTAAAAAGGCATGATTCTGTCGACATACTCGAGGCACAGTTTGTTCGGATCAAAATGGTCACAGGACCGGAGAGTGAAGGACAGTGACTGCTGCGCACAGCATATCACCCACCTTGAATCTGTGCAGAGGCGGTCAGCATTTTGAAACTATTTAACCCATTAAACATAATAGTTTAAAACCTGTATATTTTATATGTCATTTTATGAAGCATGTCTTACCTTGTTTCAAAGTAGCCTAGCCAAAATACGACCAAAGAAATGTTGAGGGAATTATTTTATAAAACACTTAATATGTCATTGAAACCAGCATTTCTCTCATGTTCTATTGGTTTTCAAAATCAACTTTGTTTTATTGTCCTGCAGCCAAAAGCTTCCTATTAGTAACCAATACTAGTTGATGGATGTTCCTATTAGTAACCAATATTAGTTGATGGATGTTCCTATTAGTAACCAATACTAGTTGATGGATATTCCTATTAGTAACCAATACTAGTTGATGGATATTCCTATTAGTAACCAATACTAGTTGATGGATATTCCTATTAGTAACCAATACTAGTTGATGGATATTCCTATTAGTAACCAATGCTAGTTGATGGATATTCCTATTAGTAACCAATACTAGTTGATGGATATTCCTATTAGTAACCAATACTAGTTGATGGATATTCCTATTAGTAACCAATACTAGTTGATGCATCTTCAGATCCCCCTTTCTTAATTTCTTATGGATATTTTCATCTCTGTCACATGAAACCGCTAGCTGTGAGGTGCACTGTTGAGAATGGCTGTAGGCTACACAGGAAAACACCATTCTCGCGTAGCCTACAGCCATCCTCTCGTAGCCTACAGCCATGTGCGTATTGATGATAATATGAAGAAATAAAACTGTATCAACATTTTTTTTTAAACTGTCTGATCTGTTACATCAGCCTCATTGCTTAATTGTATTTATTTATGCGCAGTGGTTGCATCTGTCGTCCCACAACTGTTCGTTTAGAAACCGTCCTAGACATATTTATCGTTCCCGGGACGACCTTAATTTCGAGCCCTGGAGGGAATTATTTTATAAAGACATAGAATGTATTTGGTTGTAATTGTAATGTTGCAATATTTTACAGGCTACCAAGGGTGGCAAACCATCCTCCAGGAGAGCCTTAAAAGGGGCAGTGTTGTAATTAGAGAGGCTTGAATATGCAAAGAGTACCCTACATTTTTGTCTGATTCGCTGTGGTAAAAAAAGATAGTAATGCATTTTATTTTGTAAAGTGGTTCCTTGCATCATTCTTTTTTTTTGGGGGGGGGGGGGGCAAGTGACTTGAGCTTGGCACTGGCATTTAACAACATGTTCTAATCGTCTACAATTGCATTTACACTGAACAAAAATATAAACGCAACATTTAAAGTGTTGGTCCCATGTTTCATGAGCTGAAATCTTATTTCGCTCTAATTTTGTGCACACATTTGTTTACATCCCTGTTAGTGAGCATTTCTCCTTTGCCAAGATAATCCATCCACTTGACAGATGTGGCATATCAAGAAGCTGATTAAACAGCATGATCATTACACAGGTGCACAGGACCCTGGGACTAAACACCTCCCTCTGCAACTGGATCCTGGACTTCCTGACGGGCCACCCCCAGGTGGTAAGGGTAGGTAACAACACATCTGCCACGCTGATCCTCAACACGGGGGCCCCTCAGGGGTGCGTGCTCAGTCCCCTCCTATACTCCCTGTTCACCCATGACTGCATGGCCAGGCACGACTCCAACACCATCATTAAGTTTGCCGACGACACAACAGTGGTAGGCCTGATCACCGACAACGATGAGACAGCCTATAGGGAGGAGGTCAGAGACCTGGCCGTGTGGTGCCAGGACAACAACCTCTCCCTCAACATGATCAAGACAAAGGAGATGATTGTGGACTACAGGAAAAATAAAAGGACCGAGCACGCCCCCATTCTCATCGACGGGGCTGTAGTGGAGCAGGTTGAGAGCTGTAAGTTCCTTGGTGTCCACATCACCAACAAACTAACATGGTCCAAACACACCAAGACAGTCGTGAAGAGGGCACAACAAAGCCTATTCCCCCTAAGGAGACCGAAAAGATTTGGCATGGGTCCTCAGATCCTCAAAAGGTTCTACAGCTGTACCATCGAGAGCATCCTGACTGGTTGCATCACTGCCTGGTATGGCAACTGCTCGGGCCTCCGACCGCAAGGCAATACAGAGGGTAGTGCGTACGGCCCAGTACATCACTTGGGCCAAGCTTCCTGCCATCCAGGACCTCTATACCAGGCGGTGTCAGAGGAAGGCCCTAAAAATGGTCAAAGACTCCAGCCACCCTAGTCATAGACTGTTCTCTCTGCTACCGCACGGCAAGCGGTACCGGAGCGCCAAGTCTAGGTCCAAAAGGCTTCTTAACAGCTTCTACCCCCAAGCCATAAGACTCCTGAACAGCTAATCAAATGGCTACCCGGACTATTTGCATTGTTTTTTATACAACTGCATTGATGGTTAAAGGCTTGTAAGCATTTCACTGTAAGGTCTACACCTATTCGGTGCATGTGACGAATACAATTTGATTTGATTTGCTGGGGACAATAAAAAGGCCACTTTAAAATGTGCAGTTTTGTCACACAACACAATGCCACAGATGTCTCAAGTTGAGGGAGCGTGCAATTGGCATGCTGACTGCAGGAATTTCCACCAGAGCAGTTGCCAGAGAATTGAATGGTAATTCCTCTACCCTAAGCTGCCTCCAACGTCGTTTTAGAGAATTTGGCAGTACGAGAAACTCATTCTGATTGGCTGGGCCTGGCTCCCCAGTAGGTGGGCCTGGTTGGCAAGTGGGTGGGCCTATGCCCTCCCAGGCCCACCCATGGCTTCACCCCTGCCCAGTCTTGTGAAATCCATAGATTAGGACTTTATTTATTTATTTCAATTGACTGATTTCCTTATATGAAGTGTAACTCACTAAAATCTTTGAATTGTTGCATGTTGCATTTATACTTTTGTTCAGTATAGTTTCAAATTTAAAGAGATGATTAAACCCAGGTGAGAAAGAGAATGCCAGTCAGTGCAGAATTGAACAGCACAGAAATGAACACAAATATCTAAATGTCTCATACAGTAGGTATCTGATTACAGAGCAGAGACTTATTCTGAACTACAACACTATATAAAAACGGTTTAGAGTGAGTTTATAGGTATGCATAAAGAACAATTACGTTAAGCAACTTCATAAAGAGTAGGTAACTTGCCTGCTCCATCCCATGCCGATGCCCAGGCCCATGTTGTGGGTTTCTATATGTCACGGTTCTGTCCTTCTCCATGGTCAGCTCTTAGTCTCTAGCTCTGCCTCTGTTTCTCTGTCAGAGTGATGGTCCTGTGTTTCTCTGTCTGAGTGATGGTCCTGTGTTTCTCTGTCTGAGTGATGGTCCTGTGTTTCTCTGTCTGAGTGATGGTCCTGTGTTTCTCTGTCTGAGTGATGGTCCTGTGTTTCTCTGTCTGAGTGATGGTCCTGTGTTTCTCTGTCTGAGTGATGGTCCTGTGTTTCTCTGAGTGATGGTCCTGTGTTTCTCTGTCTGAGTGATGGTCCCGCGTTTCTCTGTCTGAGTGATGGTCCTGTGTTTCTCTGTCTGAGTGATGGTCCTGTGTTTCTCTGTCTGAGTGATGGTCCCGTGTTTCTCTGTCAGAGTGATGGTCCCGCGTTTCTCTGTCTGAGTGATGGTCCCGTGTTTCTCTGTCTGAGTGATGGTCCTGTGTTTCTCTGTCTGAGTGATGGTCCTGTGTTTCTCTGTCTGAGTGATGGTCCTGCGTGTCCCTGACGTTACGTTGCTACTGGGTTATTATTACTGAACATACACACCCCAGACCAGACAGATGGGGGAGGTTTCAGGCATTGGAGATTACCATCATTTCTAAATGGACATCATGTACACAGTGAGGGTGTCCAAACGGTCCAAC
Organism: Coregonus lavaretus; assembly: GCF_964263955.1. Lineage (NCBI taxonomy): Eukaryota > Metazoa > Chordata > Actinopteri > Salmoniformes > Salmonidae > Coregonus > Coregonus lavaretus. The sequence continues at coordinate 5,383,761 of NC_140009.1, read as the reverse complement.
CTGAACAGTCCCTCCTCTCCCCTCTCCTGTCTGTCTCCGTCTTGTCCTTGGCTATGCTATCCTCCTCTCCCCTCTCCTGTCTGTCTCCGTCTTGTCCTTGGCTATGCTATCCTCCTCTCCCCTCTCCTGTCTGTCTCCGTCTTGTCCTTGGCTATGCTATCCTCCTCTCCCCCCCTCCTGTCTCCGTCTTGTCCTTGGCTATGCTATCCTCCTCTCCCCTCTCCTGTCTGTCTCCGTCTTGTCCTTGGCTATGCTATCCTCCTCTCCCCTCTCCTGTCTGTCTCCGTCTTGTCCTTGGCTATGCTATCCTCCTCTCCCCCCCTCCTGTCTCCGTCTTGTCCTTGGCTATGCTATCCTCCTCTCCCCTCTCCTGTCTGTCTCCGTCTTGTCCTTGGCTATGCTATCCTCCTCCTGTCTGTCTCCGTCTTGTCCTTGGCTATGCTATCCTCCTCTCCCCTCTCCTGTCTGTCTCCGTCTTGTCCTTGGCTATGCTATCCTCCTCCTGTCTGTCTCCGTCTTGTCCTTGGCTATGCTATCCTCCTCTCCCCTCTCCTGTCTGTCTCCGTCTTGTCCTTGGCTATGCTATCCTCCTCTCCCCTCTCCTGTCTGTCTCCGTCTTGTCCTTGGCTATGCTATCCTCCTCTCCCCCCCTCCTGTCTCCGTCTTGTCCTTGGCTATGCTATCCTCCTCTCCCCTCTCCTGTCTGTCTCCGTCTTGTCCTTGGCTATGCTATCCTCCTCTCCCCCCCTCCTGTCTCCGTCTTGTCCTTGGCTATGCTATCCTCCTCTCCCCTCTCCTGTCTGTCTCCGTCTTGTCCTTGGCTATGCTATCCTCCTCCTGTCTGTCTCCGTCTTGTCCTTGGCTATGCTATCCTCCTCTCCCCCCCTCCTGTCTGTCTCCGTCTTGTCCTTGGCTATGCTATCCTCCTCCTGTCTGTCTCCGTCTTGTCCTTGGCTATGCTATCCTCCTCCTGTCTGTCTCCGTCTTGTCCTTGGCTATGCTATCCTCCTCCTGTCTGTCTCCGTCTTGTCCTTGGCTATGCTATCCTCCTCCTGTCTGTCTCCGTCTTGTCCTTGGCTATGCTATCCTCCTCCTGTCTGTCTCCGTCTTGTCCTTGGCTATGCTATCCTCCTCTCCCCCCCTCCTGTCTGTCTCCGTCTTGTCCTTGGCTATGCTATCCTCCTCCTGTCTGTCTCCGTCTTGTCCTTGGCTATGCTATCCTCCTCTCCCCTCTCCTGTCTGTCTCCATCTTGTCCTTGGCTATGCTATCCTCCTCTCCCCCCTCCTGTCTCCGTCTTGTCCTTGGCTATGCTATCCTCCTCTCCCCCTCTCCTGTCTTTCTCCATCTTGTCCTTGGCTATGCTATCCTCCTCTCCCCCCTCCTGTCTCCGTCTTGTCCTTGGCTATGCTATCCTCCTCTCCCCTCTCCTGTCTGTCTCCGTCTTGTCCTTGGCTATGCTATCCTCCTCTCCCCCTCTCCTGTCTGTCTCCATCTTGTCCTTGGCTATGCTATCCTCCTCCTGTCTGTCTCCGTCTTGTCCTTGGCTATGCTATCCTCCTCTCCCCCCCTCCTGTCTCCGTCTTGTCCTTGGCTATGCTATCCTCCTCCTGTCTGTCTCCGTCTTGTCCTTGGCTATGCTATCCTCCTCTCCCCCCTCCCATCTGTCTCCGTCTTGTCCTTGGCTATGCTATCCTCCTCCTGTCTGTCTCCGTCTTGTCCTTGGCTATGCTATCCTCCTCTCCCCCCCTCCTGTCTGTCTCCGTCTTGTCCTTGGCTATGCTATCCTCCTCCTGTCTGTCTCCGTCTTGTCCTTGGCTATGCTATCCTCCTCTCCCCCCCTCCTGTCTGTCTCCGTCTTGTCCTTGGCTATGCTATCCTCCTCCTGTCTGTCTCCGTCTTGTCCTTGGCTATGCTATCCTCCTCCTGTCTGTCTCCGTCTTGTCCTTGGCTATGCTATCCTCCTCTCCCCTCTCCTGTCTGTCTCCGTCTTGTCCTTGGCTATGCTATCCTCCTCTCCCCCCCTCCTGTCTCCGTCTTGTCCTTGGCTATGCTATCCTCCTCCTGTCTGTCTCCGTCTTGTCCTTGGCTATGCTATGCTACCTAGAGCAGCAGACCATATGTCTATATACACACCTGCACAAGACTCCACAGACACACTCCAAACGCTCAGTCCTGCCTTACTTAATCCACCTGAGGCCATTGCCAACAGCTCTTACTTCCCTTCTGTGTGTTCCCAGTCAGACAGGACTCCTAGCGTATAAAAAAAGGGGGATTGAGGGGGAATTAAACCTTAGTTTCCATGAGCCTCCTATCCATATCAGTTTGTGATGGCTGTAAGCCTACAGTCCATTCCTATACCCATCTAGTCATCCTAAAAATACTCCTTCTGTCTCTTAGATGGCTGAGCAGGTGACAGACTTGGGCTCCCCTGGCCTCTGTGATCCCCTAGTGATCGTCAATAGGAGGTGTAACGGCAGACAACAGGCTAAGTATAGAGGAACATTAAAGCCACTTAGAATGATACCACACCATCTGACAGAACAGGACAGGACAGGACAGGACAGGACAGGACAGGACAGAAGGTGTAATCCATAGACAAGGGGTAGTCAAATACGATTTGAAAAGGTCCGGTCACACATACAGTGCATTCGAAAAGTATTCAGACCCCTTCCCTTTTTCCACATTTTGTTACGTTACAGCCTTATTCTATTATTGATTATTTTCCTCATCAAACTACACACAATAACCCCATAATGACAAAGCAAAAACGGGGTTTTAGACATTTTTGCAAATATTACATTTACCTAAGTACTCAGACCCTTTACTCAGTACTTTGTTGAATGACTTTTGGCATTCAGAGAGACTTTCCCGAAGCTCTGGAGCAGGTTTTCATCAAGGATCTCTCTGTCAAGGATCACTCCGTTCATCTTTCCCTCGATCCTGACTAGTCTCCCAGTCCCTGCCGCTGAATAACATCCCCACAGCATGATGCTGCCACCACCATGCTTCACCGTATGGATGGTATTGGCCAGGTGATGAGCGGTGCCTGGTTTCCTCCAGACGTGATGCTTGGTTCTCAGGCCAAAGAGTTCAATCTTGGTTTCATCAAGCCAGAGAATCTTGTTTCTCATGGTCTTAGAGTCCTTTAGTCAAACTCCAAGCGGGCTGTCATGTGCCTTTTACTGAGGAGTGGATTCCGTCTGGCCACTCTACCATAAAGGCCTGATTGGTGGAGTGCTGCAGAGATGGTTGTCCCTCTGGAAGGTTCTCCCATCTCCACAGAGGAATTCTGGAGTTCTGTCAGAGTGATCATCAGGTTATTGGTCACCTCCCTGACCAAGGCCCTTCTCCACCTATTGCTCAGTTTGGCTGGGCGGCCAGCTCTAGGAAGAGTCTTGGTGGTTCCAAACTTCTTCCATTTAAGATTGATGGAGGCCACTGTGTTCTTGGGGACCTTCAATGCTGCAGAAATGTTTTGGTACCCTTCCCCAGATCTGTGCCTCGACACAATCTTGTCTCGGAGCTCTACGGACAATTCCTTCGACCTCATAGCTTGGTTTTGCTCTGACATGCACTGTCAACTGTGGGACCTTATACAGACAGGTGTGTGCCTTTCCAATTGAATTTACCACAGGTGGACTCCAAGTTGTAGAAACATCTCAAGGATGATCAACGGAAACAGGATGCACCTGAGCTCAATTTGGAGCCTCATAGCAAAGGGTCTGAATACTTATGTAAATAAGGTATCTGTTGTTTTGTTTTTTTATACATTTGCAAAAAAATCTAAAAACCTGCTTTCGCTTTGTCATTATGGGGTATTGTGTGTAGATTGATGAGGAAAACATTTAATTCAATCCATTTTAGAATAAAGCTGTCACGTAACAAAATGTGGAAAAAGTCAAAGGGGTCTGAATACTTTCCGAATACACTGTATTTCCTAGATGGCAAAGGTCCGGATGGATGGTCATTTATCGGCATAGTAACAAGCCCCCACCTCGTGACCCATGCGACCCCAAACTGTTCAAACTCTTCCCATGCCTCTTTGTTAGCAGAGAGAACATTTTGCAGTTTTTAAAGCTCATTCTGTACAATTCTACACATTTTGCCATGTCTTATGTGTGTCATGATACCTGTGAAAGACAAACGACAGAAGAAGACTCAACTAAATCAAAAGGGGCCCTCTGGGGGCCGAGGCCCCTAGTCACATAATCTGGCCATGTGTAGATAGCTGGTTAGCCTAACTTACCCATCTAGCTAACATGGCCAGTAGTTGATCAACTGGAAATGTGAAAGGTTATAAAAAGCTCTCTAAGGTCTGTCAGGGAATGGCATGGAAAGAGAACCTGCCCATCCACGACTACATTTCCAAATGGAACCTTGTGCATTCTACTATTACAACTCTGAACAGCAGTAAGTTAAATGCCTGACTGAGTTCCTAAAAACGTTTTTTATTTATTTTTAAGTTGGGACCCGTGGTCCATATTGACCCTGTTCTGGGTCCGGATCGCGATACCGTACTGAAATCACTCTCTCTCTATACCTCTCTCTACCCCTCTACCCCTCTCTACCTCTCTACCCTCTGCCCCTCTCCCCCTCTCCCCCTCTCTACCCCTCTCTCTCTCTACCCCTCTACCCTCTCTACCCCTCTACCCTCTCTACCCCTCTACCCTCTCTACCCCTCTACCCTCTACACCCTCTACCCTCTACTCTCTACTCTCTACCCCTCTCTACCCTCTACACCCTCTACCCCTCTCTACCCTCTACCCCTCTCTACCCCTCTACCCCTCTACCCCTCTACCTCTCTACCCCTCTACCCCTCTACCCTCTACCCCTCTACCCTCTACCCTCTCTACCCTCTCTCTCTCTCTCTACCCCTCTCTCTCTCTACCCCTCTCTCTCTCTACCCCTCTACCTCTCTACCCTCGCTCTCTCTACCTCTCTACCCCTCTACCCCTCTACCTCTCTACCCTCTCTACCTCTCTACCCCTCTACCCTCTCTACCCTCTACCCCTCTACCCCTCTACCCCTCTACCCCTCTCTACCCCTCTACCCCTCTACCCTCTCTACCTCTCTACCCTCTCTACCCTCTCTACCCCTCTCTACCCCTCTACCCCTCTCTACCCCTCTACCCTCTCTACCCCTCTACCCTCTCTACCCCTCTACCCTCTACTTCTAATAAAACCCATAACACAGACTGATCTGAGGTGTCACCTGTGTCTACATTCCACAGTGTTCCACAGAGGCAGGACGGCTTAGACCCAACTAGTGTTGTGAAAAACAGACATGCTGATAATCCCCCCCCCCTCCAAACTCTACGACCTTCAGCACCACACTGTGTCCTTAATAGCTGCTGTGTCCTGAGACTGAGCCACTAACATGGTGGTGGAAAATGGTGTTTCATAAAGAAAGTATGCATATTTTCCCTGTTTTTTCCCCCCACCTTCTCGCCACTAAATCGAGTTAAGGAGGAAATTGATGCCTTTTGCAGCCTGAATGGAGAATGTTATATGTACAAACCGGTCCAAGGGGGGCATACGAGTGTATAGCCGGCTGCATGCACTCCCTTTGGATGAAACGACTCAATATTGCCAGCTTAACATTCATACTGACAGTCTGTCACGGGGTGCGTTCCAAATGGCACCTTATTCCCTCTATAGTCCACTACTTTTGACCAGGGCCCATAGAGGCTCTTCCAGCCAACATTGCCATCAGCAGCAAACATAGAAGGGACAGAGAGTCAAGACTCAAGGTCAAGGACCTGAAACCTCAACAGGCCTGAGACAGGTAGGTAACATTACAAGTGGAGGCGTTGCCTGCATCACAAATGGTATCCTATTCATTTATTTAGTGCACTACTTTTGACCAGGGCCCACAGGGGCTATATAGGGAATAGGATGTCATTTGGGACACAAACATTCTGAATGCCAGTACGTTACTTCAAAAGGACCAGTCAGTATGTCGGCCGGCAGGGATGTAGCTCAGTTGATAGAGCATGGCGTTTGCAACGCCAGGGTTGTGGGTTCGATTCCCACGGGGGGGGGGGGGGGGGGGGGGGGCAGTATGAAAAAGTTTTTAAAAAATATAAATAATGTATGCACTCAGACGCTCTGGATAAGAGCGTCTGCTAGACGTAAATGTAAATGTTACTTCAAAAGGACCAGTCAAAATGTCCTGGACCAGTCAGTACGTTACTTCAAAAGGACCAGTCAGTATGTCCTGGACCAGTCAGTACGTTACTTCAAAAGGACCAGTCAAAATGTCCTGGACCAGTCAGTACGTTTCTGGACCAGTCAGTATGTTCTGGACCAGTCAGTACGTTCTGGACCAGTCAGTACGTTTCTGGACCAGTCAGTATGTTCTGGACCAGTCAGTACGTTCTGGACCAGTCAGTACGTTTCTGGACCAGTCAGTACGTTTCTGGACCAGTCAGTATGTTCTGGACCAGTCAGTACGTTTCTGGACCAGTCAGTACGTTCTGGACCAGTCAGTGTGGATGAGTCATATTTCTCAGCTCATTACGACTTTTTCCTCAGTGTTAACGGACTCATACAGAACACTGTTATGATATTGGGGGGGGGGGGGGGGGGGGTAGTCTAGGGTTAGCACACATGGAGGCAACACACTACCCAGGATACAATTCCACACTCCAACCCCCAGGTGGAAGCACAAACTGGGTCAAGAGTTGGGCTCTGCCAGGAAGCCTTAACGAGCACATCAGGTGCAGCTAATGAAGGTAATTGTCAGTCCGGGAGAGAGAGGAAGCCAGAAGACGGCATTTACTTGTTTCTTTGTGTTAGTGAACCTCTATATTTCTTTATTTATTTCTTTGGTCATTCCTTTTGTAGGTTGGTTTTTGCACACATCAAAATCAGGTTACAGACCATGTGACTAGGACTAAGACCCCCTAGACATAACGAATGCAGCAAATCAGTAGGCTAGTTCCTGGTTTTTGTAACAACAATGGGTTGAAGAGCTTCAAGTTCCTTGGTGTCCACATCACCAACAAACTATCATGGTCCAAACACACCAAGAAAGTTGTGAAGAGGGCACGACAACGCCTTTTCCCCCTCAGGAGACTGAAAAGATTTGGCATGGGTCCACAGATCCTCAAAAAGTTCTACAGCTGCACCATCGAGAGCATCCTGACCGGTTGCATCACCGCCTGGTATGGCAACTGCTCAGCATCCGACCGCAAGGCACTACAGAGGGTAGTGCGTACGGCCCAGTACATCATTGGGGCCAAGCTTCCTGCCATCCAGGACCTCTATACCAGGCGGTGTCAGAGGAAGGCCCTCAAAATTGTCAAAGACTCCAGTCACCCTAGTCATAGACTGTTCTCTCTGCTACCGCACGGAAAGCGGTACCCGGAGCGCCAAGTCTAGGTCCAAAAGGCTCCTTAACAGCTTCTACCCCCAAGCTATAAGACTGCTGAACAATTAATCAAATGGCCACCCGGACTATTTGCATTGAGACATTCACATTTTAGTCACCTCCCCCCTTTGTTTTTACACTGCTGCTACTTGCTGTTTATTATCTATGCATAGTCACTTTACCCCTACCTACATGTACCAATTACCTCGACAAACCTGTAGCCCCACACAATTGACTCGGTACCGGTACCCCCTGTATATAGCCTCGTTATTTTATTATTTTTAACTTTAGTTTATTTAGTAAATTTTTCTTTAACTCTATTGTCTTAAAACTGCATTGTTGGTTTAAGGGCTTGTAACTAAGCATTTCACTGTAAGATCTACACCTGTTGAATTCGGCGCATGTGACAAATAAAATTTGATTTGATTTGACTGATAGTCAAACACCGTGAGCATAGCACTGCAGCATGACTCAGTACTGCTGGTAATGGCAGAAATAGAGAAGTCACTTACTGTTCCAGAATAAACAATGTTATCAATAGAGTTACTGTTTGATTTTAGTGTTGAATTTAGATCCACGAGGCACCAGAACGGTTTCACTCATAAGATCAACAGAGATAAAGCCTAGATAGTAAGTAAGCATACAAGCTCTTCCTCTGGCTATTGGCTAATAGCTTATCTTCTATAACAAACATGCAGTGTATTTTAAATGTATATCTGAGCTTGACCTTGACGTAAACAAAGTATGCCATGAGATGCGATCACAAAATTAAAATGGCTTTGAATGTTTGACTAATGTAGAACATTGTTTTTCCTAACAGGTAGTCTTTCATGACTGCCTATTGCCTAAGTGATAACATCGACAGGTAAAAGCTTGAATAAATGTTTTATAATGATGAATCCATTCTCAGCCACATTCCTCCCAGGAGGTGTATTGTTGTGTTACTAGTGGGTAGGTTTAAGAGGAGGAAGTAGACCGAGGAGTGCTATCTCCCCCCTCACACACACACACACACACAAACACACACACACGCACAAACACACACGCACAAACAGACACACACACACACACACACAAACAAACACACACATGTAACAGTGTTGCTTCCGTCCCTCTCCTCGCCCCAACCTGGGCTTGAACCAGGGACCCTCTGCACACATCGACAACAGTCACCCTCGAAAGCACCGTTACCCGTCGCTCCACAAAAACCGCGGCCCTTGCAGAGCAAAGGGAAACAACTACTTCAAGGTCTCAGAGCGAGTGACGTCACCGATTGAAACGCTACTAGAGCGCACCGCTAACTAGCTAGCCATTTCACACCGGTTACACACACACACACACACACACACACACACACACTGGGGACTCGGTGGGTGACACTCATGTCCATGTTGTGGCCAGTGAGAGTACAGCGACAGTGAATACAACTAAACTAAGCTAAACAGGCCTACAACTACACTCCCAACTTGCATAACTGTCCAGCTTGCTGCCATTTGGTACAGCAAGAGACCTGGGATAAACAAATAAATCACTCTTCTATTTGAAATGTGTTTGTTTGGTTTTAGAAAACCATAATAAAGCTATTTATTTTCCCCAAATACTGCTTCCCACTGATGCAAAAGAAAAACATATTTTTGGTAAATACTTTTTAGATTGATCTATGTTCAGTGTTTACATAATCTATATTCAGTGTTTACATAATCTATATTCAGTGTTTACATAATCTATATTCAGTGTTTACATAATCTTATTCACTATTCTGACCTTGTAAATTCATCTTCTTACTCAAGACTTTAACACCTTTACAGGTGGCACAGTTTGACCACAATCAGGAGCCCTGGCTCACAGCCTCGCTATCACGTCTCCTCCCATTACTCCCCTCTGGCGCTCTGATTCGCCGGTCTACTGAGCCACCGGTCTGAGCGCACCACCTCGGCAACACCGGAATGGAAACCCAACGCACCCTGATCACCTCCAGCGCACCTGCACCTCATCATCTCATCACCACCCCTATATAGCCCAGGACTGTTCAGTGTTGTGGGTGATTGTTAGTGTCTTGTCGTGTACTCGCTCGTTGTTGTTCTCGTGCTCATCGTTAAGTAAACCTTTACATTGTTGATTCCTGCGTCTTCGTACTGCCTCTTCGTATCCTCAGTACTCGTCACACTCTCACATGAATTCATAACACACAGATTTATTTTCATAAGACTCAGACCACATTCCTCCCATATCCACTGTTTAAACACCAGGACCCGTAATCACAAAGTTTCTCAGAGCAGGAGTGCTGATAATCTTATAAATGATTATCTAAAAAGGGAAAACCTATCTTAGATCAGCACTCAGAGACGCTTTGTGAATACGGCTGAGGCTGTGGCCTGCTCAACCCACATATTGTCAGGCCTACCAGGGGGTCTGCGGCAAAATGTTCTGGGTTGTATAAACCCTTAAGCGTCCCAAATGACACCCGATTCCCTACATTCCCAAAGAACTATGGGCCCTGGTCAAAAGTAGTGCACTATAAAAAGGGAAAAGGGTGCTATTTGGGACGTATCCCTGGATGTCATGCTGTAGCATAACCTGTACACATTCTGGGGATACTATGCATACACCTTAGTCAGTGCCACTAGATTAGATCGTACTCGGTCCACATATTGTCCTGCTACCAGAGGGTAGACTAAGCAGATTTCGCTATGGTTCTGAGATTCATTCTCTCTCGAAACCCAGAACTAGGCCTAAATATAGCGTGCGCTGGCCATCTTAACATTCATACTGACAGTCTGTCACGGGTTGCGTTCCAAATGGCACCTTATTCCCTCCATAGTCCACTACTTTTGACCGGGACCCATAGAGGCTCTTCCAGCCAACATTGCTATCAGCAGCAAACATAGAAACTTGACCTTGAGTCTTGACCTCCATACTCTCTGTCCCTTCTATGTTTTCTGCTGATGGCAATGTTGGCTGGAAGAGCCTCTATGGGCCCTGGTCAAAAGTAGTGGACTATAGAGGGAATAAGGTGCCATTTGGGATGCACTCAAACAAGAGTTTAAAAAAGCCCTGGATGCTACAACACAGACCACAGGCTTGTCCCGTCCAGACTCTGGGGTTAGCATACAAATCAAAGTGGTAGTGCACACCAGTCGATCGGTTTGCAACGGACATCCCTTTATGATGTTGGTTGGATCATAAGTTTCCATCTGTAGCAGCCTACTTTTATTCCCTGACTATACTGGGTCTGTCTTTACTGAAACATATTGTGGGGATTAACTTAAGTATTTATTCGGTCTCTGTTGGTAGTTCAACAACCGACGCTTGGCATTGCGCATGGTGATCTTAGGCTTGTGTGCGGCTGCTCGGCCATGGAAACCTATTTCATGAAGTTCCCAACGAACAGTTCTTGTGCTGACGTTGCTTCCAGAGGAAGTTTGGAACTCGGCAACCGAGGACAGACGATTTTTACGCTCTATGCGCTTCAGCACTCGACGGTTCCGTTCTGTGAGCTTGTGTGGCCTACCACTTCGCGGCTGAGCCGTTGTTGCTCCTAGATGTTTCCACTTCACAATAACAGTATTTACAGTTGACCGGGGCAGCTCTAGCAGGGCAGAAATTTGACTAACTGACTTGTTGGAAAGGTGGCATCCTATGACGGTGCCACATTGAAAGTCATTGAGCTCTTCAGTAAGGCCATTCTACTGCCAGTGTTTGTCTATGGAGATTGCATGGCTGTGTGCTCCAATTTATACACCTGTCAGCAATGGGTGTGGCTGAAATAGCCGAATCCACTAATTTGAAGGGGTGTCCACATACTTTTGTATATATAGTGTATTTAGAAACATTCAAGGAAGACGTTCATTATAATAAACATACAGGTAACTGCTCAAAATAAAAGGAACACCAATATAGTGTCTTAACAAGGCGTTGGGCCACCAGCAGCCAGAACAGCATCAATGCACCTTGGCATAGATTCTACAAGTGTCTGGAACTCTATTGGAGGGATCCGACACCATTTTTCCAACAAGAAATTCCATAATTTGGTGTTTTGTTGATGGTGGTGAAAAACGCTGTCTCAGGCGCTGCTCCAGAATCTCCCATAAGTGTTCAATTTGATTGAGATCTGGTGACTGAGATGGCCATGGGCATATGGTTGACATCATTTTCATATCAAACCGTTCAGTGATCACTCGTGCCCTGTGGATAGGGGCATTGGCAATGGTAGCCAAAAGAATGGCCTGCCCTAAGGCCGGGACACACGACTTTCAAAATCCTAACTTGGTCTCCCTGAGCCTCTCACATTAAAACAACCGTCGTTCGTGTCGTTGTTTTTGTCTTGCCAACGTGGTGGTGCGCACACTAATAAATCACTACATGATTTCTGCCATGATTTTAACTGTCCCAAACAAGTTTTTGAGATCGGAGACAAAATTCCCATGCCGTTGCCGACTCTGGGCGCATGGCAGTCACCGACGCTCGTTTAATGTGAGCGGGTCAAAAAAGACGCTATCTGAGGGCTACCGATCTCGTCTTTGAGCGGTCCCAGACGTCCCGATATTTTCAAACATGTTCGGCACAAAATCTGCAATGCTCTTGTAGTGCGAGACGTGCAACAACAAGTTTTGTGAACAGTGATCAACAATAGCCAATGAGAGCTGCCAAAGAAGCAAGAGAGATGATGATGTTGTTTCGTGTCACCCAGAATGTGTAGACTCGAGAAGGAGGGATGACTACTATTAGTATGCGTTTGTACTTGCCTTAAACCAAAGTCAAGGTGTCAAGTCGTTACAGCTCTGAAGTTCACAAGAAATGTTATTCAATTCAAAATGTTGGCAAGATATTTCAACTCTGTATGGCAAGCGTGAATGTCTGACTGAACGTTTATGAGTTGCTTTGAGCCACAAAAAAAAGACTGCCGTTTTGAAACTGCAGTGAAAGTGCAGTAACTGCAGTCGACTGTGGTATTTTGGACGCAGTAATTGCAGAATAACTGCAATGTACTGCTCTTGAACTGCAGTTACACTGCAAAATTACTTCAGTAAAAAAAAAAAAAAGGTATTATTTTGGATGCAGTGTACTGTATTTAGACTGCACTCTGACTGCAATATGTTTTCGTAAGGGGTGTGTGCCGCATCGTTACGTTGGCAAGACGAACAAAACTACAGGAAAGACGGTCGTTTAATGTGAGAGGCTGAGCGATGTTAGGGATTTTGAAAGTCGTGGTGTCCACCCGGCTTAAAAGATGTGGCACAGACAGGGGTCACACACAACGAGATTCTTCACTTGGTCTTGAGGATCCTCTACTAACAGTAGTCATCGCTCCTGCTTGAAAGTCACCACACTCTGTGACGCGAAACAACGTCATCATCTCACTGGCTTCTTTGGCGAGCTCTCATTGGCTATTACTGATCGCCGTTCTCAACATTTGTCATCGGACATCTCACACTACAAGAACATTGCAGATTTTGTGCAGATAAAATCAAACATGTTTGAAAATATCGGGACGTCTAGGACTGCTCAAAGACGAGATCCGTTGCCCTCAGATTGCGTCTCTTTGAACCGCTCACATTTAAATGAGCTTCGTGACGTCCGTGCGCCCCGAGTAGGTAACGACATGGGTATTTAGTCTCCGATCTCAAAAACGTGTCTGGGACAGCTAAATCGGGGCCAAAATCGTGTAGTATACACCCGGCTTAAGCATGATGGGATGTTAATTGCTTAATTTACTCAGGAACAACACCTGTGTGGAAGCACCTGCCTTCAATATACTTTGTATTCTTCATTTACTTAAGTGTTGCCATTATTTTGGCAGTCACACTTGTAGAATCTATTCCAATAAACAGTGTCTAGCTGTTCTGGCTCGTCATAGCCCAACGCCCTATCAAGACACTTCATGATGGCGTTTCCTTTCTTTTGGCAGTTACCTGTATATTATAAGAATAAAGGTATAAATTCAGAGAATTTCTCAGTAAATAAATACAACCTTTATCATTGGGTAACATAAGGTGAAACATATTTTGGTATGATTGAAATGTTATATATTAGAAGGTCAGACATGCAATAGGATGTTTCTTCTCATGAGTCTGCTGTAGCAGGCAGGTCCTGCACCCATCTCTCCATCCCGCATATACGCCGTTTAACCCAACAGTATCCTAGGCCTACCGTAGTGAATGATGATGATGACTGTGCTCATTGCTTTGCTTCTTACCTTCTTGATGGATTTGAGAGTGGGCACTGCAGTAAATGCCGCGGACTGCAATTCGCCCACGTTCATGTTCATGTCGCTGTTCTTGCTAACGGTCATCGCAGAATATTTTTCCGCGACGTTCTCGGTCTCTTTGACATATTTCGTAGCCTGTTTCACCGCCTCCAATTTGCCGTCCACGACCGCGTCTGTCATCTTCGCATTCAAGTGATTCCGACCTCTTGGGAGAGAATTGTGATGTCAGACTTGGTAGCAACCGTGTAGGCTAGTGTCTCTCTCTCTCTCTCTCTGCTGTCACGCACCTCTCTCGTATCCTTGTCCTGTGAGCTTTAATGTTTCGTGTTCGTAATTTCCGAACGGAAACGGCCTGCTGTCAACCGCAAAATCTAAAGACCGACCTTGTAGCACTAGCCTGACTATTATAGCCAGCCTGTGGGCAGTGTTGAATGAGAACGCTATTTCTCTTGCCGTCGTGACATCCGTCATCCGCCAGTTAACCGGTCGGTTGTCAGTCACAAGCTCAGCATCCGAAGTGGGCGGTTTGTTGGATAAATCACCTGAACGAGAGGCAGGGGTGTGGGAGCCTTTCATCCAATGGCCAGCCGAGAAGGTGACAACGGACTGCTTCTGTGCCCAATGAAAGCCGGATTTGACCCATCTCACTTCTGGTACAGTTTGATAGCGTCATGACCACATAGGCAATTTTGTTCAAATTTAGATTACTGTCATTAAACTGTATTGATGATCAATATAAAGAGCTACACCATACGACTACAATTTAATTTACACAAAATAGTTCAGTTAAATAATTTGTTATCCACAAAAAAATGACTATCATCCCTGAAAGACTATACTAGAAGAATATAACATAGTCATTGATTGAGGAGATTAATAGCAGGGATTTTCTTGACGGAGAAAGGTGATCTCCACTCTGTCACAATCATACACTGAAGGTCATGACATCAGAGGGTGTTATCATTGACCTACCACTGACCTATATTAAGAACTAATTAGAACTAATTAGGAACTAACTACTTATGAACGATTTATATTCTTAGAACAATTTATAAGAATGTAAGAATTAAGAGCGTTAAGGACCTATTTACAGCATGATACAATCCCTGATTGAGACAGATGCAGAACCCACTGTTACAGACATTAACACAGGTAACATCTTCAGAAGATGACTTTCACAAGAATTTGTATATATGTATGGAAAGTGTCTCTCAGTGAATGTGTGTGTAGATGTGTGTAGTTGTGTGTTTGTCCAACTGCACTCTGATCCTCTGGTGGTTTATATCTCACTGTGAAAGTAATGTGAGACCCTGGTGGTTTCTGTCTCACTGTGAAGCTAATGAGAGACCCTGGTGGTTTCTGTCTCACTGTGAAGCTAATGAGAGACCCTGGTGGTTTCTGTCTCACTGTGAAGCTAATGAGAGACCCTGGTGGTTTCTGTCTCACTGTGAAGCTAATGAGAGACCCTGGTGGTTTCTGTCTCACTGTGAAGGTAAGGAGACCCTGGTGTTTCTGTCTCACTGTGAAGGTAATGACAGACCCTGGTGGTTTCTGTCTCATGTGAAGGTAATGAGAGGCCCTGGTGGTTTCTGTCTCATGTGAAGATAATGAGAGGCCCTGGTGGTTTCTGTCTCATGTGAAGGTAATGAGAGAGCCTGGTGGTGAATGTATGTAGTATGCAGTACCATCATCATCATTCAAATAAATACCCCAGGATCCACGACAAAGGGAAGTGTTTGTCTTCCTCTGGACAGACTCTGTGACTACACCCAGGATCCACGCCAAAAGGAAGTGTTTTTCTTCCTCTGGACAGACTCTGTGACCACACCCAGGATCCACGCCAAAAGGAAGTGTTTTTCTTCCTCTGTGACCACACCCAGGAACCACATTGTATTCTCCCCAACCTCTCCCTCCCAGCTGTGTGTCCGTCCCTTAGTTAAAGCCCTCAGGACCCAGGACATCACACACGTTAATCAAACCTCTCTGGGTTGTCAGGAAGCTGCTGCGGCTCTTTTCTGTATATCTCAGTGGTAAGAACCTCAGACTGGATTAAACGTGGTTTGTCAGCATTGGGGTCCACCTCAGCTGGACAGAGAGAATAGAAACACATTATAAGATGACTTTACAGATGCTATGGGTACATGGTAGGCAATGGGGACCCGTCATTCAGGGCAGTGTGGCAGAGCCCCACCTGTTTAGCCAAATATATATATATATATATATATATATATATACAGTATTGTTTTATCTACTGTTTAAAGTCTGTCGGGCGAGACAGAGGAGAGGCTCGTCATTGGTTGCCACCGGTCACAGGTGTAAAGATGAATTGGTACATTTATCCTCACTCTAGAACCTAAACTCACTCTACAACCTGTTGAACGCGGAACGAGGGAGAGCTCGGTTTGTTGTTTTGGAAAGTTTGTTGTTTTGGGAAGTTTTGAAAGTCTATTGAAAAAGTTTGGTTACCTTTTGAGTTTGGATCCCGCGACGCGGTTGGCATCAGTTGCTGGGACCGCTACTATCTGTCCAGTGATCCTGCCGACCAAGGCCGGGTCTGAGGAGCTGTTTGGCGTATTAGCTAGCCTAGCTGCTAGCTAGCTGCCTATCAAGATAGCAGAGTTTTCTTGAGGTCTTGAACGCAGCCCGCAACGTGGTTAGCCATTGTGGCTGGGACTGCGGATTATCCCGGGTTTGTGGCTGTCTAGATCCCTGCTGTTTGTTGTTGTTGTTTTCCATCTGCCCTGTGACCTGTCCTGTCTGGAACTGCGAGGAGTAACATCGTAACCTACGTTGTTACCATGACAAAGACCAAAGCCGGCGGGAGTACCGTTGAGGACAGTGGTGTCTCTCTATCACACGTGAAGGATCTTTTAAACGAACAAAAATAGTTCTACAAGCAGTTGCTACAACAACAAGAAAATAGCTTAAAGTATTTTATCCAAATGCTAGTGGAGTCAACTAATAAAATAATGGATGACCCGACCAGAGAGGTCCAGGACCTGAAGAACAGTTTGCAGTTCTCCCAGGGTCAGCTCGATGAGTTGAAACAGGAGAACGGCAAAATGACAGCAATTTGTAAGTCACTGAGAGAGGACATCAGTTCTGTGTGTGAGTTCATGATAACAATGACGGAGAAATCTGATTATCTCGAGGGAGAATCAAGGCGGACTAACATGGTTGTGGACAGAATTGCAGAATCTCCCCATGAGACCTGGACAGAGTCTGAGGACAAAGTGAGGGAAATTATCTTGGAGGAACTGAAGATGGACCACAGGAAGATTGAGGTGGAGTGCGCCCACAGGACTGGATAACCCACCCCCGGCCCAGGTGACAGGCCCAGGCCGATAGTGGTCAAGTTCCTGAGATTCAAGGACAAGGTAGCCAAGATCACAAATGACTGATGACTGGTTGAAAGAAGTTGATAATTACAAGATTGTGGGAGCTGTACTGTTAGATTTCAGTGCAGCCTTTGATGTTATTGGCCATAACCTGTTGTTGAGAAAACGAATGTGTTATGGCTTTTCAACCTCTGCCATATCGTGGATTCAGAGCTATCTATCGAATAGAACTCAGAGGGTTCTTTAATGGAAGCTTCTCTAATGTTAAATAAGTGTGGTGTACCGCAGGGCAGCTCTCTAGGCCCTCTACTCTTTTATATTTTTACCAATGACCTGCCACTGGCATTAAACAAAGCATGTGTCCATGTATGCTGATGATTTAACCATATACGCATCAGCAACCACAGCTAATGAAGTCACTGAAACCCTTAACAAAAAGTTGCAGTCTGTTTTGGAATGGGTGGCCAGTAATAATACTAAAACTAAGAGCATTGTATTTGGTACAAATCATTCCCTAAGTTCTAGACCTCAGCTGAATCCGGTAATGAATGGTGTGGCTTTTGAACAAGTTGAGTTCAAAAGCCACTGGATCATCCAGATGGTCATTGGCTAACTTCAGACGGGCCTGGACATGCGCTGGCTTGAGCAGGGGGATCTTGCGTGCGCTGCAGGATTTTAATCCATGACGGCGTAGTGTGTTACTAATGGTTTTCTTTGAGACTGTGTCCCAGCTCTCTTCAGGTCATTGACCAGGTCCTGCCGTGTAGTTCTGGGCTGATCCCTCACCTTCCTTATGATCATTGATGCCCCACGAGGTGAGATCTTGCATGGAGCCCCAGACCGAGGGTGATTGACCGTCATCTTGAACTTCTTCCATTTTCTAATAATTCCGCCAACAGTTGTTGCCTTCTCACCAAGCTGCTTGCCTATTGTTCTGTAGCCCATCCCAGCCTTGTGCAGGTCTACAATTTTATCCCTGATCTCCTTACACAGCTCTCTGGTCTTGGCCATTGTGGAGAGGTTGGAGTCTGTTTGATTGAGTGTGTGGACAGGTGTCTTTTCTACAGGTAACGAGTTCAAACAGGTGCAGTTAATACAGGTAATGAGTGGAGAACAGGAGGGCTTCTTAAAGAAAAACTAACAGGTCTGTGAGAGCTGGAATTCTTACTGGTTGGTAGGTGATCAAATACTTATGTCATGCAATAAAATGCAAATTAATTACTTAAAAATCATACAATGTGATTTTCTGAATTTTTGTTTTAGATTCCGTCTCTCACAGTTGAAGTGTACCTATGATAAAAATTACAGACCTCTACATGCTTTGTAAGTAGGAAAACCTGCAAAATCGGCAGTGTATCAAATACTTGTTCTCCCCACTGTATGTGTAACTGATAGATGCACACACACACCACATGTTCATGTTTTTTTAAGTATTTTGTCTGTAATGTCGTTTTCATTATATGTCGGACCCCAGTAAGACTAGCTGTTGCCATTGGCGTCGCTAATGGGGACCCTAATAAATAAAATAAAAAATATGAACACACACACACATTACACACCCTAGACATACGATCAATGAAACACACACAAAAAAAGACAAAGTGAACTTAATACAATTTAATTAAACATATGTTACACAAGAGTTCACAGTCAAACAATGTTGCAAACCACAAAAACACATGTATTGTCCTTCAGAATCAGAAGAATATAAAATGTACTTTTCAAATAAAGACCCGGTAGAGTAAAACAGACAAAGTACATGGGTAGTCAGACATCAATGCAACAACAAACATCTAGTTTTTATTATGAAGAAGGTTGTATAAAATACAGTCGTGGTCAAAAGTTTTGAGAATGACACAAATATTGGTCTTCACAAAGTTCGCTGCTTCAGTGTTTTGAGATATTTTTGTCAGATGTTACTATGGTATACTGAAGTATAATTACAAGCATTCCATAAGTGTCAAAGGCTTTTATTGACAATTAGATTAAGTTTATGCAAAGAGTCAATATTTGCAGTGTTGACCCGTCTTTTTCAAGACCACCGCAATCCACCCTGGCATGCTGTCAATTAACTTCTGGGCCACATCCTGACTGATGGCAGCCCATTCTTGCATAATCAATGCTTGGAGTTTGTCAGAATTTGTGGGTTTTTGTTTGTCCACCCGCCTCTTGAGGATTGACCACAAGTTCTCAATGGGATTAAGATCTGGGGAGTTTCCTGGCCATGGACCCAAAATGTCGATGTTTTGTTCCCCGAGCCACTTAGTTATCACTTTTGCCTTATGGCAAGGTGCTCCATCATGCTGGAAAAGGTATTGGTCGTCACCAAACTGTTCTTGGATGGTTGGGAGAAGTTGCTCTCAGAGGATGTGTTGGTACCATTCTTTATTCATTGCTGTGTTCTTAGGCAAAATTGTGAGTGAGCCCACTCCCTTGGCTGAGAAGCAACCCCACTCATGAATGGTCTCAGGATGCTTTACTGTTGGTATGACACAGGACTGATAGTAGCGCTCACCTTGTCTTCTCCGGACAAGCTTTTTTCCGGATGCCCCAAACAATCTCAAAGGGGATTTATCAGAGAAAATGACTTTACCCCAGTCCTCAGCAGTCCAATCCCTGTACCTTTTGCAGAATATCAGTCTGTCCCTGATGTTTTTCCTGGAGAGAAGTGGCTTCCTCGCTGCCCTTCTTGACACCAGGCCATCCTCCAAAAGTCTTTGCCACACTGTGCGTGCAGATGTACTCACATCTGCCTGCTACCATTCCTGAGCAAGCTCTGCACTGGTGGTGCCCCGATCCCGCAGCTGAATCAACTTTAGGAGACGGTCCTGGCGCTTGCTGGACTTTCTTGGGCGCCCTGAAGCCTTCTTCACAACAATTGAAACTCTCTCCTTGAAGTTCTTGATGATCCGATAAATGGTTGATTTAGGTGCAATCTTACTAGCAGCAATATCCTTGCCTGTGAAGCCCTTTTTGTTCAAAGCAATGATGACGGCACCTGTTTCCTTGCAGGTAACCATGTTTAACAGAGGAAGAACAATGATTTCAAGCACCAGTCTGTTATTCTATCTCAATCAGCATGACAGAGTGATCTCCAGCCTTGTCCTAGTCAACACTCTCACCTGTGTTAACGAGAGAATCACTGACATGATGTCAGCTGGTCCTTTTGTAGCAGGGCTGAAATGCAGTGGAAATGTTTTTGGGGATTAAGTTCATTTTCATGGCAAAGACGGACTTTGCAATTCATCTGATCACTCTTCACAACATTCTGGAGTGTATGCAAATTGCCATCATAAAAACTGAGGCAGCAGACTTTGTGAAAATTAATATATGTGTCATTCTCAAAACTTTTGACCACGACTGTACATTCCCTGTACAAACAACTGGGGACTGGATATTGAAAAAGCCTTCTGAAAAGCAGTGTTGGGGTCAATTCCATTTCAATTCAGGAAGTAAACTGAAATTCAAATGTTCCTCTATGCTTCTTTATGAGAAAAACACTTCCAAAAACGTTCTAACGAATATCAATTTTTCATTAATTGTTTCAATATTTGAGTTGAGAAAATCCCTATGGACCAAGGCTGGGCTTCTATGATGTCGCATGTTTCAACAAACAAGATACATAGAGGGCAAAAATAACTGTACCATAATTTTGACTCTTACAGCTGAATTTGTAAACAGTCTTTGCATTTGTGAAATACATCAAAAAAATGAGCTCCTGTACGACCAACTAAATGTATTCTGCAACTAACTACCATCAGTTATGATCGCTTCAGCAAACATGAAGTCATTGACCAGGGTATTATGAAGGTAAAACATCTCATAGTTGTAACCTTAGTCTTTGTTTCCAGGACAGAGCACTACAGTTCCAGTAACAGGTCAAGGGTTAAAGTTCATTCATAGTGACCCCTCGTTGAGAAATCCCAGTCGTAGGGATAACGTGGTTGCGTAAGGGGCAGGAGGTGGTGGAAGGTTTATGCTTTCTGGCGCAAAATGGCATCACCCAGATAGGAGCTCCATATCTGTGGTGAGTGATGTCTTGGATGAGTTTACCCCTTACGTTGTAAAACACTTTGAGTGTATGGTGAAGTGCTATATAAATCCAATCAATTATTATTATTGGATGAGGAGAGGTGGTGTAGCTGGGTGCTGGCTAGCCGGGTCAGGTATCCCTCTGGGCGGGATGGTTGAGGAGGGGTATGAATGTCTGCAGTAACCAAGAAGATGTATCTTGACATCTGGCCACTTAGCTAGCAAGTTAGCAAACCAAATGCATAGCTGGTGCCCTGAACAGGATATCATTTAATTGACACATTTTAGATTTCTTATAGTTAAACTAAAGTTCTAGTTATAAGCAGTGGCGTAGCACGCCGCCCCAAACAAAAATATGATAATATATTTTTTAAACGGTATTGAAAATCATACTGTCGGTATTTAGAAATACCCGGGATACGGTATAAACGGTATATCGCCCTAGCCTAGTGACGGAGGAAGACATCGTCGGTGTGTAGAATGCTATGAAACACGGACCATCTGGGCTACAGAGTCTTCTGCCTGGGCGGCCAGCTCTGCCTGTTGCTATGGGGAGAGAAGGAGAGAGAGAGGAGGAGAGAGAGGGGAGGAGAGAGAGCGAGGGAGGGAGAGAAAGAGAGGGGAGGAGAGAGAGAGGGGAGGAGAGAGAGGAGAGAGAGAGGGGAGGAAGAGAGAGAGAGAGGAGAGGAGGAGAGAGAGAGAGGGGAGGAAGAGAGAGAGAGAGGGGAGGAAGAGAGAGAGAGGGGAGGAAGAGAGAGAGAGAGGGGAGGAGAGAGAGAGAGAGGGGAGGAGAGAGAGAGAGAGGGGAGGAGGAGAGAGAGGGGAGGAGAGAGAGAGGGGAGGAGAGAGAGAGGGGAGGAGAGAGAGAGAGGGGAGGAGAGAGAGGAGAGAGAGAGGGGAGGAAGAGAGAGAGAGAGGAGAGGAGGAGAGAGAGAGAGGGGAGGAGGAGAGAGAGAGAGGGGAGGAAGAGAGAGAGAGAGGGGAGGAAGAGAGAGAGAGAGAGGGGAGGAAGAGAGAGAGAGGGGAGGAGAGAGAGAGGGGAGGAAGAGAGAGAGAGGGGAGGAGAGAGAGAGAGGGGAGGAGAGAGAGAGAGAGGGGAGGAAGAGAGAGAGGGGAGGAGAGAGAGAGGGGAGGAGAGAGAGAGGGGAGGAGAGAGAGAGGGGAGGAGGAGAGAGAGGGGAGGAGGAGAGAGAGGGGAGGAGAGAGAGAGAGAGGGGAGGAGAGAGAGGGGAGGAAGAGAGAGAGAGAGGGGAGGAAGAGAGAGAGAGGGGAGGAGGAGGAGAGAGAGAGGGGAGGAGAGAGAGAGGGGGGAGGAGAGAGAGAGGGGGGAGGAGAGAGAGAGGGGAGGAGAGAGAGGAAGGATGAAGGTACCAGTCAACACATGCAACCAAAACATGTACACAGTCGCTAATGAAAGTCTACACACCCATTGCTCTCTTCACATTTTTCTGCCTCAAAAAATTTTGGGGTTTGTTTTTTTACTGATCTGCACAACCTACTACACATTTTAAAAGGGTAAAGAAAAAATATTGAAAATGTTCAACATTAAAAAATAAAAAGGAAGATTTCTTCGTAGCGTACGATTCTACCTACAGTGCCTTCAGAAAGTATTCACCCCCCTTGACTTTTTCCACATTTTGTTGTGTTACAGCCTGAATTTAAAATGGATTAAATAAATATTTTTTTGGTCACTGGCCTACACACACTACTCCCGAGTGGTGCAGTGGTCTAAGGCACTGCATCGCAGTGCTAGCTGTGCCACTAGAGATCCTGGTTCGAATCCAGGCTCTGTCGTAGCCGGCCGCGACCGGGAGACCCATGGGGCGGCGCACAATTGGCCCAGTGTCGTCCAGGGTAGGGGAGGGAATGGCCGGCAGGGATGTGGGTTCGATTCCCACGGGGTGCCAGTAAAAAATAATTATATATATATATATATAAATAATGTATGCACTCACTAACTGTAAGTCGCTCTGGATAAGAGCGTCTGCTAAATGTAAATGTAATAATGTTAAAGTGGAATTATGTTTTTCTAAATGTTTACAAATTACACTGAACAAAAATATAAACGCAACATGTAAAGTGTTGGTCCCATGTTTCATGAGCTGCAATAAATACTCACTAAAAGCTTATTTCTCTCAAAATGTGTAAACACATTTGTTTACATAACAGTTAGTGAGCATTTCTCCTTTGCCAAGATAATCCATCCACCTGACAGGTGTGGCATATCAAGAAGCTGATTAAACAGCACGGGCAACACTAAACAGCAAAAGGCCACTCTTAAATGTGCATTTTTGTCACACAACACAATGCCACAGATGTCTCAAGTTGTGAGGGATTGTGCAATTGGCATGCCGACTGCAGTTATTTTAACAGTAAAATAAAACAACAAAAGCCTAATTGTCAACCCAAAATCCATGACAATAACTGGATTAGGTTGCTCATCAAAATATTTGAATCACAACATGTTAGATAAAACAACTGATGGTACAATTATTCTCTACAGTATACTTGCTTGTTTTGTCACATAAACTGAAATTAGGCCAACTATTAGAATTTTTGCAAACAGGAAATGGCGGAGCGATGTCTGCATAGTGCACCTTTAATAAAGTGTGGTATCTGAACAATATATGACTTCGCTGACGTTTGCAAAAGGTCTTAGAGGATGTTGACTCAGCTTAAGGGAAGCATCTGGAGAGTAGTTCTATAGGGGCACCCTAAAACAGAGGAAGTCTGTTAGGTGGAGTCCTGGGATTGGTCCGTAGGGGAAAACGCCCATATCAGGTTACATAGGATATATACTATGGTTTGGGACAAAGGACGGGGAGAATAACATATTTAGAGATTGGAGCCGGTTATTCTCCAGATGTCGGCAGATGTCTGTAAATCGACGCTGTAACCCTTTGATATAATAAACCTTTATGATCAAAGTACAGCGTCCAGCGGATTCCCTTGTTCTCCACAGCATAATTAGCATCGTTTTCTCAACACTACAAAAGCACTGTGAATGATAGTCCCTCCAGGATTTTGCAGGGTTTTTGTGATATTTGCGGGCCAAAATGCTTGATTTTGCTGTGGCTGTTCTGACATTTTGCATGGCAATATGCAATGATTTTGTCCAATTTGTCGTGAAAATGTGTGGCTTGATTCAACCATGACTTGACAGTTTTATGCGGAAATAGTGTGGTAAATTGGTCAAATCTGAAAGCCCTCGTATAATATGAGGGGAATTTCTGATTTTGCTAAAATATTGGACTGGAATGACTTTATAAGATGATTACACATTTGTATGAAATAATGTATGCACTCACTAACTGTAAGTCGCTCTGGATAAGAGCGTCTGCTAAAATGACTAAAATGTAAATGTTTCTATTGTGTGACGCCAAATCATGGGCTGGTGCCACCAACTGAAGAACTTAGTGGCACCAGTGAATTTTTGTCTGTAGCCCTAGGTTTATGTGTATTGTATAAAGCCTGAAGAACTTAGTAAGGACTCTTCAATTCAAATTGTATAATGGCGGTTATGGGGAGGAGGCTGATTGAGGTAGCCAGTAGGATCTCAAACCATCCCCTCCTGAATTTCTACTTTTGGTTCCTCTTCTCCAGCTCTCCTACCTGGGCGAGGGCCAGGGCCATCTCCTCCCTCTCCTTGGGAGAGAAGAAGCGTCCTCCGTCTCCCCTCTTGCGCTGCATGGCATGGCGGTGACGGGACTCATGCAGGTATTTCTGTCAGATAGATAGATATATAGATAGATAGAGAGAGAGAGGGAGAGAGAGAGGGAGAGAGAAAGAAAGAGAGTCACTAACAACTAGGGTTGTAACGGTTCACCAAACCCACGGTTCGGTACGTATTGCGGTTTTGGAGTCACGGTTTGGTTTCAGTACAGCGGGAAAATGAAATGCCATTCACAATGTTCAGCATTCACAATGTTCAGCATTCACAATGTTCAGCATTCACAATGTTCCTGGCATTGTCTGTTGTGACCGGATTGTTATGTTGGGCCTCTCAAGTTTCCATTCTGATGCTGTGTTTGTAACCATGTGGGAGGTGGGAATTTACCGTAAAGTCGTAAATACCAGTTCCATTCATGTGATATGAACTCGTTGAGAAACACAGATTGGCAAATAAAATAAAAGTACAGCTATCATGTTCAAAAATTAATAGATTGGTTTTTATACATACTGTTTTGTTGTTGCGTTTAACTGCCAAAAATGCTGTTATAGAGGCCATTTTCTTAGTAGGTGACATCAGAGGTCCCCGTGTGAGAAGTGGGTGCTCAGGATGATAGTCAGTTTCAAACCAGTAATTACAATTTGGAGGGCCGTTCAAGTGGATTTTTCCCAGTCTCGTATGTGGTAAATTCCCACTTCCCACTTGGATACGAACGCACCATGACACTGCCTCCTTCAGTACCAGATGCACACTTGTGACACTCATAAAGGGGGCGATGTCTGTAGCGCTGTACATCTCCCACTCCGGGGTAATGTGACGGGGCTGCCACTGTTAAAAGGTCCAATGCAGCCGTTTATATCTCAATATCAAATCATTTCTGGGTAACAATTAAGTACCTTACTGTGATTGTTCTCAATTATAAATGGTCAAAAATAAACAAAAAACTGCTTCTTAGCAAGGAGCAATTTGTCAAGCAAGAATTTTGCTAGGACGGTCTGGGAGTGGTCTGAGTGGGGAGGGGGAAAACTGGAAACTAGCCGGGCGCCTGCAGGCTGACTTCGGTCGTCAGTTGAACGGTGCTTCCTCTGACACATTGGTGCGGCTGGCTTCCGGGTTAAGCGGGCGGGTGTTAAGAAGCGCGGTTTGGCGGGTCATATGTTTCGGAGGACGCATGACTCAACCTTCGCCTCTCCTGAGCCCGTTGGGGAGTTGCAGCGATGAGACAAGATCGAAATTGGGGAGAAAAAGGGGCTAAAATTAAAAAAATAATAATAATAAAAGGGCATTATCCAAATTTTTACAATTTCACAGTGTTACTCCAACCACATAGCGTATAAATATATACATAACAGGAAAATCATGTTTTTGACTGCACTGGGCCTTTAAGTAAGCGCAACACATGGTGCATCGCCAATTAATTGAATACTTCGGCTTTGGTTTGCTTATATAGAGCGGGTACTACTTGTTCGCTGAAACGGGTGCAAGAGGGAAGCTAGTAACGTCACTCGGGCCCTTTCAAGAGGTGCTGAAACCCCCTATTCTCAACCATCGAGAATGGCCAACTATCACTTTAGCAACACCTTGCTAAGAGAAGACTAAAACTAACAGATAGTAGTTTGCAGACAGTAAGATACACGTAAGGTATAATCAACGAGGGGCTATGCTTTCTCTGGAAAATAATGAACGACGTGGAAGGTGTGTTCCACAACACGCTAGCGGAGTGGAACTGACCTTCCACAGAGTTGCATTATTTTCCAGAGAACGCATAGAGCCCCGAGCTGATTATAACCCTTTTATACCGTGGCTATAATTTAACTAATTTACAGCTAGAAATGTGATCAACGTCCACTGAAGTAGCTAGCACGTTTACTAGAATAGCTACAGTAGTTACCTTGGTAACCAAACAAACAGACTTGCTCCTTTAGCTAACCAAACCATCAGTCCTAGCTTGCTATTATGAAAATCGAATTCAACAATGCCAATAATGTTTTCAAATTCGACTTCTCCTTTCAAAAGCAGCTCAAATATAGAACATGTAAGAATGAACTATAGCCATTGAATTCTACCGTGCAAATATACTGTGCGTTATAGGGAAATAATGCACGCTCTAGAATGCCCTTCAAGCCAATGGTATAATGCCATGGCATAATTCAGCGACAATGCCCGAAAAGCCGGTGTTTCGAGTATATATTGGCAGGGGTGTTGTTAGGCCGGAGACGAAGTCGTGCCAATACAGTGCCTTCGGAAAGTATTCAGACCCTTTCCCTTTTTTCACATTTTGTTACATTACAGCCTTATTCTAAAATGGATTAAATAAATCAAAATCCTCAGCAATCTACACACAATACCCCATAATGACAAAGCGAAAACAGTTTGAAAATAAATAAAAATAGCAAATGTATTACAGAAATACCTTATTTACATAAGTATTCAGACCATTTGCTAGGAGACTCGAAATTGAGCTCAGGCGCATCCTGTTTCTATTGATCATCCTTGAGAAAATGGGAGATAACACACACACGCAGTGGCGCAGTGGTCTAAGGCACTGCATCGCAGTGCTAACTGTGCCACTAGAGATCCTGGTTCGAATCCAGGCTCTGTCGCAGCCGCCCGCGACCGGGAGACTAATGGGCGGCGCACAATTGGCCCAGCGTCGTCCAGGGTAGGGGAGGGAATGGCCGGCAGGGATGTAGCTCAGTTGATAGAGCATGGCGTTTGCAACGCCAGGGTTGTGGGTTCGATTCCCACGGGGGGCCAGTATATAAAAAATATGTAATCACTAACTGTAAGTCGCTCTGGATAAGAGCGTCTGCTAAATGACTAAAATGTAAATGTATAATGTCTAGATGCTTTTTACAGTGTAGATGTAGTATATAAATTGCGCAGTCAGATGGAACAGAGTAAATACGCATTTCAATCTCATAGATTTAGCCGGTGGGAACTTGTGGAACAGACACCGGCTGGAATGCGGTTTTAACCAATCAGCATCCAGGATTAGAACCACCCGTTGTATAAAAACGAATAGCGTATAGAACGCTTGTGGAAAGCAGCACGTCGACAACATTGTTGCATCCATCTGACCATGCAGAGTGAACGGCAAGAAAGTGCTCTCGACTCTGTAGTCGAACAACCGCTCTCTCCTTGAGTGACAGGGGGCGGGGCTTGGTGTGGTTCCCAGCATGTAGCAGCAGGAAGAGAGATGCCTCAAGTAGCAAACGGAGAGAAAACTATAAAAAAACGGACATTATACGCGCCGTAGTTGCGTATCACATTTAACAAACCAAACATTGAAATACAGTTATAGAAGGTAAAGTAACAATTCAAACCGGTCCGTGAATCACTACCGGTATATAGTCAAATACGGTACGCCACCCAACCCTACTTTGGCCCGGTCAGAATCAGCTGCCAAGGTCTGCTTGAATGCGTTTCCGTCTCGATCCGGTATACTGGAGAGATGTCGGCATAAACGCGTTAACATATTTGATGATGTAGTCCTCTGTAGCTCAGTTGGTAGAGCATGGCGCTTGCAACGCCAGGGTTGTGGGTTCGTTTCCCACGGGGGGGCCAGTATGAAAATGTATGCACTCACTAACTGTAAGTTCGCTCTGGATAAGAGCGTCTGCTAAAATAACTCAAATGTAAAAGTGTGTTGGCAGCTGCATAGGCTATTCTCGTTGAGCAGTGGCGACCATACTCTCTCTGTCCATCGCCGTTGTAATGTACTGGGAAGCCGAAATGTTCTCAAACTGGAGATTTAAACAATGATGGAGAATCCTCCTGGTTTAAATCGACCCCACCACCCGCCATCGTACAGAACTAGTTAACGGCTGCGCCTCACATAAGGACAGTTTGAAAAATGCCAATTAAGAATTAGAATTTTGATTACAACGTGTGATAGGTTGTCATTGTTTTAAAGGAATAGCCTGAAATGTTGTTGTTTTTTTTAGCTCAGATTTACTCCACATAAAACGCAGCATAGTCTATAGGCCTAGTGTTTTTATTTTGTAAATAAATATATTTTTAATGTATTCATTCAGGCTCACAGGAGGTCCTGTACAAAACGGTTATGTGTGAATACGTGTACGGTTACACCCCTAACCACAACTCATTTGACCAATCTGGGAGGTAAAGTTGTTAAAGTATTCAATAATGTAGCCGTGTAGCCCTACGAACAACACTACGATATGCTCTCAGTCCAGCAGCAGGACATGATCAATTCCCATACTCCATAGTGACAACAGCCCTTCAGAGAGAGAGAGGCCATGCTACTCACCCTCCTCTCCTCAGGGATCTTGCCCTCTGCCTCAGGCTTGTCTCGGGCCTGTCGTAATACACTAACCCGAACCCCTACCCTAATCCATGCTACTCACCCTCCTCTCCTCAGGGATCTTGCCCTCTGCCTCAGGCTTGTCTCGGGCCTGTCGTAATACACTAACCCGAACCCCTACCCTAATCCATGCTACTCACCCTTCTCTCCTTGGGGATCTTGCCCTCTGCCTCCAGCTTGGCGCGGGCCTGTCTTCTCTTCAGGATGCGATGGTACTGTTTAGCGTTGACGTACAGCGGTTCCTCCTCTAACATCTCAGCCCCAGGTAGAGGGATACGCTGCATAGCAGGCACCGCACCCCCACTAGGCATCATCTAGCAGAGAGAGAGAGGGAGAGAGAGAGAGAGTGGGGAGAGAGAGAGAGGGAGAGAGAGAGAGAGTGGGGAGAGAGAGAGAGGGAGAGAGAGAGAGAGAGAGAGAGAGAGAGAGAGAGAGAGAGAGAGAGCACATAAAATATCTGACTAACAAACACACAGATCGCTGGTGTAATTTGCAACAATTATTTCAGATCAAAACACCCCATTCCACAGAGATAAACTATTGTGTAATATCTAATTCTATGCCCGACATCTCACTAAATCTAGGTACTAACACACTACGGGCTCTGTAATAACCAGGTACTAACACACTACGGGCTCTGTAATAACCAGGTACTAACACACTACGGGCTCTGTAATAACCAGGTACTAACACACTACGGGCTCTGTAATAACCAGGTACTAACACACTACGGGCTCTGTAATAACCAGGTACTAACACACTACAGGCTCTGTAATAACCAGGTACTAACACACTACGGGCTCTGTAATAACCAGGTACTAACACACTACGGGCTCTGTAATAACCAGGTACTAACACACTACAGGCTCTGTAATAACCAGGTACTAACACACTACAGGCTCTGTAATAACCAGGTATTAACACACTACAGGCTCTGTAATAACCAGGTACTAACACACTACAGGCTCTGTAATAACCAGGTACTAACACACTACAGGCTCTGTAATAACCAGGTACTAACACACTAAGGGCTCTGTAATAACCAGGTACTAACACACTACGGGCTCTGTAATAACCAGGTACTAACACACTACGGGCTCTGTAATAACCAGGTACTAACACACTACAGGCTCTGTAATAACCAGGTACTAACACACTACGGGCTCTGTAATAACCAGGTGCTAACACACTACAGGCTCTGTAATAACCAGGTACTAACACACTACGGGCTCTGTAATAACCAGGTACTCACACACTACGGGCTCTGTAATAACCAGGTACTAACACACTACGGGCTCTGTAATAACCAGGTACTAACACACTACGGGCTCTGTAATAACCAGGTACTAACACACTACGGGCTCTGTAATAACCAGGTACTAACACACTACGGGCTCTGTAATCACCAGGTACTAACACACTACGGGCTCTGTAATAACCAGGTACTAACACACTACGGGCTCTGTAATAACCAGGTACTAACACACTACAGGCTCTGTAATAACCAGGTACTAACACACTACGGGCTCTGTAATAACCAGGTACTAACACACTACGGGCTCTGTAATAACCAGGTACTAACACACTACAGGCTCTGTAATAACCAGGTACTAACACACCCTGTGACCCAACCCCCTCAGTGATCTAGGTAACAGGATGTCTGGGTATCCCTGATGGGGGCCTTACCATGACCATGCCACCGGCGTTCATCATGTTGCCTGAGACCGGCAGGGTGACGGTCACAGTGCCCTGCTGTCCACTGTTGGTGGTGGTGGTGTTGGCCCCCCCTGCCTGTACCATCTGGGCCCCCGCCAGGCTGCCTGCTGGGATGGTGATCATTCCTGGGGAGAAAAAGGCCTCCTTATCACCACCACCTTCACCATTTTGTTTGTTTGTTTGTTTGTTTGCGTGTGTGTGTGTTTGTGTGTGTGCGTCCATGCATGTCGGTGTGCGTGTGGCCGTCCTGTAAACCTACCCTGTTGAAGGACGGTGCCGTCTGCGTTGACTGGCTGGTAGACGATGGTCTGTCCATCAGCCGTCTGCGCAAGCTGCTGGCCCTGCTGCAGCTGGATCTGCTGGCCCTGTTGCAGCTGGATCTGCTGGCCCTATAGGAACAAACAGGACCGGGTCATATGCGGTGACAAGTAACGGAAGTAGCCTTGCATGAGCCTTGGCTTGTGCGAGCCACAACGACTCATAGGAGCAGGAGCCTATCTCCTGTGTCTGTAGTGTGAGGCAGCTTGTTGTACAAGTACAGGGACAGGCGACTATCGCAGGGCCTTCCCCCCCCCCATTCTATCTCCTTAATGCTATAAACTGTATTCAAAACTCTATCAAATTGTATTGGTCCCGTGCACATATTTTGCAGATGTTATCGCGGGTGTAGCGAGATGATTATGTTCCTAGCTCCAACAGTGCAGTAACACAGAACAATAGAAAACAACACACAATTCCAACAACTAAATAGAAAAGGAATTAAGAAATATAGAATATAATCATAATAATCATAATACACAGTGCATTCGGAAAGTATTCAGACCCTTAGACTTTGTTACGTTACAGCCGTATTCTAAAATGGGTTAAAATGTGTTTTTTTTCCCCTTCCATCATCAATCTACAAACAATACATAATAATGACAAAGCAAAAACTGGTTTTAAGAAATTTTAGCAAATGTATATAAAATAAATGAAATATCACATTTACATAAGTATTCAGACCCTTTACTCAGTACTTTGTTGAAGCACCTTTGGCTGCGATTACCGCCTCGGGTCTTCTTGGGTATGGCGCTACAAGCTTGGCACACCTGTATTTGGGGAGGTTCTCCCATTCTTTTTTGCAGAAGTCTTAGGTCCAGTCTGAGGTCTGGAGTGCTCTGGAGCAGGTTTTCATCAAGGATCTCTCTGTACTTTGCCCGACATCATCTTTCCCTCGACCCTGACTAGTCTCCCAGTCCCTTCCGCTGACAAACATCCCCACAGCATGATGCTGCCACCACCATGCTTCACCATAGGGATGGTGCCATGTTTCCTCCAGACGTGACGCTTGGCATTCAGGCCAAAGAGTTCAATCTTGGTTTCATCAGACCAGAGAATCTTGTTTCTAATGGTCTGAGAGTCCTTTAGGTACCTTTTGGCAAACTCCAAGCGGGCTGTCATATGACTTTTACTGAGGAGTGGCTTCCGTCTGACTACTCTACCATAAAAGGCCTGATTGGTGGAGTGATGCAGAGATGGTTGTCCTTCTGGAAGGTTCTCCCATCTTCACAGAGGATCTCTGGAGCTCTGTCAGAGTGACCATCAGGTTCTTGGTCACCTCCCTGACCAAGGCCCTTCTCCCCCAATTGCTCAGTTTGGCCGGGCGGCCAGCTCTAGGAAGAGTCGTGGTGGTCCCAAACTTATTCCATGGAGGAGGCCACTGTGTTCTTGGGGAGCTTCAATGCTGCAGACATTTTTTGGTACCCTTCCCCAGATCTGTGCCTTAACACAATCCTGTCTCGGAGCTCTACGGACAATTCCTTTGACCTCATGGCTTGGTTTTTGCTCGGACATGCACTGTCAACTGTGGGACCTTATATAGACAGGTGTGTGCCTTTCCAAATCATGTCCAATCAATTGAATTTACCACAGGTGGACTCCAAATCAAGTTGTAGAAACATCTCAAGGATGATCAATGGAAACAGTATGCACCTGAGCTCAATTTCGAGTATCATTGCAAAGGGTCTGAATAATTTCTAAAAACCTGTTTTCACTTTGTCATTATGGGGCATTGTGTGTAGATTGATGAGGATTTTTATTTATTTAATACATTTTAGAATAAGGCTGTAACGTACCAAAATGTGGAAAAAGTCTAAGGGTCTGAATACTTTCCGAATGCACTGTATATAATATATACACACTACCAGTCAAAAGTTTGGACACACCTACTCATTCAAATTCAAGGGTTTTTCTTTATTTTTACATTGTAGAATAATAGTGAAGACATCAAAACTATGAAACAACACATATGGAATTACGTAGTAAACAAAAAAGTGTTGAACAAATCAAAATATATTTTATATAGAGTTACTAGCCTCAGAAATTGCAGCCCAAATAAATGCTTCACAGAGTTCAAGTCACAGACACATCTCAACATCAACTGTTCAGAGGGGACTGTGTGAATCAGGCCTTCATGGTCGAATTGCTGCAAAGAAACCACTACTAAAGGACACCAATAAGAAGAAGAGACCTGCTTGGCCCAAGAAACACAAGCAATGAACATTTGGTCTGGAGTCCAAATTTGAGATTTTTGGTTCCATCCGCCGTGGCTTTGTGAGATGCGGTGTGGGTGAACGGATGATCTCTGCATGTATAGTTCCCACCGTAAAGCATGGAGGAGGTGGTGTTATGGTGTGGGGGTGCTTTGCTGGTGACACTGTCTGTGATTTATTTAGAATTGAAGGCACACTTAACCAGCATGGCTACCACAGTATTCTGCAGCGATACGCCATCCCATCTGGTTTGGGCTTAGTGGGACTATCATTTGTTTTTCAACAGGACAATGACCCAACACACCTCCAGGCGGTGTAAGGGCTATTTTACCAAGAAGGAGAGTGATGGAGTGCTGCATCAGATGACCTGGCCTCCACAATCCCCCGACCTCAACCCAATTGAGATGGTTTGGAATGAGTCGGACGGCAGAGTGAAGGAAAAGCAGCCAACAAGAGCTAAGCATATGTGGGAACTCCTTCAAGACTGTTGGAAAAGCATTCCAGGTGAAGCTGGTTGAGAGAATGACAAGAGTGTGCAAAGCTGTCATCAAGGCAAAGGGTGGCTATTTTAAGAATCTCAAATATAAAATCTGTTTTGATTTGTTTAACACTTTTTTGGTTACTACATGATTCCATATGTGTTATTTCATAGTTTTGATGTCTTCACTATTATTCTACAATGTAGAAAATAGTAAAAATAAAGAAAAACGCTTGAATGAGTAGGTGTGTCCAAACTTTTGACTGGTACTGTATATATAATTATAATATAATTCCTATTGGACTGAACCAACAAGGGGATTTTTCCCTTTTTAAAGGTATATACACTCAGTAGCCAGTTTATTAGGCACACCCATCTAGTACCGGATCCAACCCCCGTTGCCTCCAGAACAGCCGGAATTCTTCGGGGCATGGAAACGTTACTAAATTTCTATCAAGGCACCTAACGTGTGCCAGGAAAACGTTCCCCACACCATTAAACCACCGCCACCAGCCTGTACCGTTGACACCAGGCAGAATGGGAGCATGGACTCTTACGCCAAATCCTGACTCTGCCATCAGCATGATGCAACAG
Source organism: Coregonus lavaretus (assembly GCF_964263955.1). Classification (NCBI taxonomy): domain Eukaryota; kingdom Metazoa; phylum Chordata; class Actinopteri; order Salmoniformes; family Salmonidae; genus Coregonus; species Coregonus lavaretus. Next base: position 5,349,495 of record NC_140009.1, on the reverse strand, counting down.
GAACAGGGATTCGTCGGACCAGGCAATGTTTTTCCACTCATCAGTGTTGGTGATCGCCAGCCCACTGGAGATGCTTCTTCTTGCTTTTAGCTGATAGGAGTGGAACCCGGTGTGGTCGTCTGCTGCAATTGCTCATCCGTGACAAGGGCCGACGAGTTGTGCGTTCCGAGATGCCGTTATTTGCCTGTTTGTGGCCCGCCTGTTATTTTTGCACGATTCTTGCCATTCTCCTTCGACCCCTCATCAACATGCTGTTTTTCGCCCACAGGACTGCAGCTGACTGTTTTTTTATTTGTCGCACTATTCTCTGTAAACCCTAGACACTGTCATGTGTGAAAAGCCCAGGAGGCCGGCCGTTTCTGAGATACTGGAACCGGCACGCCTGGCACCGACGATCATACCACACTCAAAGTCTCTTAGGTCACTCGTTTTGCCCATTCTAACAGTCAATCGGACCACTGAGTGTACTGTGTATATTGCATAGGATTGAAGCTAAACATCTGTGGTCTTGCTGCAGCTGGATCAGCTGACCCATGAATCAGTGTCAATAAGAGATTTGTACTTACATTGTAGTTCATCATGTGGAGGTTGAACTAAAGTAAGTTCAAATTCAGACTTAAATGCTGATGGTGTCACATTGTCCCAATACAGGAAGTGTGTCATTAGAAGTGTGTCTAGGTGTATACCTTTCAGAGTGTGTGTGTGTGTGTGTACCTGGTTCTGTCCGGCTGTGATGGCTTGTTGTGGCTGTTGGATGATGATCTGTTGGGGCTGACCCTGCTGTCCCCCTAGCTGTAACATCTGGCCGTTCTGCAGCTGGATCTGCTGTCCCCCTAGATGGATCGTCTGACCGTTCTGCAGCTGGATCTGCTGTCCACCCTGTAGCTGGATCTGACAGTGAAACATGATCAGATGATAGCGTGTTCATAATATCATGCCAACTCCCGACTCTAGCTCAAAGGAATATGATTACTAGAATGGGGAAAAGACCCTAAGAACACTGCAATTTGACTGGATTCTCATAATTGAATGGGTTCTAGTAATTATATTTCTATGGTTTCCTCCCATTCCTCACCTGTTGCAGTCCCTGTCCTCCAGACACTGGCACCTGCATGATGGTCTGTCCCTGCCCCCCCCCCATAGCCTGCACCATGATGGGTTGCCCTGACGACGTGATCAGCTGCCCTCCGCTCACCTGCACCACCAGGGGCTGGCCCTGGACCTGTGGTGTGGGGGGGGGGGGAGATGGTTAAAGTTGATACATTAATTCCTAGATAATCATATACATTGAGTGTACAGAACATTAAGAACACCTTCCTAAAACTGAATTGCCCCCCCCCCCCCTCAGAACATCCTCAATTCGTTGGGGGCATGGACTCTACAAGGTGTCGAAAGCATTCCACAGGGATGCAGGCCAATGTTGGTTGGATGTCCTTTGGGTGGTGGACAATTCTTGATACACACGGGAAACTGTTGAGCGTGAAAAACACAGAAGCATTGCAGTTCTTGGCACAAACCGGTGCGCCTGGCACCTACTACCATAACCCGCTCAAAGGCACTTAAATATTTTGTCTTGCCCATTCACCCTCTGAATGGCACACGTACACAATCCATGTCTCAAGGATACAAAATCCTTCTTTAACCTGTGTCCTCCCCTTCATCTACACTGATTGAAGTGGACTTAACAAGTGACATCAATAAGGGATGATAGCTTTCACCTGGATAGTCTATGTCATGGAAAAAGCAGGTGTTCATAATATTTTGTACACTCAGTGTATACTATAACTGTGCAGTTTCATGTCACAGCCAGAGCACTGATATAACACCAAGCATGTCATTAAGACTTAGAATGTAATTCCTGTTTTAGACCGTAAAATGATGAACACATGAACCAGTAGACAGTGTAAGTGGATCATAGCGTGAACGATGGTGAACAACTCTGGCAAATGGCCATAATATGATGGTCAATCCGATGTTTCAGACTGTTGCTAGTACCTTCGTGGATGACTCGGACTAACTCAATCAAGTCACTGAGCTGGGGCATGCAGCTCAGAGCAGCGATAGCATGCTAGGGCAGCTACCACGGAGATGGGGCATGGTAATCATGGTAGGCGAGAGGCATGCTGTGACACTGTGACACTAACGCAGTGCGATGTAATACATAGACCGACGGTCACACCACTACCTGGAGTGTCTGCACCTGCTGGCCAGAGGCCGTCAATACCGGCGCCTCGGTCTGCAGCTGCACAGCCGTCACTGTGCCCTGAGTCTGCAGACAAGGTCATGTTCATTAGGGCACGAAAAAACTGAAACCGTTTCAAAGCATTTTTTGTAACGGAAAACAGAAATGAGCATTTCTTATTTGACAAGCCCCTAAATCCAGGTAGTCCCTCCCTGTTTCATTCAGTTCTCTGATGTTTGGTGCCTAATGAACACAGAACAAGGTACAGCTAGAGTTGACTCATCCCAGAAGTCTCAGAGATTCGATGTAATTATTTCATATAAATCAATTGCCTAATAAAAGGACACTTCTCATGGTATTCAGTTGTTGTACCGCAGTAAAGTCTGGTTGAGAATCACCAGCTCAGGCTGGAACCGTTGCCCCTCACCTGTTGTTGGATCTGTCCATTGGATGTCTGTACGACTATCTGCTCCCCAGTCGAGGTGGTGGCGGTGGTGTACTCCATGGTCAGTTAGTCACAGTCCTTCCTATCATTGTCAAAATACAGAGTTTGGTCAATCAAATTGGAGGCAGAGTGACAAATTATGCATACAAGTGAATCTCCAAAACAAGCTGGGATGTCAAACCCAAACGGTCACACAAGCAATCATAGGCTACGAGGTTGTTGTAGTCACATATAAGAGGAAAAATACTATGATTGATTGTTGGGTATTAGGTGGACTAGCTAAACAGTCACCATTTCAGGGGATTTGTGGAACACACGCGTTCAAAGAATCATGTGTTTTCCGGGTCTTGTTCCTCATGTAATGATTTAGCTGAGGGGAGGGGAGTACATCGTCGAGTACAAGCATTTCGCTACACCCGCAATAACATCTGCTTAATATTTGGTATGTGACAAATAAAATTGTTTGATTTTGACATTTTTGAAATCAACAGAATGGGCTACATAGTACATAATTCAGCAAACGAATACAAATGCTAGCTAACGTTTAAGATTTGTTGAAGGACATCTTGCAGCGTGTGCTTTGTTTTGTCTTTGTTGTTCGCTAGCTTTACTGTTGCTAGCTTCACAGCTAACGTTAGCTAGCTTGAGATAAGGCGCAAAAATTACATTAGGTAACTGGCTGGCTGGATAGTTGACTAGCTAGTTAGCTTAGCTAGCATGTTATCTCAGTGGGCTGTAAAGGCTCACATAAAGAACGGATGCATGTTGAAAATGCATGAATGTTACAAAACAGCACATTATTTATTGGATTTATTCAAAGCTAACGTTGTACGTTGTATCATGCAAATATGTCTCAGTCGCCCCTCCGGTTATGTAGCACGGAATTTGTTGTACTAAAATCATACTGAAATCTTTACAGTTCAAAAAATACAACGTTGATATGCTTCAACGTTCGATTCCTGTATTTTGTAGAGTTAGTAATTTGGTTGGTCAATGACAAACCAATCCGTGCTGACAACTACCATAGGGCTTCTATTACCGTTTCTTCGCTGTCCGGTATCCCTCTGATTGGCTCCAGTACAGGGTTCCAAAGCCCAATCACCAAAGTGAGCAGACAAAATGGCGCAAATGAAACAACAGCGACGTCCGAAGAGACGCATGTGATCGTTGAGGCGAAGAAAGACGAAGATTGCCGATCTACAACCCGGCAGATGACGCAATTGGTTCAGTATGTAATCTCCTACCTCAATGGTAATCTCTCTTTACCAAATGTTACCACTGCATACATACATGGGTTAATATTCATAAATATCGATACATTTAAATAAATTATGGTTTGTTGTTGTTTGGTATTTTCGACCAAGTAGTCACTGATATGTATAGTTTTTTTCAACACCCCACTCCAGTAGATGGCAGTATGAGGAAATATAGGTTGTTTGCCACTCGCGACTCTGTTTGCGGAAGTGCTACATTGTTTCCACGAGACAAGCAGGTCTAGACTGAAATGTTGCTAAAGAAAGCAGGATAATCTTATTTGGGTGAATACAATTGTTAATCATTTCTATCTATGTTGGCTAGACACCTGGCTATTGTTTGAATACTTTGTGAGATGTGAATCGGCTGTAGCAGTAAGAGGCGTATGTAGTTAGCTAAGGTATTTGGCTCTGTATACTAGCCAAGGTTACTTTCCATTGGCTTTGAGGTTATTTCAGCGAGCTGAACTTTTTAGCTAAGTAGCTAACTAGATCAGACCTGAATGGACGTGCTGGGCAAATCGGCTAGATAGAAAATGTTGAGCATTTCTGACCCTGTGTTTCTTCATCCAGTAGTGTCTGGTGACCAGTGGTGAGCCTTCAGAATAGCCATGATGTCTTTCAGGATGGTCTCCTTGATAGCATCCAGGCTTGGCAAACTGTCAGTGATGCCCACAGTGTCTACAAGGAACTGTAGTCGACATGTCAGCAGAGATGCCAGCAAGGCCTGGATGGGACAGAGCCAGACACACAGGACCTCAGCCCACAGACACCGAGGGAAGGAGGAGAGGTTTGAAGAAGAAGATCCAGATATGGACGATGTAGACGACAAGGTCCAGGCTGTGCTCAGGTGAGAAACATTTATCCTAAACTGAACCATAGGCTTAGCTTGGTCCCAGGTCTTTTTGAGCTGTCTTTCTGACAACAACCATGAGACTGTTGGCGATGCATACAGCACAAACAGATCTGGGACCACCAGGCTATTGAAGGGTGCCAATCTACACACCAGCCACTTTCACCCAGTCAGTGATAGGCCTACACAGTATCTAAGATAATATCATACATTTATTAAGTCATCACTCCACACTCGTAATGCAACTAGGCCTAATGCCGTCTGTCATCATCTTCCCTGTGTAGTGAAGAGAGGAGGAGACGGAGGACGGTGAAGTACCATATAGTCAGGAGACAGCTGACTGAGTCTGGAGCTCCAGAGAGGAGGCTGAGTTGGGACGCCATGGAGCAGGTCAGGTGAGGAAGGGTGAAATGTTACAAAATATTCCGAAATAAATTACATATGTATGACGTGTTTGATTGTCTGTCAGGTAGACTAGGGAGTCGTGTCAGCTCTATCTGCAATGTTGTGAACATTTTGCCTCAATGACTGACTACACCAATGACTGACTACACCAATGACTACACCCCAGGTATCTGAAGCAGGAGCTACCAGAGGAATGGACCGTTGACCGTCTGGCCGAGGGATTCTCCGTCCATCGTGACGTCATCCTACGAGTCCTGAGGAGCAAGTTCATCCCCACCCCAGAGAGGAAAGCTAAACAGGACGCCAGCGTGTGGGCCAGGCTGAGACAGCAGGCTTTACCTGGTGGTGGAGGGTCAGGGGGACAGGGCAGGCAGCAAGCCCTACCTGGGGGTGGAGCAGGGGAACAGGGCAGGCAGCAAGCCCTACCTGGGGGTGGAGCAGGGGAACAGGGCAGGCAGCAAGCCCTACCTGGGGGTGGAGCAGGGGGGCAGGGCAGGCAGCAAGCCCTACCTGGGGGTGGAGCAGGGGAACAGGGCAGGCAGCAAGCCCTACCTGGGGGTGGAGCAGGGGGGCAGGGCAGGCAGCAAGCCCTACCTGGTGGTGGAGGGTCAGAGGGACCGGGCAGATCACAGCTGCCTGGCTCTGGACACAGCAGTAGCAAACTAGCCATGCTGCCCATAGGAAGTGGCACTGGTGCCCTGGTCACCCTGGCTAGCCACAGTAGCCAGAGTCTGATAGCCAGGGACTTGGAGGATGGCCCTGACCCAAGAGCCATGATGACTACTGCCAATAGTCCTGCTGCTCCTCTCAGCTCAGTACCCACCCAGCTCTCAACATCACCAACCCTGCACATCAGACGCACCTCAGGACAAGACAACTCTAGAGAGGAGTGGGAGGAAGAGGACAATGTGTTGGAGAAGGTCGAGGAGAAAGAGGAGAGATGGGATGGAAGGGTGTTTTCAGAGGAAGAACTGGAGGAACTAATGCTGTCAACAAAGCCCTCGCCGGTGGTACAGAACGGGAAAGAGTTCTTTGACAGTGTAGGAAACTTCCTGTACAGAATCTGAGATGGCAAAATGGCACCCTATTCCCTATATAGTGCACTACTTTTGACCAGGGCACTATGTGTGCCATTTTCAGAAGTAGCCTGAGATTTTACATTTACATCATTTAGCAGACGCTCGTATCCAGAGCGACTTACAAATTGGTGTTGTTAATGTTGTTCATAAATACAATGCAGTAGACTTCTGTTGGAAGATGCCGGAGACTGATTATGCCGCAAACCAATAAAGCACTATTTACAATGTATGGGTTAGTCACAAGTTTTGATTGTAATTAATTCTATAATTTAATTGTTTTCTTGAATGTTGCACATGTTGACATTGGCATGAAATGTAATTTTAACACATTGTTAGTCCAGAAAAAATGAGGCAAAAATTTCAAAGGGACAAGTTAATTTATTGGTCGTCCAACCCAAAGCAAAATTGTCTCAAATATACAGAACAAGAGATATACAGCCGATACCAAGATTCAACAATTGAGCAATCATCACAATTATTTCTTTATATAGCCATTTTAAAATGTAGGAAAAGTGTCTCACCTCTCAAATCAAGACATAAAACCAGCATGATTAAATAGGAATTAATAATTGAGAACAAGTGTCTTCCCAGTGTTAACGACTACAGTACAGGTGTTGGCTTTAAGGCCAATCGACATTTAGCCATATCTTTCAGTCCTGTGCAAGTGCAGAGATGGTATTGTACAAACCAAACACCAAATATAGGTTGGATTATAAATTGGATGAAACATTGCATTTGTCTGTTTCACAGCGGACAAATCAAGTTGTATTGCATGACAAGGGAATCAAATTGGTGTATGTTTCCATTTCCCACTGCTTTATGGATGGGAGAGTAGTCACAGAGCAGTTCTCCTGAACAAAAGGGTAGTTGGTATTGAAGGGAGCTTCATTTGAGGTGAAATCCTTATTGACATAATTACAGTAAGTGCAATCTAGTGGTGTCAATGACAAAGTGGATGCAACAGGGTGCATCCTATTGGTCCTTACACAGACATCTGATATCTAGGGTGCATCCTATTGGCCCAGGTCAAAAGTAGTCCTCTGTATAGGGAATAAGGTTCCATTTGGGATGCACACTTAGAATCTATTATAGACAGTACGTACAGTTCCACTCATTGGGAAGGCACAGACCCCGCCCCCATACTAGACAGACCCCGCCCCCATACTAGACAGACCCCGCCCCCATACTAGACAGACCCCGCCCCCATACTAGACAGACCCCGCCCCCATACTAGACAGACCCCGCCCCCATACTAGACAGACCCCGCCCCCATACTAGACAGACCCCGCCCCCATACTAGACAGACCCCGCCCCCATACTAGACAGACCCCGCCCCCATACTAGACAGACCCCGCCCCCATACTAGACAGACCTTACCCTCAAATGTGCTTCTGAGGCTAGAATGACCCTGTCTCTGTGAAACTGTCAATGACCTTCTCAGGTAATGTGGTGACCCCAAATAAATATGTGATTCAGTAGAATTAGCTAATCTCATATTCAGATAGGCGCTACAGTAAATTTTTACATTTTAGTCATTTAGCAGACGCTCTTATCCAGAGCGACGTACAGTTAGTGAGTGCATACATTTTTTAATATATTTTTTTATACTGGCCGCCCGTGGGAATCGAACCCACAACCCTGGCGTTGCAAACGCCATGCTCTACCGACTGAGCTACACGGGACATAGAGGTCTGTTCTACACACTGAAAACAGACTAGACGGGACGTAGAGGTCTGTTCTACACACTGAAAACAGACTAGACGGGACATAGAGGTCTGTTCTACACACTGAAAACAGACTAGACGGGACATAGAGGTCTGTTCTACACACTGAAAACAGACTAGACGGGACATAGAGGTCTGTTCTACACACTGAAAACAGGCTAGACGGGACATAGAGGTCTGTTCTACACACTGAAAACCGGCTAGACATCGTACAACATTGTTAGCTTTATGAAACCACTTCTTCTAGCAAACTGCTTCGTCAAAGACGTCCAGATCTATGTACTACATTTCTAAATGTGATCTTAGTGCCTCTGAGTTTACCCCCATTGTCCTGTGTATTCCAATGATTGATTCCTATTGTCCTTCACTTTTGGATCTACTTTCAATAGTGTAGGATTAGCCGAACATATTAAACAGAGGCATAGAGGAGGCGTAATATCTATTTGTACACTACATTTTCTCCCTCTGACTAACTAAAACAGACAGTAGGACCTTGTGCTTTAGTCACAATTGCATGTTTAGATCAACTTCTATTGTTCCAATACAGTCACATCATAACTGGAGATGCACGCAACACATTTTGTATTACCCCATTGACATCAATGCATGATTTAGGAGGTGAAAGTTTGAGTCAGATACACATTTCCCATGTTAGGATTCGTCCCTTTAGTTCAGTCTAGTTTAGAGGAGGCGGTTGACTCCTGCTATGAAAGCTTAGTGTGTTGACACAGTGTATCTAAACATGTTATTGCTATCAAACTTTAAAATGCTTATAAATATTTATTATTTAGGCAAAATACTAAAAAATAATTTTGCCAAGCCACGGTACCTAACAGCAACCTATTTACCATGTCCCCGGCCCGAGTCACATCAATGAAAAAGGAAAGATCTTTATGTAAGTGCAGGGAAGGGGAGGAGAGGGGAGGAGAGGAGAGGAGAGGAGAGGAGAGGAGAGGAGAGGAGAGGAGAGGAGAGGAGAGGAGAGGAGAGGAGAGGAGAGGAGAGGAGAGGGGAAGGAGAGGGGAGGGGGGGGAGGGAAGGGGAGGAGAGGGGAGGGGAGGGGAGGGAAGGAGAGGGGAGGGGAGGGGAGGGGAGGGGAGGGGAGGGGAGGGGAGGGGAGGAGAGGAGAGGGGAGGAGAGGAGAGGGGAGGGGAGGGAAGGGGAGGGGAGGGGAGGGGAGGGGAGGAGAGGGGAGGGAAGGAGAGGGGAGGGGAGGGGAGGGGAGGGGAGGGGAGGGGAGGGGAGGAGAGGAGAGGAGAGGAGAGGAGAGGGGAGGAGAGGGGAGGGGGAAACAGGAAAAGTCTTAACTAGAAGCGTATACTTAATATTCCCAAGATCCCCTGTACCTGTATGACCTGTAATGTCATGTTGTTTACGTTCACTTGGTTGAAAAAGATAGCATTATGTTGTTAAGAGAAGATGATGCTGATGATGATGAAACAGCTTCTACACAGCAGTTCCAGAGATCCATTATTTCAGGTTCACCAGCAGTCCAGAACTACCACATCATTCCATCACTCAATTGTCCTCAACGGAAAAGGAACTTGGAGAATAAATTCTAAAATCAACCACAACAACACTACTGGTCCCCTTGCTCTCCTGCTGAACTCTGGATGTGTCTCACTCAGATCAGAAAGCCTCATTGGATACCTCACTGATGAGAGCGGCATTAGAAGGACTCTCCGCCAGGCGCTGTAAGGTCAGAGGTTAGAGTTCAAGGGTCATGGTGGGGGGGGGGGGAGTAGCAGGAAGCGAAGGAGAAAAAGCAGCAGCGAGCCTCTGGGTGTACACATAGGAGAAACGTGTTCTTCAATGTAGAGCAGTGAGCCTCAGGACAGACAGGAGACTAGATTCCCCTTGTAGCTTCTGGGTTGTAAAGGAGAGACCGGAGGCTAGTAGTTACTCCTGGTAGCTGCAAATGCCACCTGTTACTCCAGAAGATCCTAGAGACACACAGAGAACAAACAACATTCAGAAAACATTCCTATGAAAGTGGACTTTTAACAGAAATGACTAGAAAAAAACACTGAGGCAAAGGAGAGTCACGACCAACCCTTCACCAGGGGATTGATGTAAATCGTAGCTTTTTAATAAGTGCTGAGGCCATACAAAAAAAAATGATGTTTAGGTGTGTGTGTTTGTACCATTACCTCGTCTGAATCGTCGTGGCAGCCGGTCTTGTTGCCAGCCTGAGTGTGGTTGCTATCTAGTGACTCGTCTACTCCGTCTCCCTGGGCCTCAGCATGCTGCTGTAGGACTGAGTACCTGTGTACCAGGAACCTGGGGGAGCCAATCAAAACACACTCTGAGCCACTTGCAACCTTTTCACACATCATTGTGCCAACCAGAACCAAACGGTGCTGGCTCAGATATTTTCAGTTTTTCACTTGGTTTGCATGAGTAACCGGCTCTGATCTAAAACAACAACAACAACAACAGCTCTGGTCTTAAACAACAACATCAACAACAGCTCTGATCTTAAACAACAACAGCTCTGATCTTAAACAACAACAACAACAACAACAACAACAGCTCAGATTATTATATATTATATTATTATTATTATTAAACAACAACAGCTCAGATCTTAAACAACAACAGCTCGGATATTAAACAACAACATCAACAACAGCTCGGATATTAAACAACAACAGCTCTGATCTTAAACAACACCAACAACAGCTGTGATCTAAACAACAACAGTACAGCTGGTTTGCTATGTACTGATCTAAACAACAACAACAACAACAGTACAGCTTGGTTTGCTATGTACTGATCTTAAAACAACAACAGTACAGCTTGGTTTGCTATGTACTGATCTAAACAACAACAACAACAACAACAGTACAGCTTGGTTTGCTATGTACTGATCTAAACAACAACAGCATACTGAATCATAAAGACAGTTGCTGTACTGACCTTCCACCGCAGACGTACTTCTTGATGAAGAGGACCCCAGCTACGATACTGAGTAGCAAAATGATTAGAACCGTCACTACGATGGGTGCAGAGCTGGACAGATGGCCATCCGTCTGTAGGAGGGGAGAGATACAGAGAGAGAGAGAGAGTCAGACCAACTCTTCCATCGTTGTCATGCTGTATACATAGGGAGTCAGATCAACTCTTCCAAAATGTTTAAGTGATTCCACGTTCAAACTGCCCTTGTTACGTAAGTTGTCAAATTCAATAAATGTTATGCAAGGATTCTTTCTATTATTTTTTGACGTTCTAGAACAGGACCAGCGAGAACCAGTGTGGACCACTGAAGACCAGTGAGAACCAGTGGTGTGGCCATCTCTACTCACCAGTAGATCCTGCGGTCCCAGCAGGTCACTGACACACCTCATACTGAGGTCGATCTCTTTCCTCTCCGGCTGAGTTCCTCCCTCACACTTATCCCCAGGGATCTTCCTATAGCTGTGGACCAAGAGGGCATGGTTAGTGGTCAGTCAGGGTCACACAGAGAGTATCTTAGTGGAGGTGATTCGATGATCCACACTGTAATGGGTAGCTTTGTCTGATGAGTTACCTTGTCTGAGACCGGTAGACTTGTGTTAGCTCCCCAAGCTAATTCCTAGACTTTAGCTCAGTGGCTAACACAGTCTTGTGATGCGCAGCGCAGGAGATCCAGGTTGGAACAGAGAGACTAAAGGCTTACCCTCTGGTCTGCAGTAACTCCTTCTTGCCCTGCAGACAGAACTCCAGAACGTGGCCCTTCAGGTCCGGCTGCTCCACACACTCGGGGCTGTTCTCTTTACGGTAGTACCCAAAGTCACTGCAGGGGGGCAGCGTGGAGCAGGTTAGACAGACAGACAGACAGACAGACAGACAGACAGACCAGACAGACAGACAGACAGACAGAGACAGCAGGCAGACAGCACAGTTAGTGGTGTTGAAAAAAGTTGAACAATTACTATTCTGCCACTGGTAAACTGTCTGGAGCTAGGGTGACCACCACAATGTACTGGAGCTAGGGTGACCACCACAATGTACTGGAGCTAGGGTGACCACCACATTGTACTGGAGCTAGGGTGACCACCACAATGTACTGGAGCTAGGGTGACCACCACAATGTACTGGAGCTAGGGTGTCCACCACAGTGTACTGTAGCTAGGGTGACCACCACAGTGTACTGGAGCTAGGGTGACCACCACAATGTACTGGAGCTAGGGTGACCACCACAATGTACTGGAGCTAGGGTGACCACCACAATGTACTGTAGCTAGGTTGACCACCACAGTGTACTGTAGCTAGGGTGACCACCACAGTGTACTGTAGCTAGGGTGACCACCACAGTGTACTGGAGCTAGGGTGACCACCACAGTGTACTGGAGCTGGGGTGACCACCACAGTGTACTGGAGCTAGGGTGACCACCACAGTGTACTGTAGCTAGGGTGACCACCACAGTGTATTGGAGCTGGGGTGACCACCACAGTGTACTGGAGCTAGGGTGACCACCACAGTGTACTGGAGCTAGGGTGACCACCACAGTGTACTGGAGCTAGGGTGACCACCACAGTGTACTGGAGCTAGGGTGACCACCACAATGTACTGGAGCTAGGGTGACCACCACCATGTACTGGAGCTAGGGTGACCACCACCATGTACTGGAGCTAGGGTGACCACCACAGTGTACTGGAGCTAGGGTGACCACCACCATGTACTGGAGCTAGGGTGACCACCACCATGTACTGGAGCTAGGGTGACCACCACCATGTACTGGAGCTAGGGTGACCACCACCATGTACTGGAGCTAGGGTGACCACCACAATGTACTGGAGCTAGGGTGACCACCACAATGTACTGTAGCTGACTGAAACATATGTAGCAGACGGTAAAGTTCGCCCAACTTTAAATCATTGTGGCTAAGTTCCCATCTCCATACTACCATACCACTTAGAATGCATGCCCAATACAACACTTGGTCCTAGGTAGTATACTAGTGTGGATATCGGAACAGATTCATGACTACCCTACTCACCATTGGAAGTCATCCAGGGTGCAGGGGCAGGGGGTGGGTTGCTTGTTGACCTCATAGTCCCGTCCGTTCCAGCAGACGGAGGCCTTCCTCAGACGCAGGAACTTCTCCTTATAACCCAACATACAGCCGTCGTTAGGGTCGCTGATGTCATCAGAGTGCGCCAGCCACTGCACGTAGTCCTGGTCCTCACCTGAGAAACAGACATGAGTCTGCATGAGGCTTTAGTTCAGTGGGCTAACACAGACCTGTGACGTGCTGGAGACCAGGGAGCCGTCTCATACAGCAGCTTTATTCCCTGGTACTGGGTATTCATAGTGTTATAATGCATGTCTAGGTACTGGGTACTCAGTGTTATAATGCATGTCAAGGTACTCAGTGTTATAATGCATTTCTAGGTACTGGGTACTCAGTGTCATAATGCATGTCTAGGTACTGGGTACTCAGTGTCATAATGCATGTCTAGGTACTGGGTACTCAGTGTTATAATCCATGTTTAGGTTCTCAGTGTTATAATGCATGTCTAGGTACTGGGTACTCAGTGTTATAATGCATGTCTAGGTACTGGGTACTCAGTGTTATAATGCATGTCTAGGTACTGGGTACTCAGTGTTATAATGCATGTCTAGGTACTGGGTACTCAGTGTTATAATGCATGTCTAGGTACTCATAGTGTTATAATGCATGTCTAGGTACTGGGTACTCAGTGTTATAATGCATGTCTAGGTACTGGGTACTCAGTGTTATAATGCATGTTTAGGTACTCATAGTGTTATAATGCATGTCTAGGTACTGGGTACTCAGTGTTATAATGCATGTCTAGGTACTGGGTACTCAGTGTTATAATGCATGTTTAGGTACTCATAGTGTTATAATGCATGTCTAGGTACTGGGTACTCAGTGTTATAATGCATGTCTAGGTACTGGGTACTCAGTGTTATAATGCATGTTTAGGTACTCATAGTGTTATAATGCATGTCTAGGTACTGGGTACTCAGTGTTATAATGCATGTTTAGGTACTCATAGTGTTATAATGCATGTCTAGGTACCGGGTACTCAGTGTTATAATGCATGTCTATGTACTGGGTACTCAGTGTTATAATGCATGTCTAGGTACCGGGTACTCAGTGTTATAATGCATGTCTAAGTACTCAGTGTTATAATGCATGTTTAGGTACTGGGTACTCAGTGTTATAATGCATGTCTAGGTACTGGGTACTCAGTGTTATAATGCATGTCTAGGTACTCATAGTGTTATAATGCATGTCTAGGTACTGGGTACTCAGTGTTATAATGCATGTCTAGGTACTGGGTACTCAGTGTTATAATGCATGTTTAGGTACTCATAGTGTTATAATGCATATCTAGGTACTGGGTACTCAGTGTTATAATGCATGTCTAGGTACTGGGTACTCAGTGTTATAATGCATGTTTAGGTACTCATAGTGTTATAATGCATGTCTAGGTACTGGGTACTCAGTGTTATAATGCATGTCTAGGTACTGGGTACTCAGTGTTATAATGCATGTTTAGGTACTCATAGTGTTATAATGCATGTCTAGGTACTGGGTACTCAGTGTTATAATGCATGTTTAGGTACTCATAGTGTTATAATGCATGTCTAGGTACCGGGTACTCAGTGTTATAATGCATGTCTATGTACTGGGTACTCAGTGTTATAATGCATGTCTAGGTACCGGGTACTCAGTGTTATAATGCATGTCTAAGTACTCAGTGTTATAATGCATGTTTAGGTACTGGGTACTCAGTGTTATAATGCATGTCTAGGTACTGGGTACTCAGTGTTATAATGCATGTCTAGGTACTGGGTACTCAGTGTTATAATGCATGTCTATATCACATCACGTTTAGCCTGGTTGGGGGGCGGCAGGTAGCTTAGTGGGTAAGAGCGTTGTGCCAGTAACCGAAAGGTCGCTGGTTCTAATCCCCGAGCCGACTAGGTGAAAAATCTGTCGATGTGCCCTTAAGCAAGGCACTTAACCCTAATTGCTCCTGTAAGTTGCTCTGGATAAGAGCGTCTGCTAAATGACTAAAATGTAAATGTAAATGGTTGGTTTGCCATTAGCCTACACAGTAACTGTATCCCATGGTATTACTAGTACTGGTACTCACAGTCTCTAGTGAGCAGCTCTCTGAAGTCGATGGTGACGGATACCCAGTACTGACTGAGCAGAGCATCTCTGTAGCCCCAGACACTGATGTTCATAGACCTCGCCCCCGGCTCCGACGCTAGCCCTGTGAAGTGGATGGGGTCGCTAGTGAACTGGTGAACATGCCAGCACTGGCCCTCGTCTGTGGAAAACCTGACAGGAAAGAACACATACTGTATGTCAGCACAATTGCCATAATGTGTTTTATCGTATGTTTTAGTGGTTTCCTTCTTTCTTTTTTGGCCTCTGCATTCTAGCCTGGGTACCAGTATGTCTTACAGCAGAATAGTCTGAGACTGGGATCCAGGCTACCAGCATCGCCTCTCCTGCATAATCTGTGTCTGAAATGACAACCTGGCCTATTCCCTATATTGTACACTACTTTTGACCAGAGCTTTTCTTTTGACACACAGACGTACTTGATGTCTTTGATGGGCTGAGCAGAGTGCTCCACAGCCACCAGTAGTCCACCAGAGTCCAGGATGGCATAGTGGTGAGGCCCCTTCAGGGCCTGGAGCCAGGTGTAGCCCCCGTCATCGGACACGAATACGTCAGGCTTCATCACAGAGATGGCATCACCCACACTCCCTGAGGGTTATGGGTCAGAGTGGAGAGGTCAGAGGTCAAATAAATAGACAGCAAGGTGTAGCCCCCGTCATCGGACACGAATACATCAGGCTTCATCACAGAGATGGCATCACCCACACTCCCTGAGGGTTATGGGTCAGAGTGGAGAGGTCAGAGGTCAAATAAATAGACAGCAAGGTGTAGCCCCAGTCATCTGATAGTTGAACTATTTATAAGTTACTGTATATTCTTCAAGAATCAATTTCTATACAGTATATCATTAATTTAAAAGTCCAAAAATAGATTTACCAATCCGTTTAAATAACATTAGATGGTATACCTTCTGCACCGTTTGACCTGTCAGGAAAAATCACAGCCCTATCCATAGCACACTGCACGGCATATCCTCTTCAATCATAATCACAGTCACTTAGTGGTGCGACATCGATTACATTTTGCATGTCAACATTTGCATGCCAGCCAGGTGTGGTCCATCAAGGTGATGGCAGGCCAGCAAGAGTGGAGTGACACAGGTGTGTGTGTGTGTGTGTGTGTGTGTGTGTAGCACACAATCAGCTTCAGCTTTTCAATGTAACATCAGTTCTACACTTTCCAGACCAGAGGAGAACTCCGTCCATTCAGATGTGTTCCTTTTATCTCAGAATTTGTCTCCAATTCAGACCTGGGTTCAGACCTGGGTTCAGACCTGGGTTCAGACCTGGGTTCAGACCTGGGTTCAGACCTGGGTTCAGACCTGGGTTCAGACCTGGGTTCAGACCTGGGTTCAGACCTGGGTTCAAATACCATTTAGGGTATTTCAATAACTTTCCAAGACATTTGTTAGTAAATAATTGGATATATATATATTTTTAAACACAAGTAGTTGAATGTTTGGAATTACACTTGGAAAGTATTTGCATGTATTTGAAAATACTAAAATACACACAGTATTTATACAAATACAAACTGTGCTGCATTTAAACCCTGTATTTAAAATAATGTATATGGAAATATTTTGAAAAAGTTGGTTATTTCTAGGAATTATTTTAAAATACTTCCAACAGAAGTAGGTGATTCGGTCCACATTATTTGAAAATACTCAAATACACAGAAAATAAGTATTTAAATAACTAATAATCAAATACACATGTATTTAAACCCAGTTCTTATCGAACGTAAAAAACAAAATGGGGGAAATGCTCGTTTCGCAGAATTTGGATAATTTCATCAGATGTGTTGAATAAGACATTAAGTGTCATATCATTTTCTGATATTGATCGATTTCCTTAATTGACTGAGTAGAAATGGAATTGACCCCAATCTTGATTCCTTTGATCGATAAATGTTTTACTGTGCCATTGCAACAGGAAAAACTCCTAGTAACAACTCTTTATCATTGTAGAAGCATACACACCAATCCTGAAGGTGAAGACATGAACATCTCAGAGACATAACAGAACTTCAGTAGCTGCCCTCCATGCAAAAGGCACATCCATCAACACTGCTTCCTGCGCAATCAATCTCATCCTGAGTGTCCCCACCGATGGCTATGTCCTGAGGCTGATCGTGACCGGAGCGGGAGGGACAATGGCCTCAAGGGTTCTTCTCTCTCAACCTGGCCGTGTCCGAGGTCGTCTTCTGCCTGGCTTCTGTCTTCTTCATTGTCAGCATACACATCAAAACACCTGCAGTCTCACGTCTTGCAGCATTTGGTATGGGTCTGTTGTTCACTGGTCGACCCCTGTTTCAAAGCTGTATCTGTGTGGAGCGCTATCTGGCAGGGATCCACCCTGTAACCTTCCTGAAGAACAAACCCCTGGGAAACAGGGTCGGCTGTTGTGGTGCTGCCTGGCTGATAGTTCTTGGTGCCGGTTTGTTCGGTGTGCATCTGATTGAAACGTCTATATACACACACACACACTACCTTTCAAAAGTTTGGGGTCACTTAGAAATGTCCTTGTTTTCGAAAGAAAAGCAATTTTTTTGGTCCATTAAAATAACATTAAATTGATCAGAAATAGAGTGTAGACATTTGTTAATGTTGTAAATGGCTATTATAACTGGAAACGGCTGATCTTTAATGGAATAACTACATAGGCGTAGAGAGGCCCATTATCAGCAACCATCAGTCCTGTGTTTCCAATGGCACGTTGTGTTTGCTAATCCAAGTTTAATCATTTTAAAAGGCTAAAGAGCCTTACAGGCCCCTCAGGGTTTTCTACCTCTCCTGCAAACGCTATTTGCCTTTTAAACCCTCATCATCACATTATCTTGTATTTTCTTGTGTGCACATAAATAAATAACTTAATTAGAAAATGTAATCATTCTCTAAGGATGAGGTGAGCTGACTACCTATTAGACACCACTAACTACAGTTGAAGTCGGAAGTTTACATACATTTAGGTTGGAGTCATTAAAACTTGTTTTTTCAACCACTCCACACATTTCTTGTTAACAAACTATAGTTTTGGCAAGTCGGTTAGGACATCTACTTTGTGCATGACACAAGTAATTTTTCCAACAATTGTTTACAGACAGATTATTTCACTTATAATTCACTGTATCACAATTCCAGTGGGTCAGAAGTTTACATACACTAAATTGACTGTGCCTTTAAACAGCTTTGAATATTCCAGAAAATGACGTCATGGCTTTAGAAGCTTCTGATAGGCTAATTGACATCATTTGAGTCAATTGGAGGTGTACCTGTGGATGTATTTCAAGGCCTACCTTCAAACTCAGTGCCTCTTTGCTTGACATCATGGGGAAATCAAAAGAAGTCAGCCAAGACCTCAGAAAAACAATTGTAGACCTCCACAAGTCTGGTTCATCCTTGGGAGCAATTTCCAAACGCCTGAATGTACCACGTTCATCTGTACAAACAATAGTACGCAAGTATAAACACCATGGGACCACGCAGCCGTCATACCGCTCAGGAAGGAGACGCGTTCTGTCTCCTAGAGATGAACGTACTTTGGTGTGAAAAGTGCAAATCAATCCCAGAACAACAGCAAAGGACCTTGTGAAGATGCTGGAGGAAACAGGTACAAAAGTATCTATATACACAGTAAAACGAGTCCTATATCGACATAACCTGAAAGGCCGCTCAGCAAGGAAGAAGCCACCACTCCAAAACCGCCATAAAAAAGCCAGACTACGGTTTGCAACTGCACATGGGGACAAAGGTCGTACTTTTTGGAGAAATGTCCTCTGGTCTGATGAAACAAAAATAGAACTGTTTGGCCATAATGACCATCGTTATGTTTGGAGGAAAAAGGGGGTACCTTGCAAGCTGAAGAACACCATCCCAACCGTGAAGCACGGGGGTGGCAGCATCATGCTGTGAGGGTGCTTTGCTGCAGGAGGAACTGGTGCACTTCACAAAATAGATGGCATCATGAGGAAGGAAAATGATGTGGATATATTGAAGCAACATCTCAAGACATCAGTCAGGAAGTTAAAGCTTGGTCACAAATTGGTCTTCCAAATGGACAATGACCCCAAGCATACTTCCAAAGTTGTGGAAAAATGGCTTAAGGACAACAAAGTCAAGGTATTGGAGTGGCCATCACAAAGCCCTGACCTCAATTTGTGGGTAGAACTGAAAAAGCGTGTGCGAGCAAGGAGGCCTACAAACCTGACTCAGTTACACAAGCTCTGTCAGGAGGAATGAGCCAGAATTCACCCAACCTATTATGGGAAGCTTGTGGAAGGCTACCTGAAACGTTTGACCCAAGTTAAACAATTTAAAGGCAATGCTACCAAATACTAATTGAGTGTATGTAAACTTCTGACCCACTGGGAATGTGATGAAAGAAATAAAAGCTGAAATAAATCATTCTCTCTACTATTATTCTGACATTTCACATTCTTAAAATAAAGTGGTGATCCTAACTAACCTAAGACAGGGAATCTTTACTAGGATTAAATGTCAGTAATTGTGAAAAACTGAGTTGAAATGTATTTGGCTAAGGTGTATGTAAACGATTAGTTACCGGAGTGTAACTCCAGTTCTATGAGTGGAGCGGAGCACCATAGGGGAGCTCTGCTCCTAGTGGTTTACCCTCTGCCCTAAGGCAGCAACAGCCTGAAGCAAAATTATGCACACACCTGCAGCCAATGGGAGCACAGGTGTCCCTATAAGAGGGGACGCTTCCCCTCAATCAGCCTCCCGAGATATTATCTTCAGCGAGACTAGAGAGGGTCGGCAGGGCCTTAAGTCCTATGGGGCTCCGCTCCACTCATAGAACTGGAGTTACACTCCGGTAACTAATCGTTCTATATCGTGGAGCTCCGCCCCATAGGGGAGCTCTGCTCCTAGTGGTTTAAGGCGGAGCGTAGCGCTCCAAAATGTACTCCCTGCCGAGCCTAACACTTCCCATTAAAAAATGAAAAGGTCAAGCCTAGCAATGGCCGCAACCAATTCCCGCAGTACTGCAACTAAAAACCCCTCCGGGCGTCACAATATACCGCGTCATCGGTTAAAGACCCGCCCCACCTAGTCCAATGGCAATGCCAATGACTAGTGGGCAGATCACCAGAATAGAAGCTACACTAATCTGTACTAGCAGATAGATGTGCCTCAATATCCTGTGAAAACACTACCGACCACTAATGGAATGACACCAAGTGTCACTCTACATTATGTACACAGTAGACCACCTCACTCACTCAATGGAATCCCAGAGATTAGTAGGCAGGAACAAAATATAAGTCATACTAAACTGAACACTCAGATAGATGACCTCACATTCTGTCAATTCAATACATGTCTCTACTATACTGACCCTGTCAGTCAAGAGACATGCCACAAGATATGCTTTCCATCCAAAGCGGACCTGATAAAAACCTGTGTCCATCGTCCTGCTCTTCTCTCTTCTAGCTCAAGATTCCCCTTCAGCTATGCTGAGTACAATCGAGCCATAGAGATAGAAAGCCTATCTATCAAAAAACATGTTTTCCTAACCAAAGCGGACCTGATGGGAACCTGCCCATAGTCCTGCTTTATCCTCTCTTCCTGGCTCAAAATCCCCTTTCAGCTTTGCTGAGTACAGACCGAGCCAAAGAGTTAGAAAACATATCTGTCCAGAATATGTCTTCCTAACCAAAGCGGACCTGATGAACACCCATGTCCACAGTCCTGCTTTTTTCCTCTCTTTCTTGCTCAAGATCTCCTTTCAGCCACGCTGAGTACAGATCGAGCCAAAGAGTTAGAAGGCAATCTCATAGATAGAAACAGAATATGTCTTCCTGACCAAAGCGGACCTGATGGACACCCATGTCCACCGTCCTGCTTTTTTTTCCTCTCCTTCTTGCTCAAGATCTCCCTTCAGCCACGCTGAGTACAGATCGAGCCAAAGAGTTAGAAGACATATCTAATAGATAGAAACTGATAAATGGAGACGGTGTTGACCATGACGCTGCTCTACAAATATCCTCTACCCCTGTTCCTCTGAAGAGGGCAGTAGAAGCTGCTACTCCACGAGTGGAGTGAGCTCTGATACCCTGAGGCAGTTGTCGCCCCGCAAGCTGTCTCAATACCTTCACAAAGCCAATGAGACAATCGCTGTTTTGAAAGTGGTCTACCTAATGCAGCCGCACCGTGACACACAAACAGCTGAGGCGATGACCTAATCGCTGCTGTGCGCTCAACGTAACACGCCAAAGCGCGCACTGGGCACAGACAATGAAGCTTTTCCTCACTCCTCTCCCCATGAGGAGGGGGAGAAAAAGCCCACAACTCCACGGTCTGTGATCTATATGCACTGTTAATAACCTTCGGCACAAACGCCGGGTTAGGACGTAACACCGCTCTGCTCAGATCGCCATTAATGGCAAGGCAGTCGGGTCTCGTCGACAGGGCACACAAATCACTGACACGCTTAGCGGTAGTCAAGGCGAGCAACAGCGCCGTCTTGATAGACAGCATCTTGAGGGGTATTTGATTCAATGGCTCGAACGGCGACTTACATAGCGCTTCGAGTACCAAGGCCAAATCCCACTGGGGCAGCGTGGCTCTAGGCATTGGCCTAAGCCGCCGCGTTCCCAATAAGAAACGTTTCACTAAAGGATGGCTGAACACGTTCGTTCCGCCAAACCCCTCATGACCAGCTGAAATTGCCGCTGCAAACACTTTAATGGTGGAGGGCGATTTCTGCTTATCAAACATAAACTGCAGAAAAGAGAGCACACTCTCAACCTGACAGTTCATGGGGTCCACACCTTGTGTGTCACACCATCGTGAAAAAACGTTCCATCTGCTGGTATACATCCTAGAAGTGGAACCGGCTCGTGCACCTTGTATGGTTCTGATCACTGCATCAGATAACCCACGGCGCCTCAACCTGTCCCATTCAGGAACCAAGCCTTCAGTGGTTGGCCGATTATGGGCCACTGCCCTATCGAGCCTCCCGCCTGGGTCAACGCGTCCCGTCGATGTGGAATTGGCCAAGGTGGCGCAATCAACATCTGACTTATCTCCGCAAACCACGGAGCCCCCGGGCGATCGGGCGCTATCAGTATCACTGACAGCCCCTCTGACCTCACCCTGGCTAGCAGTGGGAGAATGCAAGACAGCGGAGGGAATGCATACAGGAGAACTTTCGGCCATGGGTAGTGCGCGAATGCGTCTCTTCCCAGTGGTGGCTCGTCCTGTTCCCTCAGAGAAAACCATAGGGGACATTGCGCGTTCACGCGTGACGCGAACAGATCCACCTCGGCTCTCCCGAACTGTTCCCAAATTTGGAGAACAATGTCCGGATGCAGACACCACTCGTCGTCTCGAGGACCCCCTCTTGACATGAGGTCTGCTCCTACGTTCAAGTAGCCCGGAATGTGTGCTGCTCTCAACGAGCGAAGGTGCTTGTGAGCCCACAGCCACAATTCCTCTGCCGCCCTGTGGAGGGCAGGTGACCTGACCCCCCCCTGGCGATTTATGTGAGCTACTGTGGTCCGGTTGTCTGACCAGACCAGCACATCGCGACCCCGAACGGTAGGCGCGAAGTGGGTCAGAACCAGTCGAACCGTTTCCAACTCCAAGAGGTTTATGTGACGACCTGATTGAGGCCATG
Organism: Coregonus lavaretus; assembly: GCF_964263955.1. Lineage (NCBI taxonomy): Eukaryota > Metazoa > Chordata > Actinopteri > Salmoniformes > Salmonidae > Coregonus > Coregonus lavaretus. Next base: position 5,326,766 of record NC_140009.1, on the reverse strand, counting down.
CACCTCCTATCGCTTGAGTCTGACATGTCCCTCCCCATCCAGTCAGAGAAGCATCTGTAAATACTGGAATGTAGGATGACACCTTGCCCATCGGGACTCCGTGCGTGAGAACGCTCGGATTCCTCCAATAGTCCAGGTCTGCTCTTAGCGAGAGAGGAACCACCACCAACCGATGACGTTGACGCACTGGGTCTAGTCTTAGTTGGGCGAACCATCGCTGTATTCTGCGCATGTGCAGAAGTCCCAGCGGGACCACAGAGTGGGCTGACGACATGAGACCCAAAAGTGACATGATCGACAGCGCCGTCACTGTGTGATTCGGACGACACTTCCTCAGGGCTAGCAACAATGCTACCCTTCGAGGGTCCGAAATTCGAGCCCTCATCATTACAGTGTCTAGCTGTAGCCCCAGGTAGACAATCTGATGACTGGGCCAGGGTGCGCTCTTTTTCCAATTCACAGCAAACCCCAGACGCGTGAGATGAATCACTGTCTGTGTTGTGTGAGTGAACGCCAGCTCTGCTGACGGGGCGAGAACCAGCAGGTCGTCTAGGTAGGCTAATAGCCTTATCCCTTGACGACGCAGCGGCTCCAATGCCGCCTCCACACATTTGGAAAACGTTCGAGGTGCCAGGGCGTACCCGAATGCCATCCTCGTGAACTCGTACGCCACCCCTTGAAAGGCGAACCGCAGAAACTTCCTGTGACGCGATTGTATCGGCACATGGAAGTACGCGTCCTTTAGGTCTATGCTTGTACAAAAGTCTCCTTTCTGGACACATTCCAGTAGACGTTTTGTCGTCAGCATTCGGAAGGGTCGTTTGGTTATGCTCTCGTTGAGAGTGCGTAAATCCAAAATCGGCCTCACTCCCCCCGTCTTTTTGGGCACTAGGAAATAAGGCGAATATAGCCCTTTGTTCCTTTGCTCCCGGGGAACTACTGTGACCGCCTCCTTTGCCAAAAGTTCCGTAATCTCTGACATCAGAGCGGCCACTTTGTCCGGCGTTTTCATCACCGTCTCCACCACTCCCCTGAACGGGGGTGGGGTTCGATGGAATTGGAGGGCATAACCCTTCTGCAACGTCTGTTCTAGCCAGCGTGAGAGGGTACAGCTTCGTTGCCACTGCCAGCAATGCAGAGAAAGCGGGCGCGCACGAAGCTGTGGTGCATCCAGTAGGAAGGACCTATATTCCTCTATGGCCCTCGCCGCCGCTATTCCCCAGCACTGGGTTGGTGGAATAGCCCAAGGCGGGCCCCCCTCGAAAGGGAGAGGAAACATCAGCTCGTTCTGAGAGAATCGGAGGCCTCGGTACGTTAGTTACGTCTGTAACTCTAGTATTCCGGCCCTCCGTGAACGCAGCACGGTTTTGAGCTGCACTGACTGAGGTATTAACCTGAGACAGAGCGCCCTCCCCGGATAGCAATTGCGTCATCATGTCATTGTCTGACTGAGACTGCTGCTTGCCATGAGATCCGTCCACTGCAGTACTCAACAGAGTCTGGAAAGTGTGGTCTCTAACTGGTACCACAAGGTGGCGCCACAATACCTATTTTTTACTGGTCTCATGAGGCTGCTCAACAGCACACTCTAGGTGTGGTGAGCTGCACTCAGAGTAGTGGGCATTGTTACGTTCTGAATTAACCGGGGGCGCCCATACATTGGTTACACCTGTAACTCTAGTATTCCGGCCCTCCGTGAACGTCGCACGGGTCTGAACTGCGCTGGCTGAGGCGTTAGCCTGAAGCAAGGCGTCATTCCCAGTTAGCGGCTGCGTCTTCATGTCATATTTAGACTGAGACAGCTGCCTGCTATGTGAGACCTTTACTACAGAGCTCCTAGGAGTCTGTAGTAAAATATATTTTTAGGTGAGCTAAGGCTACGCCTTGCTACCTTTTTCTCTTTCCTCTCCTGAGTGTATTCAACTACGCACCCTTGGTGGGTTGAGCTACACTCAGGATGGTGAGAGAAATTCATAGGACGTGAAGTACTCTGCAATGTGTCATGGAAGACAGGCCCTTTTGTGACAATGTCAGTGAGAGCCAGCTCTTTATTCACACAACAACAATAAACATTTCCCTCCAGGCCCTGAACAGTAGGGTGGGGGGGAACAGTGGGCTCTGTCGCGTCTTGTGCCGAGCCGTCATCCGTCCTCTCCCCCTCGTCCCGTCATTGACGCCGTCGTTTCTGGCTGACCTTCTGGTGTTGCCAGGACGGTTTTGTGACGACCTCTCTCGCCGGCAGAATCGTCGCCACCACCGTCGTCACTGGAGGGGCCGAGCCCGCTCGCCTGCTGTCGGTGGTAGGCGCCTGTCGCCTGGCCCGTCGCCTCCCTGTAGTTCTACTGGGGGCGTTGGAGGTTGACGGGTTAGTTGAGGCCCTGCTAAACTTGCCTGCCAATGGCAGGTGTTTAGCCAGGTGCTTTCTCTCCTCGTCCAGCTTACCAAAGCGTTCCGTCGCCTCCTTAACGGCGACCCCAAAGAGGCCCTCGCTAGAGACTGGAGCGTTTAGTAGCGAGGCTCTGTCCGTCTCCTTCATGGCTGTCATTGACAGCCAGAGGTGACGTTCCATGACCACCGAGGTGGCCATGGACCGGCCTGCGCATATCGCTGACGCCTGTGTCAAATGAAGAATAGCGGCAGAAATCCTGGACGCCTCTTCAATCTCCTCGCTGGTCAACTCAGACCTACCCGTTGTTAGACGGGATAGGGAGGCCGCGAGGAGGGCAATGTTGTTAGCCGCTGACACAGCCTGGGCTCCCAGCGTAAAGGACTTCTCAGCCAGCTGTGCTGTGAGTCTGTCTTTTTGTGCTGGCAAGGTGGCTTTCTTGGAGGCCGCCCAGGGACTCGAACCCGGCACCAGATACGCCGCCATGGCGCTCTCGAGCCTAGGGATTCCCTTAGCAGCCCACTCACGTCCAGCCACTCTCGTGAATGGGGTGTACACCTTGGCCGGCGAACGCGCCGACATATTTCCCGAGGGAAGGCATAGCAGGAGCCATCGGCTCAGCTGCCTTCCTCGGTCTAGAGTAGGGGCCGCCCTCCATCATGTCGACCTCCACAGGGGGGGGAGCAGGGGGCAGCGCTATCTCTAGTCGGTTGGCGGCTCTCTCAATGAGTTCTGGGAAGTCCGAACGCAGAGAGGCCGCTGCGAAGGACAGGGCTGCTGACGTAACAGAGCCCGTGTCGTCATCGCACAAGGAGCCTTCAGATCTCACACTCCCCATAGGGAAGGGGGTCTTGAAGGTTGGCGCCAGAGGGTCGGATTGTTCCATTGGAACATCCATCTCTGCGTCTCTCTCCTTGTCCTCCCCTGAGTCAGCACTGTCCGTCGACGCCTCTGAAGCAGAGGCGAGAAGAGACAGTACATCCTCTAGGGGGATATCCTCCCTAAAAAACGCCCAACGCTGCTTCCTCTTCTTCATAGGAAGGAGGGCGCAGGAGGCGCAATTAGGGGGATTGCCGGTCCCTTCCTTGGCATGCTGTGGCCCCAAACACACGAAACAAAGGTCGTGGGGGTCCGCAGATGCCATGGAGGAGCATCGGCACTGAGCCCTGAAAAGGGCTTTTGGGGGTGGAAAATTTCCTGGCGTGCTCATTTAGAAGACGTCGATGGCTGGCTCATCGACGGCGATTTCTTCCTGAGTCTTCTTCTCTTCTTGGCTTCTTCAGTCTAGTCGTCCAGTCGCTGAAGATAAAGGGAGGCTGATTGAGGGGAAGCGTCCCCTCATATAGGGACACCTGTGCTCCCATTGGCTGCAGGTGTGTGCATAATTTTGCTTCAGGCTGTTGCTGCCTTAGGGCAGAGGGTAAACCACTAGGAGCAGAGCTCCCCTATGGGGCGGAGCTCCACGATATAGAACTTCCGACTTCAACTGTACCTATTAGACACCACTAACTACCTATTAGACACCACTGCTTTGAAAATGGTATATTGGTGGTCCTCTGTAGTTCAGTTGGTAGAGCATGGTCCTCTGTAGTTCAGTTGGTAGAGCATGGTCCTCTGTAGTTCAGTTGGTAGAGCATGGCGCTTGCAACGCCAGGATAGTGGGTTCGATACCCGGTACCAACCGTACGTAAGAAATGTATGCATGCATCAATAAGTCGCTTTGGGTTAAAGTGTCTGCGACTGGCATATATTATATTATTACAGGGGTGACAAACTAATTTATTACTAATAATATAAAATATGCCTTTTAGATAGATTATGGGAGTGAGCCACAGATTAGTGGCTAGTCGAGACTTGAACCCTGAGTGTTAACGTTCGCCCAGACACCGGCAATGGCCTGGCCTTTTTGCTTAGCCAAATTGAAACAGTCATGAACATGTTAATGAGGAGAAGAAGATGTGTGTGTGTGTGTGTGTGTGTGTGTGTGTGTGTGTGTGTGTGTGTGTTTGCGCGTGCGTGTGCGTGAATCCCTGCGTGTGTGATTTACCGTGAGCCATGATGAGTCCTACAGCGTTTGGTTCACTGAGAGGCAGCATGGGGACGTTCAGCTTCATAGCCGTGCTGTAAGCTGCGTGGATGTGGAGACTGCACATGTCAGGGTCTTTAGCTGTGGAGTCACACTTGGTGTTGTCAGGCTTCTGCAGGGGCACCCATTCCCCTCCCTGGTCGAAGGACACCACGGACTGCACCGAGCCGTCTGGACAACAACACAACGATGAGACAGAGGTTATTCTGAGAGCCATATAGATATAATCCAGTGTATCTCTGCTGTAGACATGCAGCTGATCTCACACTGAACAGGCTAATGAAAGTCGTACATCCTGGGCCTCATAACTGCTATGGCAATAATACACCGTAGTCTGAGGAACAGGCGTCTGGGACACGGTCATGTGACCTTTTCCTCCCACGCCTTTGGAACTCCCTTTCTTCCCCATCTCAGGGCTGTTCTAACTGTTGGGGAATTTAAAGCAGGTGTGTGTGTGTGTGTGTGTGTGTGTGTGTGTGGTCCCTACCCTCTGCCAGTATACTGGTGATGAAGACCCCTCGTAGAGAGGTAACGTTGGTGAAGTCAGTGTCGCCCCCTGTGGTGGTGTAGAGGTGACGCTCCAGAGACTTGGAATACACTGTCCCTCTGTCATCTGACACGTAGATGCTGCCAAAGCCTGTGTCTGGGGACATATAGGAGAAGAGCTGTATTCACGTACTGTATATAAGCAATACAGAGGAAGACAGGAGGAGGAGAGGAACAGGGGAGGAGAGTACGAGAGGAGGAGAGGAACAGGGGAGGAGAGTACGAGAGGAGGAGAGGAACAGGGGAGGAGAGTACGAGAGGAGGAGAGGAACAGGGGAGGAGAGGAACAGGGGAGGAGAGTACGAGAGGAGGAGAGGAACAGGGGAGAAGAGTACGAGAGGAGGAGAGGCACAGGGGAGGAGAGGAACAGGGGAGGAGAGTACGAGAGGAGGAGAGGAACAGGGGAGGAGAGTACGAGAGGAGGAGAGGAACAGGGGAGGAGAGTACGAGAGGAGGAGAGGAACAGGGGAGGAGAGGAACAGGGGAGGAGAGGAACAGGGGAGGAGAGTCCCAGAGGAGGAGAGGAACAGGGGAGGAGAGTACGAGAGGAGGAGAGGAACAGGGGAGGAGAGTACGAGAGGAACAGGGGAGGAGAGTACGAGAGGAGGAGAGGAACAGGGGAGGAGAGTACGAGAGGAGTAGAGGAACAGGGGAGGAGAGGAACAGGGGAGGAGAGTACGAGAGGAGGAGAGGAACAGGGGAGGAGAGTACGAGAGGAGTAGAGGAACAGGGGAGGAGAGGAACAGGGGAGGAGAGTACGAGAGGAGGAGAGGAACAAGGGAGGAGAGTACGAGAGGAACATGGGAGGAGAGTACCAGAGGAGGAGAGGAACAGGGGAGGAGAGTACGAGAGGAGGAGAAGAACAGGGGAGGAGAGTACGAGAGGAGGAGAGGAACAGGGGAGGAGAGTACGAGAGGAGAGGAACAGGGGAGGAGAGTATGAGAGGAACAGGGGAGGAGAGTATGAGAGGAACAGGGGAGGAGAGTACGAGAGGAGGAGAGGAACAGGGGAGGAGAGTACGAGAGGA
>NC_140009.1:5247582-5313021 GCF_964263955.1 Coregonus lavaretus | reverse complement strand
AGAGAGAAAGAGAGAGAGAGAGAGAGAGAGAGAGAGAGAGAGCCCACAGAGCCCGCCGTAGGCAGACCTGGCTCTCAAGAGAAGACAGGCTATGTGCACACTGCCCACAAAATGAGGTGGAAACTGAACTGCACTTCCTAACCTCCTGCCAAATGTATGACCATATTAGAGATCCACAAATAATTAAAAAACAAACCCAATTTTGATAAACTCCCTCATCTACTGGGTGAAATACCACAGTGTGCCATCACAGCTGCAAGATTTGTGACCTGTTGCCACAAGAAAAGGGCAACCAGTGAAGAACAAACACCATTGTAAATACAACCCATATTTATGTTTATTTATTTTCCCATTTGTACCTTAACTATTTGCACATTGTTACAACACTGTATATATACATAATATGACATTATAATGTCTTTATTCTTTTGGAACTTCTGAGTGTAATGTTTACTGTTAATATTTATTGTTTATTTCACTTTTGTTTACTATCTACTTCACTTGCTTTGGAAAAAATCTCTGTCATTTTGTGGAGTAGAGAGGGTATGTTTAGTTCAGTGGAGTGGAGTGGTCCTGTTGTTATGGCTGCCTGGCCTGCAGCGGCTGAGATCCTCCTTGGTGTTATGGCTGCCTGGCCTGCAGCGGCTGAGATCCTCCCTGGTGTTATGGCTGCCTGGCCTGCAGCGGCTGAGATCCTCCCTGGTGTTATGGCTGCCTGGCCTGCAGCGGCTGAGATCCTCCTTGGTGTTATGGCTGCCTGGCCTGCAGCGGCTGAGATCCTCCCTGGTGTTATGGCTGCCTGGCCTGCAGCGGCTGAGATCCTCCCTGGTGTTATGGCTTCCTGTCCTGCAGCGGCTGAGATCCTCCCTGGTGTTATGGCTGCCTGGCCTGCAGTGGCTGAGATCCTCCCTGGTGTTATGGCTGCCTGGCCTGCAGCGGCTGAGATCCTCCCTGGTGTTATGGCTGCCTGGCCTGCAGCGGCTGAGATCCTCCCTGGTGTTATGGCTGCCTGGCCTGCAGCGGCTGAGATCCTCCCTGGTGTTATGGCTGCCTGACCTGCAGCGGCTGAGATCCTCCCTGGTGTTATGGCTGCCTGGCCTGCAGCGGCTGAGATCCTCCCTGGTGTTATTGCTTCCTGGCCTGCAGCGGCTGAGATCCTCCTTGGTGTTATGGCTTCCTGGCCTGCAGCGGCTGAGATCCCCCCTGGTGTTATGGCTGCCTGGCCTGCAGCGGCTGAGATCCTCCCTGGTGTTATGGCTGCCTGGCCTGCAGCGGCTGAGATCCTCCCTGGTGTTATGGCTGCCTGACCTGCAGCGGCTGAGATCCTCCCTGGTGTTATGGCTGCCTGGCCTGCAGCGGCTGAGATCCTCCCTGGTGTTATGGCTGCCTGACCTGCAGCGGCTGAGATCCTCCCTGGTGTTATGGCTTCCTGGCCTGCAGCGGCTGAGATCCTCCCTGGTGTTATGGCTGCCTGGCCTGCAGCGGCTGAGATCCTCCCTGGTGTTATGGCTGACTGGCCTGCAGCGGCTGAGATCCTCCCTGGTGTTATGGCTGCCTGGCCTGCAGCAGCTGAGATCCTCCCTGGTGTTATGGCTGCCTGGCCTGCAGCGGCTGAGATCCTCCCTGGTTTTATGGCTGACTGGCCTGCAGCGGCTGAGATCCTCCCTGGTGTTATGGCTGCCTGGCCTGCAGCGGCTGAAATCCTCCCTGGTGATATGGCTGCCTGGCCTGCAGCGGCTGAGATCCTCCCTGGTGTTATGGCTGCCTGGCCTGCAGCGGCTGAGATCCTCCCTGGTGTTATGGCTGCCTGGCCTGCAGCGGCTGAGATCCTCCCTGGTGTTATGGCTGACTGGCCTGCAGCGGCTGAGATCCTCCCTGGTGTTATGGCTGCCTGGCCTGCAGCGGCTGAGATCCTCCCTGGTGTTATGGCTGCCTGGCCTGCAGCGGCTGAGATCCTCCCTGGTGTTATGGCTGACTGGCCTGCAGCGGCTGAGATCCTCCCTGGTGTTATGGCTGCCTGGCCTGCAGCAGCTGAGATCCTCCCTGGTGTTATGGCTGCCTGGCCTGCAGCGGCTGAGATCCTCCCTGGTTTTATGGCTGACTGGCCTGCAGCGGCTGAGATCCTCCTTGGTGTTATGGCTGACTGGCCTGCAGCGGCTGAGATCCTCCTTGGTGTTATGGCTGACTGGCCTGCAGCGGCTGAGGGCCTCTCATACAAACCCAACATGATCCTCCATTTGACTCCAGGCTAAAAAGGGCCAGTGAATCAGTACTGTACTGAAATGACTGTGAGAGCCTTGGTTTTCCTCCCTGTGTCTTCTGTCTCTAATCTACTCTACTGGATCTCAGCACCGCTAACCCACTGGGAACACACTGGTTGAATCAACGCTGTTTCAACGTAATTTGTCGACATATTGTGGCATGGAATCAATGTGGAAAATACATTGGATTTGAAAAAAGTAATCAACCAGTACATTTCAACCAGCGTTGTAAACATTGAAATTAGGGTAAAACTTCAACTTAAATACATTGACTTAGACAGGTTGTTATGTCAATGTAATTTCAACATAATCATCAGAACTACTGTATGTATATGTTGAAATTGTGTTGAAAATTCCACGTTGAAACGTAGAAAATATTTGTAATCCTACATTCATTATGTTAAATTTCATATTTGATTAGACATATTCGATTTGACCTTGTTTCAATATTGATAGTAAAATGGTATGTTTGAATCAATGTCATTGTTTCAACATCATGCTATCAACCTAAATAAAGACGTATCGTGGTCCTCTGTAGCTCAGCTGGTAGAGCACGGCGCTTATAACGCCAAGGTAGTGGGTTCGATCCCCGGGACCACCCATACACAAAAAATGTATGCACGCATGACTGTAAGTTGCTTTGGATAAAAGCGTCTGCTAAATGGCATATTATTATTATTATTATAAAATGTCAAGCCACTGTCCAACGACGTCTGCCTGAACAGTGACTCCTACTGGTATGTGAGGGGTACTGCACTTCGGTGAGAACGAGTTTACCATCCAGATGCCTACCACCTTGTATTCTGCTTAGATTTATGAAACAAGCTGTGTTCGATTCAGCTGAGCTAATCATGTTAACACATTTAGACATTGATTGACTCGTTTGTGTAGAAAACCATAAATAACGTTGAATAGTTGAAAGTAACTCCTCTCACCTTTCGTACACAAAAGTACATTTAGAGTGAGGTTGGGATTATGTAGGTTACATTCAATGTAGTACGTTGACATCTGATTTGCCCCTAAGGACACCAATAATTTCAACATGTAGCTAGGTACGCTGTCATTAATTCATGATTGATCTTTAGAAGTTTAGAAGTGGTCACCCTTAGCCCTGTAAAAAAAGGATGCCAAATTCATGATATTAATAATACACTTTTACCTTTGGATATTGTCTTGCATACTGTATACAATTGAAGTCGGAAGTTTAAATACACTTAGGTTGGAGTTATTAAAACTCGTTTTTCAACCACTCCACACATTTCTTGTTAACAAACTATAGTTTTGGCAAGTCGGTTAGGACATCTACTTTGTGCATGACACAAGTAATCTTTCCAACAGTTGTTTACAGAAAGATTATTTCACTTATAATTCACTGTATCTCAATGCCAGTGGGACAGAAGTTTACATACACTAAGTTGACCGTGCCTTTAAACAGCTTGGAAAATTCCAGAAAATGATGTCATGGCTTTAGAAGCTTCTGATAGGCTAATTGACATCATTTGAGTCAATTGGAGGTGTACCTGTGGATGTATATCAAGGCCTACCTACAAACTCAGTGCCTCTTTGCTTGACATCATGGGAAAATCAAAGCAGCCAAGACCTCAGAAAAACAATTGTAGATCTCCACAAGTCTTGTTCATCCTTGGGAGCAATTTCCAAACGCCTGAAGGTACCATGTTCATCTGTACAAACAATAGTACGCAAGTATAAACACCATGGGACCACGCATCCATCATACCGCTCAGGAAGGAGACGCATTCTGTCTCCTAGAGATGAACGTACTTTGGTGCGAAATGTGCGAATCAATCCCAGAACAACAGCAAAGGACCTTGTGAAGATGCTGGAGGAAACAGGTACAAAAGTATCTATATCCACAGTAAAACAAGTCCTATATCGACATAATAATATAACTGTTTGGCCATAATGACCATCATTATGTTTGGAGGAAAAAGGGGGCACTTGCAGCCGAAGAACACCATCCCAACCGTGAAGCACAGGGGTGGCAGCATCATGCTGTGGGGGTGCTTTGCTGCAGGAGGGACTGGTGCACTTCATAAAATAGATGGCATCATGAGGAAGGAAAATTATGTGGATTTATTGAAGCAACATCTCAAGACATCAGTCAGGAAGTTAAAGCTTGGTCGCAAATGGGTCTTCCAAATGGACAATGACCCCAAGCATACTTCCAAAGTTGTGGCAAAATGGCTTAAGGACAACAAAGTCAAGGTATTGGAGTGGCCATCACAAAGCCCTGACCTCAATCCTATAGAACATTTGTGGGCAGAATTGAAAAAGCATGTTCGAGCAAGGAGGCCTACAAAACCTGACTCAGTTACACCAGCTCTGTCAGGAGGAATGGGCCAAACTTCACCCAACTTATTGTGGGAAGCTTGTGGAAGGCTACCCGAAACGTTTGACCCAAGTTAAACAATTTAAAGGCAATGCTACCAAATACTAATTGAGTGTATGTAAACTTCTGACCCACTGGGAATGTGATGAAAGAAATAAAAGCTGAAATAAATCATTTTCTCTACTATTATTCTGACATTTCACATTCTTAAAATAAAGTGGTGATCCTAACTGACCTAAGACAGGGAATGTTTACTAGGATTAAATGTCAGGAACTGTGAAAAACGTGTTTAAATGTATTTGTCTAAGGTGTATGTAAATTTCCGACTTCAACTGTATGTGTACTTACCTCACTAGAGGTCTTCACTCAAACTCAGTGAGCTCTTGGAAGAGTGGGGCAAGGTAGGGGTTGAGAACAAACAGCTGGCTTCCTCTGGGCCACCTTGTCATGCACTTTGTCCCATCTTCTGGATTCATCATCTTGGGTTGATTCCAACCTACATCATATATCCAATGTTGTTATTGATTCAAACATACCATTTTGATTCAACCTGTGTGTGCACAGTGGGAAGGCTCCAGGGGTTGACGTTTCAATCCCCTGAGGAGGAGGATTATCGTTGTTTCCCACAGAATCAATTAGCATAGCTGAATCCCCTCTGTCTCCTGGGATTGCTGAGATTCAACGCCTGTGTGTGCGCGTGTGAGTGAATCAACTCCTCCAGCTCTCCCAGATGCCCTGAGGGTAGGGCTGACCAGGTATTAGTGAGGCAGTCCTCAAGCTCTCCCAGATGCCCTGAGGGTAGGGCTGACCAGGTATTAGTGAGGCAGTCCTCAAGCTCTCCCAGATGCCCTGAGGGTAGGGCTGACCAGGTATTAGTGAGGCAGTCCTCAAGCTCTCCCAGATGCCCTGAGGGTAGGGATGACCAGGAATTAGTGAGGCAGTCCTCAAGCTCTCCCAGATGCCCTGAGGGTAGGGCTGACCAGGTATTAGTGAGGCAGTCCTCAAGCTCTCCCAGATGCCCTGAGGGTAGGGATGACCAGGTATTAGTGAGGCAGTCCTCAAGCTCTCCCAGATGCCCTGAGGGTAGGGCTGACCAGGTATTAGTGAGGCAGTCCTCAAGCTCTCCCAGATGCCCTGAGGGTAGGGCTGACCAGGTATTAGTGAGGCACTCCTCAAGCTCTCCCAGATGCCCTGAGGGTAGGGCTGACCAGGTATTAGTGAGGCAGTCCTCCAGCTCTCCCAGATGCCCTGAGGGTAGGGCTGACCAGGTATTAGTGAGGCAGTCCTCAAGCTCTCCCAGATGCCCTGAGGGTAGGGCTGACCAGGTATTAGTGAGGCAGTCCTCAAGCTCTCCCAGATGCCCTGAGGGTAGGGCTGACCAGGCAGTCCTCAAGCTCTCCCAGATGCCCTGAGGGTAGGGCTGACCAGGTATTAGTGAGGCAGTCCTCAAGCTCTCCCAGATGCCCTGAGGGTAGGGCTGACCAGGTATTAGTGAGGCAGTCCTCAAGCTCTCCCAGATGCCCTGAGGGTAGGGATTACCAGGTATTAGTGAGGCAGTCCTCAAGCTCTCCCAGATGCCCTGAGGGTAGGGCTGACCAGGTATTAGTGAGGCAGTCCTCAAGCTCTCCCAGATGCCCTGAGGGTAGGGCTGACCAGGTATTAGTGAGGCACTCCTCAAGCTCTCCCAGATGCCCTGAGGGTAGGGCTGACCAGGTATTAGTGAGGCAGTCCTCCAGCTCTCCCAGATGCCCTGAGGGTAGGGCTGACCAGGTATTAGTGAGGCAGTCCTCAAGCTCTCCCAGATGCCCTGAGGGTAGGGCTGACCAGGTATTAGTGAGGCAGTCCTCAAGCTCTCCCAGATGCCCTGAGGGTAGGGCTGACCAGGCAGTCCTCAAGCTCTCCCAGATGCCCTTAGGGTAGGGCTGACCAGGTATTAGTGAGGCAGTCCTCAAGCTCTCCCAGATGCCCTGAGGGTAGGGCTGACCAGGTATTAGTGAGGCAGTCCTCAAGCTCTCCCAGATGCCCTGAGGGTAGGGCTGACCAGGTATTAGTGAGGCAGTCCTCAAGCTCTCCCAGATGCCCTGAGGGTAGGGCTGACCAGGTATTAGTGAGGCAGTCCTCAAGCTCTCCCAGATGCCCTGAGGGTAGGGCTGACCAGGTATTAGTGAGGCAGTCCTCCAGCTCTCCCAGATGCCCTGAGGGTAGGGCTGACCAGGTATTAGTGAGGCAGTCCTCAAGCTCTCCCAGATGCCCTGAGGGTAGGGCTGACCAGGTATTAGTGAGGCAGTCCTCAAGCTCTCCCAGATGCCCTGAGGGTAGGGCTGACCAGGCAGTCCTCAAGCTCTCCCAGATGCCCTGAGGGTAGGGCTGACCAGGTATTAGTGAGGCAGTCCTCAAGCTCTCCCAGATGCCCTGAGGGTAGGGCTGACCAGGTATTAGTGAGGCAGTCCTCAAGCTCTCCCAGATGCCCTGAGGGTAGGGATTACCAGGTATTAGTGAGGCAGTCCTCAAGCTCTCCCAGATGCCCTGAGGGTAGGGCTGACCAGGTATTAGTGAGGCAGTCCTCAAGCTCTCCCAGATGCCCTGAGGGTAGGGCTGACCAGGTATTAGTGAGGCACTCCTCAAGCTCTCCCAGATGCCCTGAGGGTAGGGCTGACCAGGTATTAGTGAGGCAGTCCTCCAGCTCTCCCAGATGCCCTGAGGGTAGGGCTGACCAGGTATTAGTGAGGCAGTCCTCAAGCTCTCCCAGATGCCCTGAGGGTAGGGCTGACCAGGTATTAGTGAGGCAGTCCTCAAGCTCTCCCAGATGCCCTGAGGGTAGGGCTGACCAGGCAGTCCTCAAGCTCTCCCAGATGCCCTTAGGGTAGGGCTGACCAGGTATTAGTGAGGCAGTCCTCAAGCTCTCCCAGATGCCCTGAGGGTAGGGCTGACCAGGTATTAGTGAGGCAGTCCTCAAGCTCTCCCAGATGCCCTGAGGGTAGGGCTGACCAGGTATTAGTGAGGCAGTCCTCAAGCTCTCCCAGATGCCCTGAGGGTAGGGCTGACCAGGTATTAGTGAGGCAGTCCTCAAGCTCTCCCAGATGCCCTGAGGGTAGGGCTGACCAGGTATTAGTGAGGCAGTCCTCCAGCTCTCCCAGATTCCCTGAGGGTAGGGCTGACCAGGTATTAGTGAGGCAGTCCTCAAGCTCTCCCAGATGCCCTGAGGGTAGGGCTGACCAGGTATTAGTGAGGCAGTCCTCCAGCTCTCCCAGATGCCCTGAGGGTAGGGCTGACCAGGTATTAGTGAGGCAGTCCTCCAGCTCTCCCAGATGCCCTGAGGGTAGGGCTGACCAGGTATTAGTGAGGCAGTCCTCCAGCTCTCCCAGATGCCCTGAGGGTAGGGCTGACCAGGTATTAGTGAGGCAGTCCTCAAGCTCTCCCAGATGCCCTGAGGGTAGGGCTGACCAGGTATTAGTGAGGCAGTCCTCCAGCTCTCCCAGATGCCCTGAGGGTAGGGCTGACCAGGTATTAGTGAGGCAGTCCTCCAGCTCTCCCAGATGCCCTGAGGGTAGGGCTGACCAGGTATTAGTGAGGCAGTCCTCCAGCTCTCCCAGATGCCCTGAGGGTAGGGCTGACCAGGTATTAGTGAGGCAGTCCTCCAGCTCTCCCAGATGCCCTGAGGGTAGGGCTGACCAGGTATTAGTGAGGCAGTCCTCAAGCTCTCCCAGATGCCCTGAGGGTAGGGCTGACCAGGTATTAGTGAGGCAGTCCTCCAGCTCTCCCAGATGCCCTGAGGGTAGGGCTGACCAGGTATTAGTGAGGCAGTCCTCCAGCTCTCCCAGATGCCCTGAGGGTAGGGCTGACCAGGTATTAGTGAGGCAGTCCTCAAGCTCTCCCAGATGCCCTGAGGGTAGGGCTGACCAGGTATTAGTGAGGCAGTCCTCAAGCTCTCCCAGATGCCCTGAGGGTAGGGCTGACCAGGTATTAGTGAGGCAGTCCTCAAGCTCTCCCAGATGCCCTGAGGGTAGGGCTGACCAGGTATTAGTGAGGCAGTCCTCAAGCTCTCCCAGATGCCCTGAGGGTAGGGCTGACCAGGTATTAGTGAGGCAGTCCTCCAGCTCTCCCAGATGCCCTGAGGGTAGGGCTGACCAGGTATTAGTGAGGCAGTCCTCCAGCTCTCCCAGATGCCCTGAGGGTAGGGCTGACCAGGTATTAGTGAGGCAGTCCTCCAGCTCTCCCAGATGCCCTGAGGGTAGGGCTGACCAGGTATTAGTGAGGCAGTCCTCAAGCTCTCCCAGATGCCCTGAGGGTAGGGCTGACCAGGTATTAGTGAGGCAGTCCTCCAGCTCTCCCAGATTCCCTGAGGGTAGGGCTGACCAGGTATTAGTGAGGCAGTCCTCAAGCTCTCCCAGATGCCCTGAGGGTAGGGCTGACCAGGTATTAGTGAGGCAGTCCTCCAGCTCTCCCAGATGCCCTGAGGGTAGGGCTGACCAGGTATTAGTGAGGCAGTCCTCCAGCTCTCCCAGATGCCCTGAGGGTAGGGCTGACCAGGTATTAGTGAGGCAGTCCTCCAGCTCTCCCAGATGCCCTGAGGGTAGGGCTGACCAGGTATTAGTGAGGCAGTCCTCCAGCTCTCCCAGATGCCCTGAGGGTAGGGCTGACCAGGTATTAGTGAGGCAGTCCTCAAGCTCTCCCAGATGCCCTGAGGGTAGGGCTGACCAGGTATTAGTGAGGCAGTCCTCCAGCTCTCCCAGATGCCCTGAGGGTAGGGCTGACCAGGTATTAGTGAGGCAGTCCTCCAGCTCTCCCAGATGCCCTGAGGGTAGGGCTGACCAGGTATTAGTGAGGCAGTCCTCAAGCTCTCCCAGATGCCCTGAGGGTAGGGCTGACCAGGTATTAGTGAGGCAGTCCTCAAGCTCTCCCAGATGCCCTGAGGGTAGGGCTGACCAGGTATTAGTGAGGCAGTCCTCAAGCTCTCCCAGATGCCCTGAGGGTAGGGCTGACCAGGTATTAGTGAGGCAGTCCTCAAGCTCTCCCAGATGCCCTGAGGGTAGGGCTGACCAGGTATTAGTGAGGCAGTCCTCCAGCTCTCCCAGATGCCCTGAGGGTAGGGCTGACCAGGTATTAGTGAGGCAGTCCTCCAGCTCTCCCAGATGCCCTGAGGGTAGGGCTGACCAGGTATTAGTGAGGCAGTCCTCCAGCTCTCCCAGATGCCCTGAGGGTAGGGCTGACCAGGTATTAGTGAGGCAGTCCTCAAGCTCTCCCAGATGCCCTGAGGGTAGGGCTGACCAGGTATTAGTGAGGCAGTCCTCAAGCTGCTCTCCCAGATGCCCTGAGGGTAGGGCTGACCAGGTATTAGTGAGGCAGTCCTCAAGCTCTCCCAGATGCCCTGAGGGTAGGGCTGACCAGGTATTAGTGAGGCAGTCCTCAAGCTCTCCCAGATGCCCTGAGGGTAGGGCTGACCAGGTATTAGTGAGGCAGTCCTCCAGCTCTCCCAGATGCCCTGAGGGTAGGGCTGACCAGGTATTAGTGAGGCAGTCCTCAAGCTCTCCCAGATGCCCTGAGGGTAGGGCTGACCAGGCAGTCCTCCAGCTCTCCCAGATGCCCTGAGGGTAGGGATGACCGGGTATTAGTGAGGCGGACTGGGAAATGCCCACACTTTCATTAATTCTCTCCCTCCCAACCTCCATCCCTTATCCCTGTCATTCTCCCTCCCAACCTCCATCCCTTATCCCTGTCATTCTCCCTCCCAACCTCCATCCCTTATCCCTGTCATTCTCCCTCCCAACCTCCATCCCTTATCCCTGTCATTCTCCCTCCCAACCTCCATCCCTTATCCCTGTCATTCTCCCTCCCAACCTCCATCCCTTATCCCTGTCATTCTCCCTCCCAACCTCCATCCCTTATCCCTGTCATTCTCCCTCCCAACCTCCATCCCTTATCCCTGTCATTCTCCCTCCCAACCTCCATCCCTTATCCCTGTCATTCTCCCTCCCAACCTCCATCCCTTATCCCTGTCATTCTCGCAGTCTGTTTCTCTATTTCTCTGTTGTTTTCCCTTGTTGTTTCGCCCTCTCTCTCTCTCTCTCTTCCTCCCTCTCTCTCTCTCCCCCCTCCCCCTCTCCCCCCCCCCCCCCCCCTTCTCTATCCCCTCCCCCCTCTCGCTCTCCCCTCCCCCTCTCTGGCTCTGACAACCATCATTACACGCACCTGTCACGCCCTGGCTCTGGGGACTCTAGTATGTTGAGCCAGGGTGTGAGTTTTCATTTGTGTTTGTTCTGGTTTTGTATATCTATGTTGGCCAGGGTGGCTCCCAATCAGAGACGGCTGTAGCTCGTTGTCTCTGATTGGGAGTCATACTTAGGTAGCCGTTAGGCATTCCATTTGGTGTGGTTTCTTGTTCCGTGTTGGTTTGTGAATGTAACCAGGGACGTCACGTTTTCGTTTTGTTCGTGTGATCATCAATTAATAAATATGTTCGCATTCCACGCTGCGCCTTGGTCCTCCTCTGTTCCCGACGATCGTGACAGAAGAAACCACCAAGACTGGACCAAGCAGCGTGTCCAGGAGCCATCGCCAGGGAGATCTCTAGCAGATCTCCTTCGCCTCCTCGACTGGGTCAAGCCGGGTGAGGAAGAGAAGGGCTGGACTTGGAAGCAGAAGGGCGAAAGTCTGGCGAGGGACATGGAGACCTGGTCCACAGGTAGGAGAGACGCCCAGAAATGTTTTAGGGGGGGGGCTCACGCCGTGGACGACGGGGCAGCAGGAGGCCGCCAGGTTACAGGAGTCACTGGTCACCAGGGGGAAGGAGGATGTAGATGCACGGCGAGAGGTACTGGGGTGTGTTGCCAGTCCGGTCCGGCCTGTTCCTGATCCCCGCGTAGGGCCAGTGGTGTGTGTTCCCAGTACGGTCCGGCCTGTTCCTGCCACTCGCACCAAGTCTACGGTGCGCGTCGCCAGCTCGACCCGGCCTGTTCCTGCTCCCCGCACCAAGCCTGTGGTGCGTTTCGTCAGCCCTGTCCGGCCCGTTCCTGCTCCCCGCACCAAGTCAGTGGTGCGCGTCGTCAGCCCGGTCCGGCCCATTCCTGCTCCCCGCACCAAGCCAGTAGTGTGCGTCGTCAGTACGGCACAGCCCGTGCCTGTTCCACCGGTGCCTGGTTCGGCACGGGTCAGCTGCGTCACGCCGGAGCTAGAGCAATCCGCTCCACCAGTGTGCAGTCCAGCTCCGGTCAGCAGGGTCAGACCGGACCAGGGGTACTTTGGGGGGTTAGAGAGGGAGTGGGGATCATGCCCGGAGCCGGATCCGCCTCCAAGGCGGAGTGCCCATCCGGTCCCTCCCCTGTGGTGTTTGGTTGGCGCGGTCGGAGTCCGCGCCTTTGGGGGGGGGGGGGGGGGGGGTACTGTCACGCCCTGGCTCTGGGGACTCTAGTATGTTGAGCCAGGGTGTGAGTTTTCATTTGTGTTTGTTCTGGTTTTGTATATCTATGTTGGCCAGGGTGGCTCCCAATCAGAGACGGCTGTTGCTCGTTGTCTCTGATTGGGAGTCAAACTTAGGTAGCCGTTAGGCATTCATTTGGTGTGGTTTCTTGTTCCGTGTTGGTTTGTGAATGTAACCAGGGACGTCACGTTTTCGTTTTGTTCGTGTGATCATCAATTAATAAATATGTTCGCATTCCACGCTGCGCCTTGGTCCTCCTCTGTTCCCGACGATCGTGACAGCACCTTTGCCTCATCATGAGACTCACCTGGACTCCATCACTTCACTGATTACTTCCCCTATATCTGTCACTCCCTTGGGTTCATTCCCCAGGCAGTATTGATTATGTGTTTCACGTCCAGACGCTGCTCCTGTGTTGTATCGGTCCACGGTCATTGTTTTATTAAACTTACCACCTGCTTCTCGACTCCCAGCGTCATAATACGGTATGTTTACGTAGTCTGTCCACGAGAGATTAATACACTATAGGATCTCTGTGGTTCTTATCCTGAAAGACTGCAGTTAGTGTTCAACTAAATTAGGTAAAACGTACAGATCGTGATATTGTCTGTAAGATGCTTTACAGAGGTTTGAAGAATACATGTAAACAAACTAATGAGAAAGGCCTTTATGCTTGTCTCAGACCAAGGCCAACCGCACCGAATGCTGGAACATTTTTAATGTGGGAGGCAACCCGTCTGCCTAGTTAATTTAAATCCCTCTTTTATGCAGATGACTACGCCTACATGTACTACTCTGACAGCGTATCGCCTGAACACCTGTTGGGGTCTGTACTTGGTTTGGTGTAGTGGTCTCAGCTGTCAACACTGACACGGCTAGAACAACTCTTCAGCCTGTTGCTAAGCGATGAGAGGAGAGACGTGCTAGGGATTAAAGTAAGTGTTTGTTTGTGAAGTATCGTGATCGCCGTCATCATTGTTATCAATACACACGCTCGCGTGATGAGTAACCTTGCCTAAGACATGCGTTAGCTCCCTGAGCTAATGCCTAGGCTTAAGCTCAGCAGGCTAAGCCAGTCCTGTGGCCATGCCGGGGACCTAAATTGGAATCCCGGTCGGTCACAGAGGCTACTGCATGTCTCAGATTTGTTGGAGAGAGAGAGAGAGAGGAACTAAATACTGCAAGTAGGAACCTGAGACCTGAATAAAACACCTTGCTTTACTTGGCTATAGTTCTCTACCTGCCAACCCTATCACCTGGCTATAGTTCTCTACCTCCCAACCCTATCACCTGGCTATAGTTCTCTACCTCCCAACCCTATCACCTGGCTATAGTTCTCTACCTGCCAACCCTATCACCTGGCTATAGTTCTCTACCTGCCAACCCTATCACCTGGCTATAGTTCTCTACCTCCCAACCCTATCACCTGGCTATAGTTCTCTACCTCCCAACCCTATCACCTGGCTATAGTTCTCTACCTGCCAACCCTATCACCTGGCTATAGTTCTCTACCTCCCAACCCTATCACCTGGCTATAGTTCTCTACCTCCCAACCCTATCACCTGGCTATAGTTCTCTACCTCCCAACCCTATCACCTGGCTATAGTTCTCTACCTGCCAACCCTATCACCTGGCTATAGTTCTCTACCTCCCAACCCTATCACCTGGCTATAGTTCTCTACCTCCCAACCCTATCACCTGGCTATAGTTCTCTACCTCCCAACCCTATCACCTGGCTATAGTTCTCTACCTCCCAACCCTATCACCTGGCTATAGTTCTCTACCTCCCAACCCTATCACCTGGCTATAGTTCTCTACCTCCCAACCCTATCACCTGGCTATAGTTCTCTACCTGCCAACCCTATCACCTGGCTATAGTTCTCTACCTCCCAACCCTATCACCTGGCTATAGTTCTCTACCTCCCAACCCTATCACCTGGCTATAGTTCTCTACCTCCCAACCCTATCACCTGGCTATAGTTCTCTACCTCCCAACCCTATCACCTGGCTATAGTTCTCTACCTCCCAACCCTATCACCTGGCTATAGTTCTCTACCTGCCAACCCTATCACCTGGCTATAGTTCTCTACCTCCCAACCCTATCACCTGGCTATAGTTCTCTACCTCCCAACCCTATCACCTGGCTATAGTTCTCTACCTGCCAACCCTATCACCTGGCTATAGTTCTCTACCTCCCAACCCTATCACCTGGCTATAGTTCTCTACCTGCCAACCCTATCACCTGGCTATAGTTCTCTACCTCCCAACCCTATCACCTGGCTATAGTTCTCTACCTGCCAACCCTATCACCTGGCTATAGTTCTCTACCTCCCAACCCTATCACCTGGCTATAGTTCTCTACCTCCCAACCCTATCACCTGGCTATAGTTCTCTACCTGCCAACCCTATCACCTGGCTATAGTTCTCTACCTCCCAACCCTATCACCTGGCTATAGTTCTCTACCTCCCAACCCTATCACCTGGCTATAGTTCTCTACCTCCCAACCCTATCACCTGGCTATAGTTCTCTACCTGCCAACCCTATCACCTGGCTATAGTTCTCTACCTCCCAACCCTATCACCTGGCTATAGTTCTCTACCTCCCAACCCTATCACCTGGCTATAGTTCTCTACCTCCCAACCCTATCACCTGGCTATAGTTCTCTACCTCCCAACCCTATCACCTGGCTATAGTTCTCTACCTCCCAACCCTATCACCTGGCTATAGTTCTCTACCTCCCAACCCTATCACCTGGCTATAGTTCTCTACCTCCCAACCCTATCACCTGGCTATAGTTCTCTACCTGCCAACCCTATCACCTGGCTATAGTTCTCTACCTCCCAACCCTATCACCTGGCTATAGTTCTCTACCTCCCAACCCTATCACCTGGCTATAGTTCTCTACCTGCCAACCCTATCACCTGGCTATAGTTCTCTACCTCCCAACCCTATCACCTGGCTATAGTTCTCTACCTGCCAACCCTATCACCTGGCTATAGTTCTCTACCTCCCAACCCTATCACCTGGCTATAGTTCTCTACCTGCCAACCCTATCACCTGGCTATAGTTCTCTACCTCCCAACCCTATCACCTGGCTATAGTTCTCTACCTCCCAACCCTATCACCTGGCTATAGTTCTCTACCTGCCAACCCTATCACCTGGCTATAGTTCTCTACCTCCCAACCCTATCACCTGGCTATAGTTCTCTACCTGCCAACCCTATCACCTGGCTATAGTTCTCTACCTGCCAACCCTATCACCTGGCTATAGTTCTCTACCTCCCAACCCTATCACCTGGCTATAGTTCTCTACCTCCCAACCCTATCACCTGGCTATAGTTCTCTACCTGCCAACCCTATCACCTGGCTATAGTTCTCTACCTCCCAACCCTATCACCTGGCTATAGTTCTCTACCTCCCAACCCTATCACCTGGCTATAGTTCTCTACCTGCCAACCCTATCACCTGGCTATAGTTCTCTACCTCCCAACCCTATCACCTGGCTATAGTTCTCTACCTGCCAACCCTATCACCTGGCTATAGTTCTCTACCTGCCAACCCTATCACCTGGCTATAGTTCTCTACCTCCCAACCCTATCACCTGGCTATAGTTCTCTACCTGCCAACCCTATCACCTGGCTATAGTTCTCTACCTCCCAACCCTATCACCTGGCTATAGTTCTCTACCTGCCAACCCTATCACCTGGCTATAGTTCTCTACCTCCCAACCCTATCACCTGGCTATAGTTCTCTACCTGCCAACCCTATCACCTGGCTATAGTTCTCTACCTCCCAACCCTATCACCTGGCTATAGTTCTCTACCTCCCAACCCTATCACCTGGCTATAGTTCTCTACCTGCCAACCCTATCACCTGGCTATAGTTCTCTACCTCCCAACCCTATCACCTGGCTATAGTTCTCTACCTGCCAACCCTATCACCTGGCTATAGTTCTCTACCTGCCAACCCTATCACCTGGCTATAGTTCTCTACCTCCCAACCCTATCACCTGGCTATAGTTCTCTACCTCCCAACCCTATCACCTGGCTATAGTTCTCTACCTGCCAACCCTATCACCTGGCTATAGTTCTCTACCTCCCAACCCTATCACCTGGCTATAGTTCTCTACCTCCCAA
The DNA here is from genome assembly GCF_964263955.1 of Coregonus lavaretus. Taxonomy (NCBI): domain Eukaryota; kingdom Metazoa; phylum Chordata; class Actinopteri; order Salmoniformes; family Salmonidae; genus Coregonus; species Coregonus lavaretus. The sequence goes on along the minus strand of NC_140009.1, from coordinate 5,296,856 downwards.
CCCTATCACCTGGCTATAGTTCTCTACCTGCCAACCCTATCACCTGGCTATAGTTCTCTACCTCCCAACCCTATCACCTGGCTATAGTTCTCTACCTGCCAACCCTATCACCTGGCTATAGTTCTCTACCTGCCAACCCTATCACCTGGCTATAGTTCTCTACCTCCCAACCCTATCACCTGGCTATAGTTCTCTACCTCCCAACCCTATCACCTGGCTATAGTTCTCTACCTGCCAACCCTATCACCTGGCTATAGTTCTCTACCTCCCAACCCTATCACCTGGCTATAGTTCTCTACCTGCCAACCCTATCACCTGGCTATAGTTCTCTACCTGCCAACCCTATCACCTGGCTATAGTTCTCTACCTGCCAACCCTATCACCTGGCTATAGTTCTCTACCTGCCAACCCTATCACCTGGCCTGGCTATATTATAAAGTTATTTGTTTCCGGCCATTTTGAGCCTGTAATCGAACCCACAATTGCTGATGCTCCAGATACTCAACTAGTCTAAAGAAGGCCAGTTTTATTGCTACTTTAATCAGCACAACAGTTTTCAGCTGTGCTAACATAATTGCAAAAGGGTTTTCTAATGATCAATTAGCCTTTTAAAATGATAAACTTGGATTATCAAACACAACGTGCCATTGGAACACAGGACTGATGGTTGCTGGTAATGGGCCTCTGTACGCCTAAGTAGATATTCCATTACAAATCAGCCGTTTCCAGCTACAATAGCCATTTACAACATTAACAATGTCTACACTGTATTTCTGATCAATTTGATGTTATTTTAATGTAAAAAAAAAAAAATCCGGACCGGGCTGGCGACGCGCACCACTGGCTTAGTGCGGGGAGTAGGAACGGGCCGGACCGGCGACACGCACCACTTGCTTGGTGCGAGGAGCGGGACTGGGTTCCTTTATTAACCCCCGCTCCTTCTGCTGCCTAACCAGCTCCTCTCGCTGTGCCTCTACACTTTCCTTCTCCCTTTTAGCCTCCTGTAGCCTCGTCATCCACCCCGTGTGCCCCCCCCCCAAAATGTTCTTGGGGTTGCCTCTCGGGTCTCCGTCGTCGGCACGGTTGGCGCCGTTTCTCCACTCCTGCCTGGGCATCTACCTTCGCCCATGGCCCTTTCCCCGCAAATATCTCCTCCCATGACCACCATTTGCCCACCTGTGACATGGCTATTCGCTCTTCCTGGGCACGCTGCTTGGTCCTCGTTTGGTGGGATCTTCTGTCACGTTCGTTTATGAACGGGTCAGACCAAGGCGCAGCGTGATATGCATACATGTTTATTTGAACCGAATACACAACGACAAAACAACAAACGAAACGTGAAGTCCAAGGTACACAAACAACATACCTCACACGGAACAAGATCCCACTAGTGCCAATAGGCTGCCTAAGTATGGTCCCCAATCAGAGACAACGAGCGACAGCTTCCTCTGATTGGGAACCACACCGGCCAACATAGATCTAGACATACTAGATCCAAACATAGAAAATACAACATAGAAAATCACACCCTGACTCAACAAATAAGAGTCCCCAGAGTCAGGGCGTGACAGCCATTTACAACATTAACAATGTCTACACTGTATTTCTGATCAATTTGATGTTATTTTAATGGAGAATTTTCTTTGCTTTTCTTTCAAAAAACAAGGACATTTCTAAGTGACCCCAAACTTATGAACGGTGGTGTATGTGTGCGGACGCAGGACTTCTATCATACAGATACAATACAATGAAACAGGATCTCACCAATCTGTTCTCAGCCATGAAGTCAACTGCAGCTATAAGCAAAAAAAGATTGGTTGGTGAGTGATGAAGAAGGCTATGGTCTGGAGCTAGGCAGATTAGATTCCAGTAGAAGACAACAGTGCCGTTACCATCATGCAGCTCTATGATTCATCGGTGGAATTGTTTTGGTTCGCCACGTTCTGTCACGTCTTAAATATTTACGTGCAGCCTACTGCATTATGGAATAGGAAAGTATTTTTTTATAACGGTCCTTGCCATTCTGCCGCCCTAGGCGAGACTAGAATAGTCCCAGTAAGCAAAATGACGTTGAAAAGATGTCTAAAATACATACAGAGCATTCGGAAAGCATTCAGACCCCTTGACTTTTTCAAAATTTTGTTAAGTTTCAGCCTTATTCTAAAATGGATTCAATTGTTTCTTTTTATTTGCATCAATCTACACACCATACCCTATAATGACAAAGCAAAAACAGGTTTTTTGATTTTTTGCAAATTTATAAAAAATGAAAAAGAGTTTACCCTTCCCCTTTCTCAGCCCCTTCCTCTCATGAGCATTCGGAAAGTATTCAGACCCCTTCACTTTTTCCACATTTTGTTATGTTACAGCTTTATTCTAAAGTTGATGAAATAGTTTTAACCCCTCATCAATCTACACACAATACCCCATAACGACAAAGCAAAAACAGGTTTTTAGAAATGTTAGCAAATGTATGAAAAATAAAAAAAGGAAATATTACATTTACATAAGTATTCAGACCCTTTACTCAGTACTTTGTTGAAGCACCATTGGCAGCGATTACAGCCTGGTGACTTCTTAGGTATGACACTACAAGCTTGGCAAACCTGTATTTGGGGAGTTTCTCCCATTCTTCTCTGCAGATCCTCTCAAGCTCTGTCAGGTTGGATGGGGAGAGTCGCTGCACAGCTATTTTCAGGTCTCTCCAGAGATGTTCGATCAGGTTCAAGTCCGGGCTCTGGCTGGGCCACTCAAGGACATTCAGAGACTTGTCCCGAAGCCACTCCTGCGTTGTCTTGGCTGTGTGCTTAGGGTCATTGTCCTGTTGGAAGGTGAGCCTTCACCACAGTCTGAGGTCCTGAGCGCTCTGGAGCAGGTTTTTATCAAGGATCTCTATGTACTTTGCTCTTTCCCTCGATCCTGACTAGTCTCCCAGTCCCTGCCGCTGAAAAACATCCCCACAGCATGATGCTGCCACCACCATGCTTCACCGTAGGGATGGTGCCAGGTTTCCTCCAGACGTGACGCTTGGCATTCAGGCCAAATAGTTCAATATTGGTTTCATCAGACCAGAGAATCTTGTTTCTTTTAGGTGCCTTTTAGCAAACTCCAAGCGGGCTGTTATGTGCTTTTTACTGAGGAGTGGCCAGTCTACCATAAAGGCCTGATTGGTGGAGTGCTGCAGAGATGGTTGTCCTTCTGGAAGGTTCTCCCATCTTCACAGAGGAACTCTGGAGCTCTGTCAGAGTGGCCATTGGGTTCTTGGTCACCTCCCTGACCAAGGCCCTTCTCCCCCGATGGCTCAGTTTGGCCGGGCGGCCAGCTCTAGGAAGAGTTGGTGGTTCCAAACTTCTTCCATTTAAGAATGATGGAGGCCACTGTGTTCTTGAGGACCTTCAATGCTGCAGAAATGTTTTGGTACCCTTCCCCAGATCTGTGCCTCGATACAATCCTGTCTCGGAGCTCTACGGACAATTCCTACGACCTCATGGCTTGATTTTTGCTATGACATGCACTGTCAACTGTGGGAACTTATATAGACAGGTGTGTGCCTTTCCAAATCATGTCCAATCAATTGAATTTACCACAGGTGGACTCCAATGACGTTGTAGAAACATCTCAAGGATGATCAATGGAAACAGGATGCACCTGAGCTTAATTTTGAGTCTCATAGCAAAGGGTCTGAATACTTATGTAAATAAGGTATTTCTGTTTTTTATATTTAATGTATTTGCCCCCAAAAATTTTTGCTTTGGCATTATGGGGTATTGTGTGTAGATTGATGAGCAAAAAAAGTAATTTAATCAATTTTAGAGTAAGGCTGTAAGGTAACAAAATGTGGAAAAAGTCAAGGGGTGTGAATATTTTCAGAAGTTAGGTTCAATTTAGGTTCTGAATGAAAGGTGAAAAGGTACAGTACTGTCCTGTTCTGTGTTTCACCGCTTCTGGACCCCATTTTTCCAGATGTTGAACATAGACATCTATGATTGGTTCAGATTTGCTCCCATCTGGACCAAAAACCAATGTTTATGGATGTGGAAATCATGGCCACATCGGACTGCACCAAAAAAATACATCCAAAAGGCTTCAGCGTTGGTCCGTGCTTACTGAGGTGTAGCCTATAGTGTTGCCTGAAATTGAATTTCGTGAATGCCCATCTATGTGGTAAGCCTACCGTTTGTAAAACACCAACAAAAGACGTCCGGTCTGAACAGGACCAAAAAAAGATGACCAAAAGACGTCGGCTTGTGCTTACTGGGTTATAGCATGATTCCTGTGACTGATCAATTTGGCTACTTAAGCTCTGAATATCAGCTACCCAACTTTATCAGAATTAATCAATAAAATGTATTTTATAAAGCCCTTTTTACATCAGCAGATGTCACAAAGTGCTATGCAGAAACCCAGCCTAAAACCCCAAACCGCAAGCAATGCAGATGTAGAAGTTATCGTGAGCCTATTTGCAATGTGTTTACACAGTGGGTATTTAATTTTTTCGATGTGATCATCTTGTCAAAAAAATTGACGGATACAAACTTGAAACCACTGATCATGACAATGGGGTGAAACTCCTGGCCAACAGTTGGGATTGTCCATTCCATATTGTCCATTTTACTTTGACCTGTCCTGTTTTTAGGATATGTTGTTTGTTAACATGACAGCACATTTTTTTGTTTGATCTGGTGCCAATTAGGTTAGGGTATTTGATTGGAGAAACATGCATGATGTAAAAAGTGTCCGTCTCAATACATTGTCATACATTTTATCTCCAGCCTGTAGCCTACAGAAAAGGCCACACACTCTTCCTACCATATCTTATATCTGCTACATGATTTATGTTAGATATATTTTTTCTGACGGAACGTTGGTGGAGCGCCGCAGCGATGCGTCTCTCCAACAGCGCCCTGGAGAGGTGTGCTGGGAACGGACAAGCTAAATAATTTGCGCCCCTGCCTTTGACAAAGTGGGCACTGCTTATCACCGGGCGGCATCAACGCTCACCTAAAAAGCCCTTATGCCACTGGTTGAGAGAAATGGTCATTGTTTTGGGGCAGAATTATGTGAGGTTTTATGTGTTGTTGGAGGTGTGTCTTGGTCAGTTTAGCTCAGAAAATGCCGCCCTTGTCAATCTGCCACATAATAATGCCCGTGAATGTGGTTCAGGCCGCCATCATGACTGGCCTGCGTTCATCGGAAGGCCGTAACTACCTCTCCTCCTCTCTCTCCTTCTCTTGTCCCTCTCCTCTCTCTGTGTGTTGTTATGGGGTCAGTGTCCGGCAGCAGAACCCCCTAACTGATCTGGTACACGGAGTGCAAAGGGAGGTAAAGTGGCGCCTGAGTACAGTAGCCACCACCACAGTCAGTTACTAGGCAACGCTGTCCTCATCAAAGCAGGAAAAAGAGTCGAACTGAACATGAATCACTTTGAGCTGTGTGTGCCTTCACATCTCAAGCACTTCACATCTCAATGGTCTTCACATCTCAATGGTCTTAACATCTCAACTGTCTTCATATCTCAAATGACTTCACATCTCAATGGGCTTCACATCTCAGTGGGCTTCACATTTCAATGGTCTTCACATCTCAATCGTTTTCACATCTCAATTTCCTTCACATCTCAGTGGTCTTCATATGTCAACGGCTTTCACATTTCAATGGTCTTAACATCTCAATGATTTTCACATCTCAATGGACTTCTCATCTCAATGGTTTTCACATCTCAATGGATTTCACATCTCAATGCCTTCACATATTTATGACCTTAACATGTCAATGGTCTTCACATCTCAATGACTTTCACATCTCAATGGCCTTCACATCTCAATGGTCTTCACATCTCAATTGCATTCACATCTCAATGCACTTCACATCTCAATAGCCTTCACATCTCAATGGGCTTAGCATCTCACTGGTATATACATCTCAATAGAGTACACATCTCAATGGTCTTCCCATCTCAATGGCTTTCACATCTCAATGTACTTCACATATCAACGGTCAAACATCTCAATGGCCTTCACATCACAATGTACTTCACATCTCAATAGCATTCACACCTCAATGGGCTTAACATCTCAATGAACTTCACATCTCAATGGCAGTAACATCTCAATGGCCTTCACATCTCAATGGATTCACCTTCACGTCTCAAAGATCTTCACATTGAAATGGTCTTCAATTCTCAATGATCTTCACATCTCAATGGCTTTCACATCTCATTGGACTTAACATCCCAATGGATTTCACATTTTAATGCCTTCACATCTCAATGGTCTTAACATATCAATGAATTTCACATCTCAATGGTCTTCATATGTCAACGGCTTTCACATTTCAATGGTCTTAACATCTCAATGATTTTCACATCTCAATGGCCTTCACATTTCAATGGTTTTTACATCTCAGTGGTCTACACTTCTCAATGGCCTTCACATCTCATTGACCTTCACATCTGAATGGTTTTCACAACTCAATGTACTTCACATCTCAATGGTCTTCCCATCTCAATGGCCTTAACATCTCAAAGGCCTTCACATCTCAATGGGCTTCACATCTCAAATGACTTCACATCTCAATGAATTTCACATCTCAATGACTTTCACATCTCAATGGCCTTTACATCTCAATGGTCTTCACATCTCAATGGATTTCACATCTCAAATGACTTCACATCTCAATGGGCTTCACATCTCAGTGGTCTTCAAATTTCAATGGTCTTCACATCTCAATCGTTTTCACATCTCAATTTCCTTCACATCTCAATGGTTTTCATATGTCAACGGCTTTCACATTTCAATGGTCTTAACATCTCAATGATTTTCACATCTCAATGGACTTCTCATCTCAAAGGTTTTCACTTCTCAATGGACTTCACATTTCAATGGTTTTCACAACTCGATGGGCTTCACATCTCAAATGACTTCACATCTCAATGTTTTTCACATTTCAATGCCTTCACATATTTATGACCTTAACATGTCAATGGTCTTCACATCTCAATGAACTTCACATCTCAATGACTTTCACATCTCAATGGCCTTCACATCTCAATGGTCTTCACATCTCAACTGCATTCACATCTCAATGCACTTCACATCTCAATAGCCTTCACATCTCAATGGGCTTAGCATCTCACTGGTATATACATCTCAATAGAGTACACAACTCAATGGCCTTCACATTTCAATGGCCTTCACATCTCAACGGCCTTCACATCTCAATGTTTTTCACATCTCAATGGACATCACATCTCAATTGTCTTCACATCTCAATGGCCTTAACAACTCAATGGTCTTCACATCTCAATGGCTTTCACATCTCAGTGGCTTTCATATCTCAATGGAATTCACATTTCAATGGTCTTCCCATCTCAATGGCTTTCACATCTCAATGTACTTCACATATCAACGGCTTAACATCTCAATGGCCTTCACATCTCAATGTACTTCACATCTCAATAGCATTCACACCTCAATGGGCTTAACATCTCAATGAACTTCACATCTCAATGGCAGTAACATCTCAATGGCCTTCACATCTTAATGGATTCACCTTCACGTCTCAAAGATCTTCACATTGAAATGGGCTTCAATTCTCAATGATCTTCACATCTCAATGGCATTCACATCTCATTGGACTTAACATCCCAATGGATTTCACATTTTAATGCCTTCACATCTCAATGGTCTTAACATATCAATGAATTTCACATCTCAATGGTCTTCATATGTCAACAGCTTTCACATTTCAATGGTCTTAACATCTCAATGATTTTCACATCTCAATGGCCTTCACATTTCAATGGTTTTTACATCTCAGTGGTCTACACTTCACAATGGGCTTCACATCTCATTGACCTTCACATCTGAATGGTTTTCACAACTCAATGTCCTTCACATCTCAATGGTCTTCCCATCTCAATGGCCTTAACATCTCAATGGGCTTCACATCTCAAATGACTTCACATCTCAATGAATTTCACATCTCAATGACTTTCACATCTCAATGGCCTTTACATCTCAATGGTCTTCACATCTCAATGGTTTTCACATCTCAATTTCCTTCATCTCAACAGACTTCACAACTCAATAGTCTTCACATATCAATGGCCTTCACATCTCAATGGCCTTAACATCTCAATGGTCTTCACATCTCAATGGTCTTCACATCTCAAAGGCATTCACATCTCAATAGCCTTCACATCTCAATGGGCTTAGCATCTCAATGGGCTTAGCATCTAAAATGTATTCACATCTCACTGGTATTTACATCTCAATAGATTACACAACTCAATGGCCTTCACATTTCAATGGTCTTCACATCTCAATGACCTTCACATCTCAATGTTTTTCACATCTCAATGGACATCACATCTCAATGGCCTTCACATCTCAATGGCTTCACATCTCAATGGTCTTGACATTGCAATGGTCTTACATTCTCAATGATTTTCACATCTCAATGGCTTTAACATCTCAAATGACTTCACATCTCAATGGTCTTCACATCTCAATGGCCTTCGCATCTCAATGTACTTCACATATCAACAGTCTTAACATCTGAATGGGCTTCACATCTCAATGCACTTCACATCTCAATAGCATTCACATCTCAATGGCCCTCACATCTCAATGGACTTAACATCTCAATGGCCTTCACATCTCAATGTCTTCACATCTCAATGACCTTCATATCTGAATGGACTTCACATCTCAATGGCCTTCACATCTCAATTGTCTTCACATAGCAATGGTCTTCACATATCAATAGCCTTCACATCTCAATGGTCTTCACATATCAATAGCCTTCACATCTCAATGGTCTTCACATATCAATAGCCTTCACATCTCAATGGTCTTCACATATCAATAGCCTTCATATCTCAATGGTCTTCACATATCAATAGCTTTCACATCTCAATGGTCTTCACATATCAATAGCCTTCACATCTCAATGGGCTTATCTAAAAGTATTCACATCTCACTGGTATTTACATCTCAATAGAGTACACAACTCAATGGCCTTCACATTTCAATGGTCTTCACATCTCAATAGCCTTCACATCTCAATGGGCTTAACATCTCAATGGTTTTCACATGTCAGTGGCATTAAGATTCCAATGGCCTTCACATCTCAATGGTTTTCACATCTCAATGTACCTCACACCTCAATGGTCCTCACATCTCAATGTACTTCACATATCAACGGTCTTAACATCTCAATGGCCATCACATCTCAATGCACTTCACATCTCAATAGCCTTCACGTCTCAATGGGCTTAACATCTCAATGGTCTTCACATCTCAAAATCCTTTAGATCTCAATGGTCTTCACATCTCAATGGCTTTCACATCTCAATGGCTTTCACATCTCAATGGCTTTCACATCTCAATGGCCTTCATATCTCAATGAACTTCACATCTGCGGTCCTCTGTAGCTCAATTGGTAGAGCATGGCGCTTGTAACGCCAGGGTAGTGGGTTCGATCCCCGGGACCACCCATACGTTGAAATGTATGCGCACATGACTGTAAGTCGCTTTGGATAAAAGCGTCTGTTAAATGGCATATTATTATTATTACATCTCAATGGCATTCACATGTCAATTGCCTTCACATCTCAATGGTCTTCACATATCAATAGCCTTCACATCTCAATGGTTTTCACATATCAATAGCCTTCACATCTCAATGGTCTTCACATATCAATAGCCTTCACATCTCAATTGTCTTCACATATCAATAGCCTTCACATCTCAATGGTTTTCACATATCAATAGCCTTCACATCTCAATGGTCTTCACATATCAATAGCCTTCACATCTCAATGGTCTTCACATATCAATAGCTTTCACATCTCAATGGTCTTCACATATCAATAGCCTTCACATCTCAATGGGCTTATCTAAAAGTATTCACATCTCACTGGTATTTACATCTCAATAGAGTACACAACTCAATGGCCTTCACATGTCAATGGTCTTCACATCTCAATAGCCTTCACATCTCAATGGGCTTAACATCTCAATGGTTTTCACATGTCAGTGGCATTAAGATTCCAATGGGCTTCACATCTCAATGGTTTTCACATCTCAATGTTTTTCACACCTCAATGGTCCTCACATCTCAACGGCCTTCACATCTAAATTGACTTAATATCTCAATGGACTTAACATCTGAATGGTTTTCACATCTCAAAGGTCTTCACAGCTCAATGACCATCACATATCAATGGCCTTTACGTCTCAATGGCCTTCACATCTCAGTGGTCTTCACATCTCAAAAGTCTTCACATCTCAGTGGACTTCACATCTCAATGGACTTCACATCTCAATGGACTTCACATCTCAATGGTCTTCACATCTCAATAGCCTTCACATCTCTGTGGACTTCACATCTCAATGGACTTCACATCTCAATATTTTTCACATCTCAATGACCTTCACATCTCAATGTCCTTAACATGTCATTGGCCTTCACATCTCAATTGGTTCACACCTCAATTGATTTCACATCGCAATGGTCTTAACATTGCAATGGTCTTCACATCTCATTGGACTTAACATCCCAATGGACTTCACATCTCAATGCCTTCACATCTCAATGGTCTTAACATATCAATGATTTTCACATCTCAATGGCCTTCACATCTAAATGGACTTCACATCTCAATGGTCTAACGATCTCAATGGTCATCACATCTCTATGGCCTTAACATCTCAATGGACTTAACATGTCAATGGCCTTCGCATCTCAATTGGTTCACATCTCAATGGGTTTCACATCTCAATGGTCTTCACATCTCAGTGGTCTTCAAAGCTCAATGACCTTCACATCTGAATGGTTTTCACATCTCAATGGTCTTCACAGCTCAATGACCTTCACATCTCAATGGTCTTAACATATCAATTGTCTTCACATCTCAATGAACTTCACATCTCAGTGGCCTTTACATATCAATGGCCTTTACGTCTCAATGGTCTTCACATCTCAATGGACTTCACATCTCAATGGCCTACACATCTCAATAGCCTTCACATCTCAGTGGGCTTAACATCTCAATGGCCTTAACATCTCAATGGACTTCACATCTCAATGGACTTCACATCTCAATGTTTTTCACATCTCAATGACCTTCACATCTCAATGTCCTTAACTTGTCATTGGTCTTCACATGTCAATTGGTTCACATCTCAATTTACTTCACATCTCAATGGTCTTAACATCGCAATGGGCTTCACATCTGAATTTTCTTCATATCTCAATTGTCTTCACATCTCAATTTGCTTCACATCTCAATTGGCTTCACATCTCATTGGACTTAACATCCCAATGGACTTCACATCTCAATGCCTTCACATCTCAATGGTCTTAACATTTCATTGGTCTTCACATCTCAATGGTCTTCACATCTCAATGACATTTCCATCTTAATGGTTTTCACATCTCAATGTTCTTCACATCTCAATGGTCTTCATATCTCAATGGCCTTCACATATCAATGACGTTCACATCTCAATGGCCTTTACATCTAAATGGCATTCACATCTCAATGGTTTTCACATCTCAATGGTTTTCACATCTCAATTTCCTTCACATCTCAACAGTCTTCACAACTCAATGGCCTTCACATCTCAACGGCCTTCACATCTCAATTGTCTTCACATCTCAATATAATTCACATCTCAATGGACTTCACATCTCAATGGCATTCACATCTCAATGCACTTCACATCTCAATAGCCTTCACATCTCAATGGGCTTAACATCTAAAATGTCTTCACATCTCAATGGCCTTTACATCTCAATGGCCTTCACATCTCAATGGCCTTCACATCTCAATGGCCTTCACATCTCAATGGTCTTCACATCTCAATGGTTTTCACATCTCAATGGACATCACATCTCAATGGACATCACATCTCAATTGTCTTCACATCTCAATGGCCTTCACATCTCAATGGTTTTCACATCTCAATTTCCTTCACATCTCAATGGTCTTGACATGACAACGGCTTTCACATCTCAATATCCTTCACATCTCAATGGTTTTCACATCTCAGTGGGCTTCACATCTCAATGGTCTAAAGATCTCAATGGTCATCACATCTTAATGGCCTTCACATCTCAATGGCCTTCACATCTCAATGGTCAGACATAATAATAAAGTTTATTTCTAACAAACTAAGGCTGATTTAAATTGATGCCATAAAACAAATATACAGCTCCAGAATTGAGAAATTCAGCACCACAGGGCAGTGGACAGCAACTGTCTCAGGGGCATCCCTACAGAGACTAAAGGGATTTTTATTGTTGATGTGACCCAATCCAGCATCCATAGCCTTGCCAAATAAGGTCCAGTATAGCAGCATTTAGAAATCAGTGGTGGGCAAACCAATGGTTTGTGGTGGGCAAACCAACCTGCCTGATTAGGATTATCAGGTTTCCCTGCTCCGTAGCTCGGTGCATCCATCAATACCAAATGGGATCAATCACAGGGGTAAACACTCCTAGTAAACATGGCTTGCCTGCATAGTAAGCAGGTTTGGTGTGGATTTGATGTGACTGTGTTGTCTACTAGATTGGATCCTTCCTGTCGCCCTCCCACCCTGTCTCCCTCCCTGTCTCCCTCCCTGACTCCCTGTCTGTCTCCCTCCCTTTCTCCCTGTCTGTCTCCCACCCTGTCTCCCTCCCTGACTCCCTGTCTGTCTCCCTCTGTGTCTTCCTGTCTGTCTCCCTCCCTGTCTCCCTCCCTGACTCCCTATCTGTCTCCCTCCACGTCTCCCTCCCTGTCTGTCTCCCTCCTTGTCTGTCTCCCTCCCTGTCTGTCTGTCTGTCTCCCTCCCTGTCTGTCTCCCTCCCTGTCTGTCTGCCTTCCTGTCTGTCTCCCTCGCTGTCTGTCTCCCTCCCTGTCTTTCTCCTTCCCTGTCTCCCTGTCTGCCTCCCTCCCTCCCTGTCTCCCTGTCTGTCTCCCTCTGTGTCCCTGTCTCCCTCACTGTCTGTCTCCTGGTGTCATCCTCAACACAAAGCACTGATGTGAAGCCCTAGGGTGCAATTCCCCTCAAAGACACACAGGGCCAATCATCACAGGGTAAAGAAATACCAACTGAGATCAACAGGGACAGTCATCACAGGGTACATACTAACTGAGATCAACAGGACCAGTCATCACAGGGTAAATACCAACTGAGATCAACAGGGCCAGATATCACAGGGTAAAGAAATATTAACTGAGATCAACAGGGCCAGTCATCAAAGGGGAAATATTAACTGAGATCAACAGGACCAGTCATCACAGGGTAAATACTAACTGAGATCAACAAGGCCAGTCATCACAGGATAAATATTAACTGAGATCAACAGGACCAGTCATCACAGGGTAAATATTAACTGAGATCAACAGGACCAGTCATCACAGGGTAAATATTAACTGAGATCAACAGGACCAGTCATCACAGGGTAAATATTAACTGAGATCAACAGGACCAGTCATCACAGGGTAAATATTAACTGAGATCAATAGGACCAGTCATCACAGGGTAAATATTAACTGAGATCAACAGGACCAGTCATCACAGGATAAATATTAACTGAGATCAACAGGACCAGTCATCACAGGGTAAATATTAACTGAGATCAACAGGACCAGTCATCACAGGGTAAATATTAACTGAGATCAACAGGACCAGTCATCACAGGGTAAATATTAACTGAGATCAACAGGACCAGTCATCACAGGGTAAATATTAACTGAGATCAACAGGACCAGTCATCACAGGGTAAATATTAACTGAGATCAACAGGACCAGTCATCACAGGGTAAATATTAACTGAGATCAACAGGACCAGTTATCACAGGGTAAATATTAACTGAGATCAACAAGGCCAGTCATCACAGGATAAATATTAACTGAGATCAACAGGACCAGTCATCACAGGGTAAATATTAACTGAGATCAACAGGACCAGTTATCACAGGGTAAATATTAACTGAGATCAACAGGACCAGTCATCACAGGGTAAATACTAACTGAGATCAACAGGACCAGTCATCACAGGATAAATACCAACTGAGATCAATAAGGCCAGTTATCACAGGGTAAATATTAACTGAGATCAACAGGGCCAGATATCAAAGGGTAAAGAAATATTAACTGAGATCAACAGGGCCAGTCATCAAAGGGGAAATATTAACTGAGATCAACAGGACCAGTCATCACAGGGTAAATACTAACTGAGATCAACAAGGCCAGTCATCACAGGATAAATATTAACTGAGATCAACAGGACCAGTCATCACAGGGTAAATATTAACTGAGATCAACAGGACCAGTCATCACAGGGTAAATATTAACTGAGATCAACAGGACCAGTCATCACAGGGTAAATATTAACTGAGATCAATAGGACCAGTCATCACAGGGTAAATATTAACTGAGATCAACAGGACCAGTCATCACAGGGTAAATACTAACTGAGATCAACAGGACCAGTCATCACAGGATAAATACCAACTGAGATCAATAAGGCCAGTTATCACAGGGTAAATATTAACTGAGATCAACAGGGCCAGATATCACAGGGTAAAGAAATATTAACTGAGATCAACAGGGCCAGTCATCAAAGGGGAAATATTAACTGAGATCAACAGGACCAGTCATCACAGGGTAAATACTAACTGAGATCAACAAGGCCAGTCATCACAGGATAAATATTAACTGAGATCAACAGGACCAGTCATCACAGGGTAAATATTAACTGAGATCAACAGGACCAGTCATCACAGGGTAAATATTAACTGAGATCAACAGGACCAGTCATCACAGGGTAAATATTAACTGAGATCAATAGGACCAGTCATCACAGGGTAAATATTAACTGAGATCAACAGGACCAGTCATCACAGGATAAATATTAACTGAGATCAACAGGACCAGTCATCACAGGGTAAATATTAACTGAGATCAACAGGACCAGTCATCACAGGGTAAATATTAACTGAGATCAACAGGACCAGTCATCACAGGGTAAATATTAACTGAGATCAACAGGACCAGTCATCACAGGGTAAATATTAACTGAGATCAACAGGACCAGTCATCACAGGGTAAATATTAACTGAGATCAACAGGACCAGTCATCACAGGATAAATATTAACTGAGATCAACAGGACCAGTCATCACAGGGTAAATATTAACTGAGATCAACAGGACCAGTCATCACAGGGTAAATATTAACTGAGATCAACAGGACCAGTCATCACAGGGTAAATATTAACTGAGATCAACAGGACCAGTCATCACAGGGTAAATATTAACTGAGATCAACAGGACCAGTCATCACAGGGTAAATATTAACTGAGATCAACAGGACCAGTCATCACAGGGTAAATATTAACTGAGATCAACAGGACCAGTTATCACAGGGTAAATATTAACTGAGATCAACAAGGCCAGTCATCACAGGATAAATATTAACTGAGATCAACAGGACCAGTCATCACAGGGTAAATATTAACTGAGATCAACAGGACCAGTTATCACAGGGTAAATATTAACTGAGATCAACAGGACCAGTCATCACAGGGTAAATACTAACTGAGATCAACAGGACCAGTCATCACAGGATAAATACCAACTGAGATCAATAAGGCCAGTTATCACAGGGTAAATATTAACTGAGATCAACAGGACCAGTCATCACAGGGTAAATATTAACTGAGATCAACAGGACCAGTCATCACAGGGTAAATATTAACTGAGATCAACAGGACCAGTTATCACAGGGTAAATATTAACTGAGATCAACAGGACCAGTCATCACAGGGTAAATATTAACTGAGATCAACAGGACCAGTCATCACAGGGTAAATATTAACTGAGATCAACAGGACCAGTCATCACAGGGTAAATATTAACTGAGATCAACAGGACCAGTTATCACAGGGTAAATATTAACTGAGATCAACAAGGCCAGTCATCACAGGATAAATATTAACTGAGATCAACAGGACCAGTCATCACAGGGTAAATATTAACTGAGATCAACAGGACCAGTTATCACAGGGTAAATATTAACTGAGATCAACAGGACCAGTCATCACAGGGTAAATACTAACTGAGATCAACAGGACCAGTCATCACAGGATAAATACCAACTGAGATCAATAAGGCCAGTTATCACAGGGTAAATATTAACTGAGATCAACAGGACCAGTCATCACAGGGTAAATATTAACTGAGATCAACAGGACCAGTCATCACAGGGTAAATATTAACTGAGATCAACAGGACCAGTTATCACAGGGTAAATATTAACTGAGATCAACAGGACCAGTCATCACAGGGTAAATATTAACTGAGATCAACAGGACCAGTCATCACAGGGTAAATATTAACTGAGATCAACAAGGCCAGTCATCACAGGGTAAATATTAACTGAGATCAACAGGACCAGTTATCACAGGGTAAATATTAACTGAGATCAACAGGACCAGTCATCACAGGGTAAATATTAACTGAGATCAACAGGACCAGTTATCACAGGATAAATACTATCTGAGATCAACAGGACCAGTATGTAATAATGATGAATGTGTTGTATGTTTATGAGTGTTATGAAGTCCTTATGCATGTACCTTTCAGATGAGGTGTTTATCAAAATAATGATCCAGTTCTCTCTAACAGATATAAGTGAGGAAAGGATATTGTGAGTGGATACTGGATTCAGCTCTGAGATAAATCTGCTATAGTCCCCCAGTCTTATGTGGTTAACAGTAAAAAAGTAAACACTGAATGTGTATGTATGGCCTTGACTGCAATAACAAGCGTTCAGAAACGCTCACCCTCAACTGAGCTGAGGGTATGGACTATTGTATTGACTGAGCTGAGGGTATGGACTATTGTATTGACTGAGCTGAGGGTATGGACTATTGTATTGACTGAGCTGAGGGTATAGACTATTGTATTGACTGAGCTGAGGGTATAGACTATTGTATTGACTGAGCTGGGGGTATGGACTATTGTATTGACTGAGCTGAGGGTATAGACTATTGTATTGACTGAGCTGAGGGTATAGACTATTGTATTGACTAAGCTGAGGGTATAGACTATTGTATTGACTGAGCTGAGGGTATGGACTATTGTATTGACTGAGCTGAGGGTATAGACTATTGTATTGACTGAGCTGAGGGTATGGACTATTGTATTGACTGAGCTGAGGGTATAGACTATTGTATTGACTGAGCTGAGGGTATAGACTATTGTATTGACTGAGCTGAGGGTATAGACTATTGTATTGACTGAGCTGAGGGTATAGACTATTGTATTGACTGAGCTGAGGGTATGGACTATTGTATTGACTGAGCTGAGGGTATAGACTATTGTATTGACTGAGCTGAGGGTATAGACTATTGTATTGACTAAGCTGAGGGTATAGACTATTGTATTGACTGAGCTGAGGGTATGGACTATTGTATTGACTGAGCTGAGGGTATAGACTATTGTATTGACTGAGCTGAGGGTATGGACTATTGTATTGACTGAGCTGAGGGTATAGACTATTGTATTGACTGAGCTGAGGGTATGGACTATTGTATTGACTGAGCTGAGGGTATAGACTATTGTATTGACTAAGCTGAGGGTATAGACTATTGTATTGACTGAGCTGAGGATATGGACTATTGTATTGACTGAGCTGAGGGTATAGACTATTGTATTGACTGAGCTGAGGGTATGGACTATTGTATTGACTGAGCTGAGGGTATAGACTATTGTATTGACTGAGCTGAGGGTATGGACTATTGTATTGACTGAGCTGAGGGTATAGACTATTGTATTGACTGAGCTGAGCATATAGACTATTGTATTGACTGAGCTGAGGGTATAGACTATTGTATTGACTGAGCTGAGGGTATAGACTATTGTATTGACTGAGCTGAGGGTATAGACTATTGTTTTGACTGAGCTGAGGGTATAGACTATTGTATTGACTGAGCTGAGGGTATAGACTATTGTATTGACTGAGCTGAGGGTATAGACTATTGTATTGACTGAGCTGAGGGTATAGACTATTGTATTGACTGAGCTGAGGGTATAGACTATTGTATTGACTGAGCTGAGGGTATAGACTATTGTATTGACTGAGCTGAGGGTATAGACTATTGTATTGACTGAGCTGAGGGTATAGACTATTGTATTGACTGAGCTGAGCATATAGACTATTGTATTGACTGAGCTGAGGGTATAGACTATTGTATTAACTGAGCTGAGGGTATAGACTATTGTATTGACTAAGCTGAGGGTATAGACTATTGTATTGACTGAGCTGAGGGTATAGACTATTGTATTGACTAAGCTGAGGGTATAGACTATTGTATTGACTGAGCTGAGGGTATAGACTATTGTATTGACTGAGCTGAGGGTATAGACTATTGTATTGACTGAGCTGAGGGTATAGACTATTGTATTGACTAAGCTGAGGGTATAGACTATTGTATTGACTGAGCTGAGGGTATAGACTATTGTATTGACTGAGCTGAGGGTATATACTATTGTATTGACTGAACTGAGGGTATAGACTATTGTATTGACTAAGCTGAGGGTATAGACTATTGTATTGACTGAGCTGAGGGTATAGACTATTGTATTGACTGAGCTGAGGGTATAGACCATTGTATTGACTGAGCATGGGGTATAGACTATTATTTTGACTAAGCTGAGGGTATAGACTATTGTATTGACTGAGCTGAGGGTATGGACTATTGTATTGACTGAGCTGAGGGTATAGACTATTGTATTGACTGAGCTGAGGGTATGGACTATTGTATTGACTGAGCTGAGGGTATAGACTATTGTATTGACTGAGCTGAGCATATAGACTATTGTATTGACTGAGCTGAGGGTATAGACTATTGTATTGACTGAGCTGAGGGTATAGACTATTGTATTGACTGAGCTGAGGGTATAGACTATTGTTTTGACTGAGCTGAGGGTATAGACTATTGTATTGACTGAGCTGAGGGTATAGACTATTGTATTGACTGAGCTGAGGGTATAGACTATTGTATTGACTGAGCTGAGGGTATAGACTATTGTATTGACTGAGCTGAGGGTATAGACTATTGTATTGACTGAGCTGAGGGTATAGACTATTGTATTGACTGAGCTGAGGGTATAGACTATTGTATTGACTGAGCTGAGGGTATAGACTATTGTATTGACTGAGCTGAGGGTATAGACTATTGTATTGACTAAGCTGAGGGTATAGACTATTGTATTGACTGAGCTGAGGGTATAGACTATTGTATTGACTGAGCTGAGGGTATAGACTATTGTATTGACTGAGCTGAGGGTATAGACTATTGTATTGACTAAGCTGAGGGTATAGACTATTGTATTGACTGAGCTGAGGGTATAGACTATTGTATTGACTGAGCTGAGGGTATAGACTATTGTATTGACTGAGCTGAGGGTATAGACTATTGTATTGACTAAGCTGAGGGTATAGACTATTGTATTGACTGAGCTGAGGGTATAGACTATTGTATTGACTGAGCATGGGGTATAGACTATTGTTTTGACTAAGCTGAGGGTATAGACTATTGTATTGACTAAGCTGAGGGTATAGACTATTGTATTGACTGAGCTGAGGGTATAGACCATTGTATTGACTGAGCATGGGGTATAGACTATTGTTTTGACTAAGCTGAGGGTATAGACTATTGTATTGACTGAGCTGAGGGTATAGACTATTGTATTGACTGAGCTGAGGGTATAGACTATTGTATTGACTGAGCTGAGGGTATAGACCATTGTATTGACTGAGCATGGGGTATAGACTATTGTTTTGACTAAGCTGAGGGTATAGACTATTGTATTGACTGAGCTGAGGGTATAGACTATTGTATTGACTGAGCTGAGGGTATAGACTATTGTATTGACTGAGCTGAGGGTATAGACCATTGTATTGACTGAGCATGGGGTATAGACTATTGTTTTGACTAAGCTGAGGGTATAGACTATTGTATTGACTGAGCTGAGGGTATAGACTATTGTATTGACTGAGCTGAGGGTATAGACTATTGTATTGACTGAGCTGAGGGTATAGACCATTGTATTGACTGAGCATGGGGTATAGACTATTGTTTTGACTAAGCTGAGGGTATAGACTATTGTATTGACTGAGCTGAGGGTATAGACTATTGTATTGACTGAGCTGAGGGTATAGACCATTGTATTGACTGAGCATGGGGTATAGACTATTGTTTTGACTAAGCTGAGGGTATAGACTATTGTATTGACTGAGCTGAGGGTATAGACTATTGTATTGACTAAGCTGAGGGTATAGACTATTGTATTGACTGAGTGATTTTATTTTCTTTCTTCCATACAGAGAAGATGCATCTCAGAGAAAAGCTTAAATGTCTACTACTGTATCATGGCCAGGGAGGACACATGTTATGGGAAGGGAATTGATCAGTCACTTTAATGCCCTTCCTTTAGAGCAGGACAGGACCAGACCGAGCACCCGCATGGAAAGGCTGCTGTCCGGCTATAGCGTCTTCTTCTGTGTGAGCGTTAGGATACAATAGTAAGTAATTGTAGCCTAGTACTAGAGCAGCTTGTCGTGGTACCCAGTGACGTGTATTTAGTTTTTCTTCTTTTTTTCTAATTGAACCTTTATTTAACTAGGCAAGTCAGTTAAGAACACATTCTTATTTACAAAGACGGCCTACACCGGCCAAACCCGGACGACGCTGGGCCAATTTGTGCGCCGCCCTATGGGACTCCCAATCACGGCCGGTTGTGATACAGCCTGGAATCGAACCAGGGGGTGTGTAGTGACGCCTCAAGCACTGAGAGTGGCGCAGTGGTCTAAGGCACTGTATCGCAATGCTAGCTGTGCCACTAGAGATCCTGGTTCGAATCCAGGCTCTGTCGTAGCCGGCCGCGACCGGGAGACCCATGGGGCGGCGCACAATTGGTCCAGGGTAGGGGAGGGAATGGCCGGCAGGGATGTAGCTGAGTTGGTAGAGCATGGCGTTTGCAACCACAGGTTTGTGGGAACGATTCCCACGGGGGGCCAGTATGAAAAAAAAAATAATAATGTATACACTCACTAACTGTAAGTCGCTCTGGATAAGAGCGTCTGCTAAATGATGTAAATGAGATGCAGTGCCTTAGACCGCTGCTGTTATTCATGGATGCCAAGGGAAGCCTGGCTTCCCCCAAAAATGGGACAAAAACAATAATATATATATTTTGTCTCTCTGTGTTTCATAATTTTCCTTCAATTCGCAAGAGGCTGAATGTATCTCACTGGAGAAAGCATCCGAGCGAGCAAAACAGCGCCCCTCTGTCTCTCTATGTGTAGGCCATCTATCTGATGCTGTCTGGTCCAAACGAGTATGACATTGCTGCTGCCCGTAGCATTGAAGGCACGGGAAGCCAGCGAGCATCTGGCCTCCATTGATTAAAAAAGTATACAAAATTAGCCAATCAACATTGAGCTAAACTGAGCGAGCTCAATTGTCCTCACGCACCAAAAAAAGTGTCAAGGGAAACCAGCTTGGGCTAGCTAGCCAGCTAGCTAAAATTGGCCCTTTCCTAAATTAGCCATGGATGGAGATAGGGATTTGGACTTGTGGTTTTACTTCATTCTCCATACTGGCCAATGATTATAAAGGTGATTCTGATCCAACCATTAATTCATACATTGTGCCCCTGGCCTGAGAGAATGGATGTTCAATATGTAGCTAGATGTAGAAGGCTAATGGTAACTAGCTAACGTTGCCCATGAATGGAAGTTAGGCTAGCGAGCAAGCATTTTAGCCAGGTAGCCTAGGACAACAAAAAATAAAAGAGTGTACTTAATGACAAAGTGATAGACCATTTCATCAACATGAAAGAGAGGAGGATGGCATTGGTGTTTCTCTACAAGTAGGGTGAGTTAACATGTTTTTCTACTTGCACAAACGCACACACACACACACACAGAAATCAGAACCATGGACAGCCACATCATATTTCGCTTATTGGACTAAATCGTTTTTGGTATCTTTTAGTTGTCACTGTGTTAGACTAAGCAGAGGTGATTTGATGATGTTGAAGTTGAAATGGTGGAATAGTGGAGGCAGCTCCTGTTTTCTTTGCAACTTGCGGTAACTCTCTGTTGTTCTAAATTTTTTGTTGTTTAGTGGTCCGAAAATGTCGGAAACATTACCTTGCTTGACCATGCTGTAGGTCATGTAACTGTCTGTTCCTATACCATGCGATATGCTTTGTGGACTTCACTGGACAGAGGTTGTTATCCGGTTTTGTGATAAAACAAAGGTGTGGTTGAATTGATTCTGCCACTGTGTCTTCTTACTGTCTCAGTCTTAGGCCTATATATCACGATCGCAAGGCATGTGAACTAACAGGTTATAGAGCAAACAACGGAATTATCACAACACATAGGTTATAATATGGCTTCTATGGGGGGGCGGGGCGGCTTGGCTTCCCCAGGGATTTACCCAAGCACCGCTACTGATGGTACCGCAGTGTGAGTGTAGGCCACCCGTCTTTGTTGGTCTATTAAGGAATACACACGTCTACACAAATCGGCCAGTTGCTGTAAGCAGCAGTGACACTACACAGACTGGAGTGTTATGAATAAGACAAATCACGAACAATTTCTCCTGACAAGACTGCTCATGCGCTTCCATGATTCACCACCTCAACTCGCAGGGATGCTGCTGACGATGTGACTCGTGAAGAGAAAACGCACTGATTTGCTGCAGAAGACGTAAGGAATCGAAGGCCGCTTGGCTGACCAGACCACTTGTCCTCAGGAACATAATACATCATCAGAATACCTGGCGCTGAATTGATCTCTGTCATTAATTCAGGTTGGGTGAGTGGCACCGGTCCAACAAAGGCATGCGTTCTTAGATTTTTTTTACATAATCTTATCCTTGCGTAATTTTATACGGAGTTTTGGATGCGGCGCGGAGCAGTGTGTTGTCAGGATCTGGGTAATACCGCCAGGAAGGATTTGTCCAGCGCTCTCTTTTCTCCCTGCATCCCGCTTGTTGTCTTTACATTGGATAGACTATTACTGTAAGGGACTAAGACGAGGTGCAAATTATAAACAGACGTGTCCGATTTGGCAGCGGATGGATTTAATTTCAGAGAATCGCTGAGGGTGGCTTAATCTGATCTGACGTGAAGGTAGGATACATAATTTATAATTTATCACCATTTCCATTAATTGATCCATGCTGTGTTTTGGAGCAAATGGAATGGAGCAATGCAACATTGAAATCACCAGCACTGTGCATGTAGAAACTAATACAATTAATAACAAATTATTTGTTAAAGCGGCAAACAGCATTTGAAACAAAGCGTTTTCCCCACCCCTGTTTCGGTAAAAAGCTGAGGGATAGGGCTGGAGAAATGTAACCACTCTCAAACGCATAGACAGAGCTATGGATACAAGGACTGACCATCCATGATATCAACACTATAGTTTGAACCGTGTTTTGAGGCTATACCATGTTTGTTTACATTTGCTTTGTTTACTAACATTGGAGTAAAACAAGCTTCTATTTTGGGTTCTGATGGGGTACGACAGATAAACTAAGCTCTTGAGACATAAATTATATTCTTCAAGAATCAATGGGTGCATTTAATTAATTCAGAAGTAAAAAAAATGGATGAAGCAACTGTAGATTGCCCCTTTAAAGGCCAAACGCAATCAAACACGTGATTTTCCTGTGTTTTATATATATTTCCACACTGATGTTGGAATAATACTGTCAAATGGTAAAAATGATGATAATGCCCTTTTAGTGTAAAAGCTGTTTGAAAAGACTGACTGAGATTTCAGCCTGTTTTGGTGGGTTGGAGATTTGACCTGCCTGGCAGTAAATTAGTTAATAGACCAATAAAAAATAGAGTTCCAAACCTCTCTGCCAATAACAGCTAATTTTAAGTTTTCTCCTCCTGACAGTCCTAACAAAATTCTAGCTTGAGAAACTGCCCTTTGCTAAGAAGCTATTTTTGTTTCTTTTTGACCATTGTAATTGAAAACAATCACAGTAAGGTACTTAATTGTTACCCAGAAATGATTTGATATTGATATAAAATGGCTGCATTGGGCCTTTAAAATTTGAATGCATGGATACAGCCAACTCTGTTTACAAGAAAAATAATTGGTTTGCTTTTATTTCAGACCTCAATTAAGCGATGCCTGGGATTCCACCAGCTGCCGCTCTATGCTGTGTAGAAAGAGACTCATAATACAGGAAGTTCTGCTCCTTAAATAACAACAACACACCAACGACTAGCATGTTGCCTCCACACAGAGCAGGCGCCCTGCCGGAGCCCTCTCCCAGCCCGAGGAGGGTCCAGGTTCAATGGGCCTTGTACCTCTCCCTCTCCCTCTCCCTGGCCCTCCTCTGGTTCCCTTCTGGGACGGTAGCCTCAAGCCTCAACTGCCACAAGACCTGCATCTGTGCCAGTAACATCGTGAGCTGTTCCAAGATTAACCTGACCACGGTGCCCACTGGCCTGCCTCTCTACACGGCCGTCCTGGACCTCAGCTACAACCACATCGCCCGGCTGAGGGCCGAGTGGACCACGGTGAAACTCACCAAGCTACACAACCTCCTGCTCAGTCACAACGGCCTCCAATTCCTCTCCTCCGAGGCTTTCCTTTACGTCAAACACCTGCGCTACCTGGACCTGTCCTCCAACGACATGCGACAGCTCGACGAGTTCATATTCGAACCGTTGGGGCAGCTGGAGGTGAGCAAGAGAGAGATAACCTCCTAACCTCCTGCCAAATGTATGACCATATTAGAGGCACATATTTCCCTCAGATTACACAGACCCACAAAGAATTCGAACACAAATCACATTTTGACAAACTCCCATATCTGTTAGGCGAAATACAGCAAGCAGTGTGCAATCCCAGCAGCAAAATGTGTGATCTGCTGCCACAACAAAAGGGCAACCAGTGGGTCAGAAACACCAATGTAATATAACCTGTATTTATCTGCCTATTTATTTTCCCCCCGTAATTCTTACATTCTACTATTTGCACATTGTCAGAACACTGTACATATCTTATGTAACATTTAAAACTGCTAATAGTATAATTATAATTTATATAATTTATAAATGTAAACATTGTTATTCTCTTGAAACTATTTGTGTGTGTAAGTTTTGTTTCATTCTCTTTGTTGCTTTGTTTTAGTTTTTTCACTTGCTTTGGCAATATTTTCCATGTTTCCAATGTTTCTCTTTGAATTGAATATATATATATATAGAGAGAGAGAGAGAGAGAGAGAGAGAGAGAGAGAGAGAGAGAGAGAGAGAGAGAGAGAGAGAGAGAGAGAGAGAGAGAGAGAGAGAGAGAGAGAGAGAGAGAGAGAGAGAGAGAGAGAGAGAGAGAGAGAGAGAGAGAGAGAGAGAGAGAGAGAGAGAGAGAGAGAGAGAGAGAGAGAGAGAGAGAGAGAGAGACTGCAAAAGAAAGATAGAGTCATACAGTGAGAGAGAGAGAGAGAGAGAGAGAGAGAGAGAGAGAGAGAGAGCTGCAAAAGAAAGATAGAGTCATACAGTGAGTCAGACAGAGACAGAGAGAGAGAGAGAGAGAGAGAGAGAGAGAGAGAGAGAGACAGACAGTGAAAGAAAGAAAGAGACAGAGAGAGAGAGAGAGATAGTTGTTTTTACAATTCTGACTTTTACATAGTTTAAATAGTGAGGAATGGCTGAATTATTTGATTAAATGTACAATTTCATAATAAAAAAAATCAATATTTCCATATTATTTGCAGGTGCTGTTGCTGTACAACAACCGTATATCTCAGATTGACCTCTCAGCCTTCCAGGGTCTCCACAGACTGCAGAAACTCTACCTGTCCCAGAACATGATCTCACGCTTCCCCCTGGAACTGATTAAAGAGAAGACCCGCCTGGAGAAACTCAGCCTGGTGGACCTCTCCTCCAACAGGATCAAGGTTCATAAATCTATATTAAATAATAATATGAAAATACAGGTTAGAAGTGCAAGTGGGTCTTTCTATAAACTAGGGTGAGGATTTCCTACGCTGGACAACTTGTTACAGTTGTTGATAATTCTATATTCAATGCAATTCACGAGGCGATGTTTAAACCCTTTCTCATGGTTGGTGTCTTTACTGATTTGTCCAAAATCGTGTGACATAAAACATGACTTTTCTGTCCTTGCATTTATGGAAGTGTAAGTCGTTATATCATGTATTAAGCATTAATCAGTTAAATTAGACATTGAATCATGGATCTAGCTGTCTGACAGTTCTGTGTATAGAGATCTCAGAAATGCAGTGTAACTACTTAACATTTCGCGTCTCCTTATGTAATGGGGTGAAAATAGTTTTAAAATCGATACTGTCGTTAACGTGGTTCTTCAATAATTATGCATAATACTTGTCGGATGCGCATTTGGTGTTGAGCTGTTTAATAATGCCGTGATATTATCAAACATCATCATCTAATCCAGGAAGGAATTTTCTGAATGACAGTCAAGTGACAAAAAAACAGCTGTTGTGTGATAGCGCATGCGACGCCACAACAGCCCAAGTGCTTTAAAAAAAAAAGGTGTTCGCGAGGAATGTCCAGAATATTTTGGCGTCTCATTCGTTACACCGGTGAAGACAGTTGCGGCTGTATTCACATTGGATCTAACATTCATAGCAAATTGAGGTTGATCATCTGTTGTTGTCTGCTTGATTTACAGCAGGGTCTCGTTAGATTTAACAGAGAAAGCATTAAGGTAATGAGTTCATGTTGTCATGTTTTTTTGTGCCTCCGGTTGGGACACAGAGTCTACTGTGCGCAGTTGTGTAGGATATATTATTGCGCAACACCCAACCCTATTCCTATGAATGATTCCAAGTAATAATGACAACAAATGACATAGCCTAGTGGACTTCTTCACAATATGGTCTGGTAATGAAATAACATGACAAATCCATTCGGTTTCCATGTTACACCTGCAATGTGAACAATACAAGGGGCTTGGAGTAGCCTACTTGAACATGAATTTGGAGCTCAGAAATTGAAGTACTGGAATAGCCCAGGCAGTGGTGTAGTGGAGTGTATACCCACTTATTATCTATTATTCAGTGAGCATTGCGTAAACTCACTTCTTATTCCCCACGATGCGTATCAAAGTAGTGTAGAGGAGGTATGTGCTGTACATTATACTACACCACTGAGAAACACCTCTAACCAAACAACAGTGCTAGGTGCATGTGCACTTGAATTAAAGGGTAACTGCACAAAATATATACCGATATTGGATTGATTATAATAGGTCATTCAGAGTGTGTCACTGTTTCTCTTAGAATTTTTCACACAGGGAGCCTTTCCTTCACCGGGCGGCCGTTTGGGAAGATATACCCACTTCTCCAGGCCTTTCCTTCACCGGGCGGGCCGTTTGGGAAGATATACCCACTTCTCCAGGAACCGCTACACCATGAGTCCTACCTTGAAAATCAGACATTTCCTCCGTTTGGTGCTTGAAAAGTACTTGTAATTATTGTAGCCAATTTATGTTCTCCATAATTATCCCTGATTTCATTTTTGATCTGTTTTTTTTTTCAGAGATGTGGCCACTTTCCGTTTGTTTCCCGCCGCTTCAATTGAAGGGTGTTGGGCTACACTGTTGTGGTAAAACCACGTGCGGTTATTATGAGGATGACAACATCCAATGATGGCTTCAACTTGGCTTTTCCATACAAATCCTTTCATTACAAAAGGAATGATGGTGAGATTCGAATCAAATCAAATTTTATTTGCCACATGCACCGAACACAACAGGTGTAGACATTACTTACAAGCCCTTAACCAACAATGCAAAGTAAAACAAATAAAAAAAGTGTTAAGCAAAAAAAAATAAAAGCAAATAACTAAAGAGTAGCAGTAAAATAAAATAACAGACAAATCGTCATGCATGCATCCAATTTACTTAGTCAGGCAAGTCCACATTATTCTAACATATTTTAGAATGTAATAATAATTTGAAAATCTATGCATTAGCAAGGCCTAAACAAATATTTATTCTTAAAGCTGCAGTATGTAACTTTTTTTCAGTGACCTGAATTATTATGTGTTATAGATCTGTCATTCTCATTAAAAGCAAGTATAAGAAGCGATAGATCTGTTCTATGTGCGCTATTTCTTCAGATTCATCATCTCCAGCACCACCCCAACATCAACATATGTGAAAATGGCACTTTTCTATGTTTTGTAGTAAAAAGATAAGAGGAAGAGAAGTATTTCCAATGACATCAATCAATTAGTAGACAGTTAGTAGGCAATGCCTACTCATTGGTTAAGATCACATGATGCACACAGACGATGTCATTGGAAACACTTATCTTTTTTACTACAAAACATAGAAAAGCGCCATTTTCACATATGTTGATGTTGGGGTGGTGCTGGAGATGATGAATATGAAGTTGACATAAAAAAAAAAAAATCCCTTCAGGTTAAATTTTTGTGTCTCGGTTTTGTACACCAGCTTCAAACAGCTGAAAATACAATATTTTTGGTTATGGGAAATATATTTCACAGCGTTTTAGATGGTGTAATGATTTTCTACACTATGTTTAATTGTTTTGTCACATAAACGGACATTTTAGCAACCAGGAAATGGCGGAGCGATTTCTGCATTGTGCATCTATAAAGTGGTAATGTCTTTTTTTTTTTTTTGGGGGGGGGGGGGGGGGGGTGTATCTATACCCAACAAAAATATATTTCCATAAGCACAAAAAGCTTATAAAAAAAATGGTGCACATAAAAAAATATATAATCCATGTTAGTGAGCATTTCTCCTTTGCCAAGATAATCCATCCACCTGACAGGTGTGGCATATCAAGAAGCGGATTAAACTGATTAATCCGTACATGCTGAACTCTTAATGACCTCATGCCTTCAGAAAGTATCCATACCCGGTGACTTATTCCACATTGTGTTGTTGTGTTACAGCCTGAATTCAAAATGGATAAAATATATTTGTTTTCTCACCCATCTACACACAATACCCCATAATGACAAAGTGAAAACATGTTTTTAGAAATGTCCGCAAATTAATTGAAAATGAAATATATAAATATCTCATTTACATAAGTATTCACACCCCTGAATAAATACTTTGTAGGAACACCTTTGGCAGTGATTACAATTGTGAATCTTTCTTGGTAAGTCTCTAAGAGCTTTTCACACCTGGATTGTGCAACATTTGCCCACTATTCTTTTCAAAATTCTTTAAGCTTTGTCAAATTGGTTGTTGATCATTGCTAGACAACCATTTTCAGGTCTTGCCATAGGTTTTCAAGTAGATTTAAGACAAAACTGTAACTCGGCCACTCAGGAACATTCACTGTCTTCGTGGTAAGCAACTCCAGTGTGGACATGGCCTTCTGTTTTAGGTTATTGTCCCGCTGAAAGGTGAATTCATCTCCCAGTGTCTGGTGGAAAACAGACTGAACCAGGTTTTCCTCTAGGATTTTGCTTGTGCTTAGCTCCATTCCGTTTCTTTTTTATCCTGAAAAACTCCCCAGTCCTTAACGATTACTGTCACGTCTACTCCCGCTCCTTCCCTCCGGCGTTCGATGTCACCGGTTTACTAACCAGCGGTCCTGGTAACCGTCATTACGCGCTCCTGCGCACCTGGACTCCATTACCTCCCTCATTACCCCCCCCCCCTTTATCTGGCACTCCCTTAGGTTCGTTCCCCAGGCAGTATTGTTTCTGTGTTTCATGTCAAGATGCTAGGTTGTATCGTTCCATGTTCTTTGTTTTATTAAACTTGCCACCTGCTTCTCGACTCCCAGCGTCTACGTTACAATTGTAACCATACCCATAACATGATGCCGCCACAACTACGCTTGAAAATATGGAGAGTGGTAAACTGTAATGTGTTGTGTTGGACTTGCCCCAAACAGAACACTTTGTATTCAGGACAAAAAGTTAATTGCTTTCCCACATTTTTTGCAGTATTACTTTAGTGCCTTGTTGCAAACAGGATGCATGTTTTGGAATATTTTTATACAGTACAGGCTTCCTTATTTTCATTGTCAATTATGTTAGTATTGTGGAGTAACTACAATGTTGTTGATCCATCCTCAGTTTTCTCCGATCACAGCCATTAAACTATGTAACTGTTTTAAAGTCACCACTGGCCTCATGGTGAAATCCCTGAGTGGTTTCCTTCCTCTCAGGCAACTGAGTTAGGAAGGACGCCTGTATCTTTGTAGTGACTGGTGTATTGATGCACCATCCAAAGTGTAACTAATAACTTAACCATGCTCAAAGGGATATTCAGTATCTGCTTTTTATATTGTTACCCATCTACCAATAGGTGCCCTTCTTTGCGAGGCATTTGAAAACCTCCCAGGTCTTTGTGGTTGAATCTGTGTTTAAAATTCAGTGCTCGACTGAGGGACCTTACAGATAACTGTATGTGTGTATAGTCCTAGACTTATGTTGTTGTATAAGTGGAGTTATGGACCAATTTGCATATATTCCTCTAAGTACACATGTGGAACTGCATAAAAATCATTTTTATTTTGGTTTCAAACCATTTTGAAAATGTTATCCCAATGTCACACATTGGCCCTATTATTTATAGATAGACCTGTGTGCCATTTGTCTTTTTTCAGTTACTTTGTATGTCCATTTAGTTTTTATGCTATTGCTGCAAAACGAATTTCCTCATTGAGGACATAAACATTTTAATCTTATATACTGTAGGTCCCCCCCATCGAGGAGCTGAAGGTGCTGCCTGCCTGGATAAAGAACGGCCTCTACTTCCACAACAACCCTCTGATCTGTGACTGTAGTCTTTATAGTCTCCTGGCCCATTGGCACATCCGCCGACTAAACTCAGCCCTGGACTTTAAAGACGAGTACACCTGCTATCTCCCCGGGCCCCAGAAAGGCAGGGTGGGCGTCTTCGACCTGAACAGAGACCATATGAACTGTAGTACGTTCCACGAGGCGGACGAGGAGGCTTGGCTGGAACAGACGCTGATCCTGCGCTGTGATACCAAACACAGGGACCTGTCTAAGACCTGGGTGACGCCTGGTAATGTGGTGGTGACAGAGGGGGCGAATCAGACAGCCAAGGTGCTTCCTGACGGCAGTCTCCAGATCAGCCCGGTGAAGCCGGAGGATTCTGGGACGTACACGTGCTACGCTGTGAGCGAAGCCCTCAACGAGACACTCTACGTGCTGGTGAAGGTATGTGGATACTGTTTCATAATGTATATACAGTTGAAGTCGGAAGTTTACATACACCTTAAGCCAATTACATTTAAACTCGGTTAATCCTAGTAAAAACTCCCTGTCTTAGGTCAGTTAGGATCACTGCTTTATTTTAAGAATGTGAAATGTCAGAATAATAGTAGAGAGAATTATTTATTTCAGCTTTTATTTCTTTCATCACATTCCCAGTGGGTCAGAAGTTTACATACACTCAATTAGTATTTGGTAGCATTGCCTTTAAATTGTTTAACTTGGGTGAAACGTTTCGGGTAGCCTTCCACAAGCTTCCCACAATAGGTTGGGTGAATTTTGGCCCATACCTCCTGACAGAGCTGGTGTAACAGAGTCAGGTTTGTAGGCCTCCTTGCTGGCACATGCTTTTTCAGTTCTGCCCACAAATGTTCTATAGGATTGAGATCAGGGCTTTGTGATGGCCACTCCAATACCTTGACTTTGTTGTCCTTAAGCCATTTTGCCACAACTTTGGAAGTATGCTTTGGGTCATTCTCCATTTGGAAGACCCATTTGCGACCAAGATTTAACTTCCTGACTGATGTCTTGAGATGTTGCTTCAATATATCTACATAATTTTCCTTCCTCATGATGTCATCTATTTTGTGAAGTGCACCAGTCCCTCCTGCAGCAAAGCACCCCCACAGCATGATGCTGCCACCCCGTGCTTCACGGTTGGGATGGTGTTCTTCGGCCTTGCAAGCGTTCTCCTTTTTTCTCCAAACATAACGATGGTCATTATGGCCAAACAGTTCTATTTTTGTTTCATCAGACCAGAGGACATTTCTCCAAAAAGTACGATCTTTGTCCCCATGTGCAGTTGCAAACCGTAGTCTGGCTTTTCTATGGTGGTTTTGGAGCAGTGGCATCTTCCTTGCTGAGCAGCCTTTCAGGTTATGTCGATATAGGACTCGTTTTACTGTGGATATAGATACTTCTGTACCCTTTTCCTCCAGCATCTTCACAAGGTTCTTTGATGCTGTTCTGGGATTGATTTGCACTTTTCGCACCAAAGTACATGCATCTCTAGGAGACAGAACGTGTCTCCTTCCTCAGCGGTATGACGGCTGCATGGTCCCATGGTGTTTATACTTGCTTACTATTGTTTGTACAGATTAACGTGGTACCTTCAGGCATTTGGAAATTGCTCCCAAGCATGAACCAGACTTGTGGCTGATTTCTTTTGATTTTTCCATGATATCAAGCAAAGAGGCACATAGTTTGAAGGTAGGCATTGAAATACATCCACAGGTACACCTCCAATTGACTCAAATGATGTCAATTAGCCTATCAGAAGCTTCTAAAGCCATGACATCATTTTCTGGAATTTTCCAAGCTGTTTAAAGGCACAGTCAACTTAGTGTATATAAACTTCTGACCCACTGGAATTGTGATACAGTGAATTATAAGTGAAATAATCTGTCTGTAAACAAGTGTTGGAAAAATGTATTGTGTCATGCACAAAGTAGATGTCCTAACCGACTTGCCAAAACTATAGTTTGTTAACAAGAAATTTATGGAGTGGTTGAAAAACAAGTTTTAATAACTCCAACCTAAGTGTATGTACATTTCCGACTTCAACTGTACATGTTGTAATGGTGTATGTCCAATGATCCTGTGACATCTTCACTTCCCCTTGGGGATCAATAAATGTCAATTAAATTAAATTCAGCTCAAACCAATTCAATTCGCTCTGGATTAGTGCAAAATGACTAAAATGTAAATGACAATTCAATTCAAATCAACTCCATTCTTATCAATTCCCAAAGGTGCATAACTTCACGGAGAACGGAAACGGCGAAGCCCTGAACACGGCCTACACCACGCTGGTGGGCTGCCTGACCAGCGTGGTCCTAGTGCTCATCTACCTGTACCTGACCCCCTGCCGATGCTTCTGCTGCCCCAAGAACAACCACCAGGACTCCATCCACTCCTCCATGCTCAGCGCCGCGCCCAGCCATGAGGACCTGGCCAACAACACTGACCCAAGGCATGTGGCCTTCATCGACCCCAAGGAGCTGGGACAGGGGCTGAACGGGAAGGTGAACCCCAGCGATGGAGACGGGGACCAGGGAGAGATGGATGAGGAGGGAGGGTTACTGAGGAAGGGAAGGAGGAAGAAGTCTATTAGTTCGGTCTTCTCTGACACCCCCATAGTGGTCTGAGATGGTACGGACCGGCGATATGTACGCTGTGACGTGATTGGATGGATCAGGGATGTACGTGGTGTGATTGGATGAAACTGTGACTACTTCCTTGGACAGAAAGCCAATCATAGTTCACTAAACTGACCAATCAGAAGCTTCAGGGGAGTATTAACACATTACCGTGGTATTAACAAGGACAACTGATAATAAACAGGACCTTTCCAGCATTTGATCTGTAGCACTTAAATATACATACTGTGAAAGCCTGACAGAGGAGTCCCACTGGGCACACACTGGTTGAATCAACGTTGTTTACACGTCATTTCAATGAAATTACATTGAACCAACGTGGATAGATGTTGAGTTGAAGTCTGTGCCCAGTGGGGTGTAAGAGGACACTATTCCTTCCTGTGATTCAGTAACTGCGTAAGAGGATATCATGTTGGACGGTATCAGTACTCAGGAAGACATTGATTGGCGGAGGACAGAAAATATGAGATTGTGCGCCATTTTAAACATTAAAGAAAATAATAAGTTAATACATATATAATCAAGTCATGAGCATGAGCCTTGTAGACTGAATCATATTTATATTTAATAATAGGAGTAGACTAGACGAGTCTTCTATAGACGTTAGCACATACAGAACTTAGCACATACAGAACGTACATACGGTAGCTATACCCATAGAAATATAATGACTTTATATTACTTCCTTGCATGGGTACATTCAATATGGACACCGGTCCACCCATCACAGAACATTGACTTGGATGGGAATGTCCGTTCTAATAATTATATTTCTATGCATATACCCCTCCACCCCCACAGAGAGACAGACAGACAGACAGACAGACAGACAGACAGACCACCAGAGCCACAGACAGACAGACCACCAGAGCCATACATAGAAGCAACAACATGGCCACCAGCTCCAGAGTTGGCAAAACACCACAACATGTCGACCAGCTCCAGAGATGGCCAAATACAACAACATGTCGACCAGCTCCAGAGATGGCCAAACACAACAACATGTCGACCAGCTCGAGATGGCCAAACACAACAACATGTCGACCAGATCCAGAGATGGCCAAACACAACAACATGTCGACCAGCTCCAGAGTTGGCCAAACACAACAACATGGCCACCAGATCCAGAGTTGGCCAAACACAACAACAAATGTAAATTGCACTACATCGGATGGAATCGAGCCTTAGGTACCTCTCTGGTCATGAATAGTCAGAACCAGTGGGTCATACTGAAGAGGAACAGCATGTTATAAACAAACATCACACTACAGCCCAGAGAGCAGACAGAGTGGGCCTGTGAGTGGGAACCAGGAAATGTAGCTTATATCAGAGTGTGACTTATTTTACACCCTTAAGTAGGCAGACTGCTAGGTCAGATAATATATTTAGTCATAATGAGATAGCAATAGAGCGGTAATGGTAATGTTTCCTGTCACAGTGAATGGAATGTATAGTAGGTGAACACAGCCAGTCATTAGGACAGCTCATTACAGAACCACCTGTCTCCACCTGCTAGCCCAGGGTCATTAATATACATCATCATGCTGTAGCTAGAATGCTATGTCCCATTAATATACATCATCATGCTGTAGCTAGAATGCTATATCCCATTAATATACATCATCATGCTGTAGCTAGAATGCTATATCCCATTAATATACATCATCATGCTGTAGCTAGAATGCTATGTCCCATCAATATACATCATCATGCTGTAGCTAGAATGCTATGTCCCATTAATATACATCATCATGCTGTAGCTAGAATGCTATGTCCCATTAATATACATCATCATGCTGTAGCTAGCATGCTATGTCCCATTAATATACATCATCATGCTGTAGCTAGCATGCTATGTCCCATTAATATACATCATCATGCTGTAGCTAGCATGCTATGTCCCATTAATATACATCATCATGCTGTAGCTAGCATGCTATGTCCCATTAATATACATCATCATGCTGTAGCTAGCATGCTATGTCCCATTAATATACATCATCATGCTGTAGCTAGCATGCTATGTCCCATTAATATACATCATCATGCTGTAGCTAGCATGCTATGTCCCATTAATATACATCATCATGCTGTAGCTAGCATGCTATGTCCCATTAATATACATCATCATGCTGTAGCTAGCATGCTATGTCCCATTAATATACATCATCATGCTGTAGCTAGCATGCTATGTCCCATTAATATACATCATCATGCTGTAGCTAGCATGCTATATCCCATTAATACACATCATCATGCTGTAGCTAGCATGCTATGTCCCATTAATATACATCATCATGCTGTAGCTAGCATGCTATGTCCCATTAATATACATCATCATGCTGTAGCTAGCATGCTATATCCCAGACTGACAGGAAAGAGCTGGGTCATGATCAATAGGAATACACTTTTTTTGAAACAGAGTGAAACGGGGAGGTACTACCTGAATATGTCCAGATTTTTTATTCCCTGTTGCAGAAGATTTGACTTCAGTGTGCCCCACTGAACACAGCCCTGTGCTCTGTAATGCTGGGGAAACAGAGAAGTTGTTCATTACTGTTGTGCTGAGCTGATCCAGGTGACACATCTCTTCCTCAGTACGTTAATGGCTCTGTCTTCAAATTCAATTCATTAATGCAAATTGTATGCAAATTGTATGTAAAATTGAATGCAGGGGCCTTTCTAGAGCGGCTGGCTGTTGAGCCCAAATTAACCAGGTTTTCAAGCAGACGAGACGTCCACCACCGTCCGTGTCTTGGCGAAAACATAATGGTGTGATTACATTATC
Source organism: Coregonus lavaretus (assembly GCF_964263955.1). NCBI lineage: Eukaryota > Metazoa > Chordata > Actinopteri > Salmoniformes > Salmonidae > Coregonus > Coregonus lavaretus. Next base: position 5,260,586 of record NC_140009.1, on the reverse strand, counting down.
GTGAGCGTCTTTGTCATGACAATGACAGGGCTACTGATGTCTGAATGTTAATTACATCGTTTGATAAGGCTTCCCTCTGCCTCACTGTGTGTGTGTGTCTCCCTGTGTGTGTGTGTGTCTCCCTGTGTGTGTGTGTGTCTCCCTGTGTGTGTGTGTGTGTGTGTGTCTCCCTGTGTGTGTGTGTCTCCCTGTGTGTGTGTGTGTGTCTCCCTGTGTGTGTGTGTGTGTCTCCCTGTGTGTGTGTGTGTCTCCCTGTGTGTGTGTGTGTGTGTCTCCCTGTGTGTGTGTGTGTGTGTGTGTCTCCCTGTGTGTGTGTGTCTCCCTGTGTGTGTGTGTGTCTCCCTGTGTGTGTGTGTGTGTGTGTATCCCTGTGTGTGTGTGTATCCCTGTGTGTGTGTGTGTGTGTCTCCCTGTGTGTGTGTGTGTGTGTGTCTCCCTGTGTGTGTGTGTGTGTCTCCCTGTGTGTGTGTGTGTGTGTGTCTCCCTGTGTGTGTGTGTGTCTCCCTGTGTGTGTGTGTGTCTCCCTGTGTGTGTGTGTGTGTGTGTGTGTGTGTGTGTCTCCCTGTGTGTGTGTGTGTGTGTCTCCCTGTGTGTGTGTGTGTGTGTGTGTGTGTCTCCCTGTGTGTGTGCAGCCACATTGTTTCCAGTGTGTTCTTTCTCCTATGCCACCACACCAACACAAGTCCATTATTTTGGCCCATCACAGTGACAGCTTTGATTCTGTCTGGATTGGTTTGGATATTATTGCGTATTTTGTCATTATGGGGTTGTCCTTGTCATTATGGGGTTGTCCTTGTCATTATGGGGTTGTCCTTGTCATTATGGGGTTGTCCTTGTCATTATGGGGTTGTTCTTGTCATTATGGGGTTGTCCTTTAATTAGATTTGAAAGCAATCACTGCCACTCAGCCAAACAGGTATTGTGATGCCCTTTAAGTGCTGTGTAATCAGTGGTGGAAAAAGTACCCAATTGTCATACTTGAGTAAAAGTATAGATACCTTAATAGAAAATGACTCAAGTAAAAGTGAAAGTCACCCAGTAAAATACTACTTGGGTAAAAGTCTAAAAGTATTTGGTTTTAGATATACTTAAGTATCAGAAGTAAAAGTAAAAGTATAAATACATTAAAATTCCTTATATTAAGCAAACCAGACGGCACCATTTTCTTGATTTTTTAATTGACGGATAGCCAGACACTCAGGCATCATTTACAAACGAAGCGTTTGTGTTTAGTGAGTCCACCAGATCAGAGGCAGTAGGGATGACCAGGGATGTTCTCTTGATAAGTGAGTGAATTAGTGCATTTTCCTGTCCTGCTAAGCATTCAAAATTTAACAAGTACTTTTGGGTGTCAGGGAAAATATATATTTTCTTTAGGAATGTAAATATAAATATAAATAGTAAAGTAAAGTACAGATACCCCCCCAAAACTACTTAAGTAGTACTTTATAGTATTTTTACTTAAGTAATTAGCATGCTCTGAAGGAAATGCCCTGAGCGCTCAAGTCAAGCTACATTTGTTTTCATACTGAATTATTTGCTTTGATCGTAAACTGTTGCAGTGGGCGCAGTTTGTTCTAGCCTGGTTAAACAACAGAGTTCAGTATGGTTTGTTCTAGCCTGGTTAAACAACAGAGTTCAGTATGGTTTGTTCTAGCCTGGTTAAACAACAGAGTTCAGTATGGTTTGTTCTAGCCTGGTTAAACAACATAATTCAATGTGGTTTGTTCTAGCCTGGTTAAACAACATAATTCAATGTGGTTTGTTCTAGCCTGGTTAAACAACATAATTCAATGTGGTTTGTTCTAGCCTGGTTAAACAACATAATTCAATGTGGTTTGTTCTAGCCTGGATAAACAACAGAATTCAGTATAGTTTGTTCTAGCTTGGTTAAACAACAGTCTTGTTTAACCAAGCAAGGTTCACATTCCTCAGTATTCCAGCCTCGTCAGTATTTCACTGGAACAGATCGTTGTGGTGAAACTGCGAGATCCAATCGCTAGCCTTCTTTATTCATGTGCGTCGTCTTTTGATGTGAACATTGTGCCTGTGCGTCTCTGAGTGTTGTAATGGATGGATGAACCATGTGTAGTAACCGTAGCGGCGTGTCTCTGACTGTAGCCAGATGTCTGCACTAGCAACCGTTTACATTGTGTGGAAGAAAGAAGGAAGTCTCAGTCATCCGAGAGGTGTTGCTTTCCTCTCCCTCTCACAGTATTGAAACATCAGGTGGATAGAGAGAGGCACCAATGGACCAATTTAATCTCCCTATATACAGGTGCAGCTCAATAAATTAGAATATTGTGGAAAAGTTAAGTCGTTTCAATAATTCAATTGACAAAGTGAAACTCATATATATCGTGGATTAATTACACAAAAAGTGAAATAGTCCAAGCCTGTATTTGTTTTAATCTTGATGATTACGGTTTACAGCTCATGAAAACCCCAAATTCAGTATCTCAGAAAATTAGAATATTGTGAAAAATTTCAATATTGTAGACTCAAGGTGTCACACTCTAATCAGCTAACGAACTCAAAACACCTGCAAAGGTTTCCTGAGCCTTTAAATGGTCTCTCAGTTCAGTAGGCTTCACAATCATGGGGAAGACTGCTGACTGGACAGTTGTGCAGAAGACAGTCATCAACACACTCCACAAGGAGGGAAAGCCTCAAAAGATCATTGCTAAAGAAGCTGGTTGTTCACAGAGGGCTGTATCCAAGCATATTCATGGTGAGTCGAGTGGAAGGAAGAAGTGTGGTAGGAAAAAGGTGCTCAAGCAACAGGGATAACCGGAGCCTTGAGAGGATTGTCAAGCAAAGGCCATTCAAAAATGTGGGGGAGCTTCACAAGGAGTGGACTGAGGCAGGAGTCAGTGCATCAAGAGCCACCACGCAGAGACCAAGGAGTGGACTGAGGCAGGAGTCAATGCATCAAGAGCCACCACGCAGAGACCAAGGAGTGGACTGAGGCAGGAGTCAGTGCATCAAGAGCCCCCACGCAGAGACCAAGGAGTGGACTGAGGCAGGAGTCAGTGCATCAAGAGCCCCCACGCAGAGACCAAGGAGTGGACTGAGGCAGGAGTCAGTGCATCAAGAGCCACCACGCACAGACCAAGGAGCGGACTGAGGCAGGAGTCAGTGCATCAAGAGCCCCCACGCAGAGACCAAGGAGTGGACTGAGGCAGGAGTCAGTGCATCAAGAGCCCCCACGCACAGACCAAGGAGTGGACTGAGGCAGGAGTCAGTGCATCAAGAGCCACCACGCAGAGACCAAGGAGTGGACTGAGGCAGGAGTCAGTGCATCAAGAGCCACCACGCACAGACCAAGGAGTGGACTGAGGCAGGAGTCAGTGCATCAAGAGCCCCCACGCAGAGACCAAGGAGTGGACTGAGGCAGGAGTCAGTGCACCAAGAGCCCCCACGCAGAGACCAAGGAGTGGACTGAGGCAGGAGTCAGTGCACCAAGAGCCCCCACGCAGAGACCTATCCAGGAAATGGGCTACAACTGTCGCATTCCTCGTGTCAAGCCACTCCTGAACCAGAGGCAACGTCAGAAGCGTCTTACCTGGGCTAAGGAGAAAAAGAACTGGTCTGTCACTCAGTGGTCCAAAGTCCTCTTTTCAGATGAAAGTACATTTTGCATTTCATTTGGCAATCAAGGTCCCAGAGTCTGGAGGAAGAGTGGAGAGGCACATAATCCAAGTTGCTTGAAGTCCAGTGTGAACATACTTTTCAGAAGGCCAAATTTCCTTTTTTCACTGGTCTTATGTCATATTCAAATTTTCTGAGATACTGAATTTTGGGTTTTCATGAGCTGTAAGCCGTAATCATCGAGATTAAAACAAATACAGGCTTGAACTATTTCACTTTTTGTGTAATTAATCCACGATACATATGAGTTTTACTTTGTCAATAGAATTATTGAAATTACTTAACTTTTCCACAATATTCAAATGTATTGAACTGCACCTGTACAGTGCACTACTTTTGACCAGGGCCCAAAGGAAGGCCCAAAGGAAGGCCCATAGGAAGGCCCATAGGAAGGCCCAAAGGAAGGCCCAAAGGAAGGCCCAAAGGAAGACCCATAGGAAGGCCCAAAGGAAGGCCCAAAGGAAGGCCCAAAGGAAGACCCATAGGAAGGCCCAAAGGAAGGCCCAAAGGAAGGCCCAAAGGAAGACCCATAGGAAGGCCCAAAGGAAGGCCCAAAGGAAGGCCCAAAGGAAGGCCCATAGGAAGGCCCAAAGGAAGGCCCAAAGGAAGGCCCAAAGGAAGACCCATAGGAAGGCCCAAAGGAAGGCCCAAAGGAAGGCCCATAGGAAGGCCCATAGGAAGGTCCAAAGGAAGGCCCATAGGAAGGCCCAAAGGAAGGCCCATAGGAAGGCCCATAGGGCTCTGGTCAAAAGTAGTGCACATTGGAGAGAATAGGGTGTGGTTTGGGACGTATCCATGGTAAAGGAATGGGAGACAACAATAGATCTTTATTGATACATTTTCACAGAAATTAATGAATTAGTTATTTAGTTAGTGTGGATATTTCTCAATTTCATACATATCCAAAGATGGTCAAAGTGAAATCAATCACAAGAGTGTGATTAAAAGTGAAATCAATCACAAGAGTGTGATTAAAGTTGAAATCAAACACAAGAGTGTGATTAAAGTAGAAATCAATCACAAGAGTGTGATTAAAGTTGAAATCAATCACAAGAGTGTGATTAAAGTTGAAATCAATCACAAGAGTGTGATTAAAAATCACCTGCTCTGCTACACAATATCAACCTTGTTCTACCCTTGTACAGTTAGTTCTTCATATCATCTGCATGTGTTTGCTCAACCAATTAATTTGCTTCATGCAAAGTTGTATGCTCATTAAAATAGGAAACCTTGTCGTTCGGGGAGTAGAAACATGGCCAGTAGATGTCAGCGGGATGTTCTAAACAGCTAACAGCCGGTAAAACCTTGAACACAGATGATGGGAATTGATTTTATGCAGCGCGCCTCGATTTTAGACTCTCATGAGAGAGAGCATGTGTTTGCCATGTCGTTACCCACGATGCATCAGGATAGAGTCTGCTTCTTCAGCTAATGGTATTCTTCAGTTGCCTGTCACACAAGTACTAAAAATAGATATAAAGCACGATGGATAATGAAATGGAACAGTATATATAGTTTAATATCTATGGCAGTGACTGACTATATATAGTTTAATATCTATGGTACTGACTGACTATATATAGTTTAATATCTATGGTAGTGACTGACTATATATAGTTTAATATCTATGGTACTGACTGACTATATATTGTTTAATATCTATGGTACTGACTGACTATATATAGTTTAATATCTATGGTACTGACTGACTATATATTGTTTAATATCTATGGTACTGACTGACTATATATAGTTTAATATCTATGGTAGTGACTGACCATATATAGTTTAATATCTATGGTAGTGACTGACTCCGTGTTACACTGTACCAGCCAGGGCTCTCATGGTTGGGGGGAAACGGTTCAATGCTCCCTAAAGTAAAACCCTGGTGGCTTCCAGTTCCCATTTCAAATGTTTTACTCTCACTCCTAGTTTTCTGAAAATGTTAAATATTGTAGAGTAGTACTACTAACATTATTCTTGTATTATTACCCGATGTTGTTGACTGATCATTCTGCATTTTGTCTGTTCCTGTCTGTGCTTCAGCCAGTCTGTTGTCTCAGTGTATTGTCTTCAGTCTTTTAAGTACTGTGTTTATCTGAGTAAAGAGCTAGTTTCATTAGAGAGGTGCTTAATAGCTACTGAAGACTATAGATAAAGTGAAACATAGAAGCTCACCTCACCAATGTGAAGAGGACCGCATGAGATGCTATTGGAATGAAGTGCTGTCCGTTTTGAAATGTACCAAAAGGATTGCTGTTTGGTGTTGGTCGTCAAGGCCTTTGCTTTGAGGAGGAGTTTGTCTAGCCATTAAGAGTTAAGAATGTTGGAGAAAAATATTATTTTTTATTTTGCACTGGAATTTTCACACAAAGCCGTCAGAAATAATCGTGAAGGTAAAAGACACAGCAAGCACAGGCCTCTGGGTGACTCACAGAATATTCTATTCAGGTGTTGGGGAACATGCTGACTGCTAGAGAGAATAGTCTATTCAGGTGTTGGGGAACATGCTGACTGCTAGAGAGAATAGTCTATTCAGGTGTTGGGGAACATGCTGACTGCTAGAGAGAATAGTCTATTCAGGTGTTGGGGAACATGCTGACTGCTAGAGAGAATAGTCTATTCAGGTGTTGGGGAACATGCTGACTGCTAGAGAGAATATTCTATTCAGGTGTTGGGGAACATGCTGACTGCTAGAGAGAATATTCTATTCAGGTGTTGGGGAACATGCTGACTGCTATAGAGAATATTCTATTCAGGTGTTGGGGAACATGCTGACTGCTAGAGAGAATAGTCTATTCAGGTGTTGGGGAACATGCTGACTGCTAGAGAGAATATTCTATTCAGGTGTTGGGGAACATGCTGACTGCTATAGAGAATAGTCTATTCAGGTGTTGGGGAACATGCTGACTGCTAGAGAAAATATTCTAATCAGGTGTTGGGGAACATGCTGACTGCTAGAGAGAATAGTCTATTCAGGTCAGTGGAGGCTGCTGAGGGGAGGACGGCTCATAATAACGGCTGGAACGGAGCGATTGGAATGGCATCAAACACCTGAAAACCATGTGTTTGATGTATTTGATACCATTCCCCCCTATTCCGCTGCAGCCATTACCACGAGCCTGTCCTCCCCAATAACGGTGCCACCAACTTCCTGTGATTCAGGTGTTGGGGAACATACTGCCTCCTATGAGAAAAGTCTATTCAGGTCAGTGGAGGCTGCTTAGGTGAGGACGGCTCATAATAAAGCTTTTTTAATGGCTTCTGCTCTAAGACTACACATTACATTGCACACAGTGAGTTCATAGAGTACCCGCTGTATGAGTAATGGACCTGCTGGTTCTGTTAGAAGGTTGAAGGTCTTTGCATTGGTTTGTTAAAGAAGTCCAGTGTATATGAATCTGACTGCAGAAAATAAATGTAACCTGAGAGATTAGGTGATGTACTGTAGAGAACAACCTGTCGAAATCAATAAAAAGTAAGAAATGTTTTAAATTTTCTCGCTCTTCCTGCTTTTTGAGTTCTGCTGTTTTACTGTTTAAACATTTTAACAATAGTTGAACATATCCTGAATCCAACTACAAGAGGAATACAGATCATTAATTGTACAACAGTTAAATATACCCGACACTCTACACCAGGGTTCTTCAATTCCGGTCCTGGAGGGCCGAAACACTTCTGTTTCAGAGGTGTCTCGGCCCTCCAGGACCGGAATTGAAGAACCCTGCTCTACACCATGTCATGCATTGCAAAGATTGGTTGCTTGATGATGGATTGATGATTTATCACCCTGTTTATTACCCTACAGATTCCACTTTCTGAATGTAGATCCAGTTATTATTTCTCCTGTTTCATCAATGGTAAGCGCTCTCTGTGTATTGCCTGTGAACCTCATAAGTATCAACAGTATTAACCATATGAATAAACAAGAGCAGTAATAAGACACATGGACCCAGAGAGACTCAATGAACCATGTCTTTCTGTGGTTGTGTCTCGAATGGCATTATATTTCCTATATGGTGCACAAACTTTGATTAGGAATAGTGCACTATGAATGGAATAGGGTTCCATTTGAATAGGGTTCCATTTGAATAGGGTCCCATTTGAATAGGATTCCATTTGAATAGGATTCCATTTGAATAGGGTTCCATTTGAATAGGATTCCATTTGAATAGGATTCCATTTGAATAGGGTTCCATTTGAATAGGGTCCCATTTGAATAGGATTCCATTTGAATAGGATACCATTTGAATAGGGTTCCATTTGAATAGGATCCCATTTGAATAGAATTCCATTTGAATAGGGTTCCATTTGAATAGGGTTCCATTTGAATAGGGTTCCATTTGAATAGGGTTCCATTTGAATAGGGTTCCATTTGAATAGGGTTCCATTTTAATAGGATTCCATTTGAATCGGATTCCATTTGAATAGGGTTCCATTTGAATAGGGTTCCATTTGAATAGGATTCCATTTGAATTGGGTTCCATTTGAATAGGGTTCCATTTGAATAGGATTCCATTTGAATTGGGTTCCATTTGAATTGGGTGCCATTTGAATAGGGTGCTATTTGAATAGGGTGCCATTTGAATAGGGTGCTATTTGAATAGGGTGCCATTTGAATTGGGTGCCATTTGACAAAAGTCACATCATTAATCAAATACAATACGTAGAGGACATGTAGATCTAAACATTCATCTTCACTCGCTTCATTGATCTTTATCGCTCAACATGGGCTGGATTCTGACTTGACTTGTCACTAATGCTTGGAAGGAATTGTATGTGTGCTCGACTGAGTATTACTTAGCAAACCATTGGTTAGGAGTTGTAGTTACCAGTTACTGCCTACAACCTTCTTAACTCTGTCTCCTCTTCTCTCCCAATGCTGCTCTGTTCTCTCTGTCTCCTCTCCTCTTCTCTCCTATTTCTGCTTTGCTCTTTCTGCCAGGGCCTTGTCATTCTTTCAGAGATCTAACAGCACCCTCTACTGGTAAACTATGGTTTTACAGTGGCGCTCTCAAAATCATACAGGCATTTTGGTCATACTACAGTACTGTACCCAGGGGTTATTGATGATCATACTACAGTACTGTACCCAGGGGTTATTGATGATCATACTACAGTACTGTACCCAGGGGTTATTGATGATCATACTACAGTACTGTACCCAGGGGTTATTGATGATCATACTACAGTACTGTACCCAGGGGTTATTGATGATCATACTACAGTACTGTACCCAGGGGTTATTGATTATCATACTACAGTACTGTACCCAGGGGTTATTGATGATCATACTACAGTACTGTACCCAGGGGTTATTGATGATCATACTACAGTACTGTACCCAGGGGTTATTGATGATCATACTACAGTACTGTACCCAGGAGTTGTTGATGATCATACTACAGTACTGTACCCAGGGGTTGTTGATGACAGAGAATCTAATCAGAGCAAGGCCTCCCAATGGTCAAAGCTAATATTAGCTGTTTTGCAACTCTGGCAACAGTATTTAAAGCAGAAATAGTGGTGCACTATTCCTTTAAGGAGCTATATACTGTAGTAATGACAGCTCTATATATGGCTCTGTCCCTTTAATGACTGGTAGTACATATACAGAGGCACTGATCTGGATCCTGCGGTAATTCAATCCAGTACAGGCTTAACTGAATGACAACAGAGACAGAATACACTGGGAACGGGGATCCGAAGACGGGCCTTCAGTTGGTGCTGGTGGGGAGGTGGAAGGTCGTTGGAAGACTGTTGCTGCAAAACAGCAAGTGAGAGACAAGGTTTGAGTTGACATACAGTACCAGTCAAAAGTTTGGACACACCTACTCATTCCAGGGTTTTTCTTTATTTTTACTATTTTCTACATTGTAGAATAATAGTGAAGACATCAAAACTATGAAATAACACATGTGGAATCATGTAGTAACCAGTGTTAAACAAATCAACATATATTTTATATTTATCAAATAGCCATCCTTTGCCTTGATGACAGCTTTGCACACTCTAGGCATTCTCTCAACCAGCTAAATGAGGTAGTCAACTGGAATGCAGTTCAATTAACAGGTGTGCCTTCTTAAAAGTTAATTTGTGGAATTCATTTCCTTCTTAATGCGTTTGAGCCAATCAGTTGTGTTGTGACAAGGTGTGTATGTGTGTGTGTGTGTGGGGGGGGGGTATACAGAAGATAGCCCTATTTGGTAAGAGACCAAGTCCATATTATGGCAAGAGCAGCTCAAATAAGCAAAGAGAAATGACAGTCCATCATTACTTTAAGACATGAAGTTCAGTCAATCCGGAAAATTTCAAGAACTTTGAAAGTTTCTTCAAGTGCAGTCGCAAAAACCATCAAGTGCTATGATGAAACTGGCTCTCATGAGGACCCCCACAAGAATGGAAGACCCAGAGTTACCTCTGCTGCAGAGGATAAGTTCATTAGATTTACCAGCCTCAGAAATTGCAGGCCAAATAAATGCTTCACGGAGTTCAAGTCACAGACACATCTCTACATCAACTGTTCAGAGGGGACCGTGTGAATCAGGCCTTCATGGTCAAATTGCTGCAAAGAAACCACTACTAAAGGACACCAATTAGAAGAAGAGACCTGCTTGTTCCAAGAAACACGAGCCATGGACATTAGACCGGTGGAAATTTGGTCTGGACTCCAAATTTGAGATTTTTGGTTCCAACCGCCGTGGCTATGTGAGACGCAGTGTGGGTGAACGGATGATCTCTGCATGTGTGGTTTCCACCGTAAAGCATGGAGGAGGTGGTGTGATGGTGTGGGGGTGCTTTGTTGGTGACACTGTCTGTGATTTATTTAGAATTCAAGGCACACTTAACCAGCATGGCTACCACAGCATTCTACAGCGATACGCCATCCCATCTGGTTTGGGCATAGTGGGACTATCATTTGTTTTTCAACAGGACAATGACCCAACACACCTCCAGGCTGTGTAAGGGCTATTTTACCAAGAAGGAGAGTGATGGAGTGCTGCATCAGATGACCTGGCCTCCACAATCACCTGACCTCAACCCAATTGAGATGGTTTGGGATGAGTCGGACCGCAGAGTGAAGGAAAAGCAGCCAACAAGTGCTCAGCATATGTGGGAGCTCCTTCAAGACTATTGGAAAAGCATTCCATGTGAAACTGGTTTGGAGAATGCAAAGAGTGTGCAAAGCTGTCATCAAGGCAAAGGGTGGCTATTTGAAGAATCTCAAATATAAAATATTTAGGGATTTGTTTAACACTTTTTTGGTTACTACATGTTTCCATATGTGTTATTTCATAGTTTTGATGTCTTCACTATTATTCTACACTGTAAAAAATAGTAAAAATAAAGAAAAACCCTTGAATGAGTAGGTGTGTCCAAACTTTTGACTGGTACTGTATATAATTATAATATAATTCCTATTGGACTGAACCAACAAGGGGATTGTTCCCTTTTTAAAGGTATATACACTCAGTGGCCAGTTTATTAGGTAAACCCATCTAGTATCGGATCCAACCCCCGTTGCCTCCAGAACAGCCGGAATTCTTCGGGGCATGGAAACGTTACTTTGGTGTGTCCAAACCTTTGACTGGTGCTGTATATGCATCTCTCCATAGCCTTTTCTATGTTTACAAGGGGATTGGCTCAATCGGCTCTGTGACATCATATCCCTTCACGACTTTCAAACACTGAGGAGGCTGCACTCCTTTGTTATTTGGTATCTGGTATTTTATTAAGATCCCCATTAGCTGTTGCGAAAGCACAAAACATGAAACATGAAATAATACTGACCCTTAATATACAAGAACAGTTTAAGGTCAGAACTACATTAATAAAAAAAAAAAAGACACACGTAGCCTACATATCAATATATACACACAAACTATCTAGGTCAAATAGGGGAGAGGCGCTGTGCCGTGAGATGTTGCTTTATCTGTTTTTTTTTCAACCAGGTTTGCTGTTCACTTGAGCAATGTGAGATGGAATGGAGTTCCATGCAATAATGGCTCTATATAATACAGTACACTTTCTTGAATTTGTTCTGGATTTGGGGACTGTGAAAAGACCCCTGGTGGCATGTCTGGTGGGGTAAGTGTGTGTGTGTGTCAGAGCTGTGTGTAAGTTGTCTATGCAAACAATTTGGGATTTTAAACATGTTAATGTTTATTATAAAAAGAAGAAGTGATGCAGTCAGTCTCTCCTCAACTCTTAACCAAGAGAGACTGGCATGCATAGTATTTATATCAGTCCTCTGATTACAGTGACGAGCAAGACATGCCACTCTGTTCTGGGCCAGCTGTAGCTTAACTAGGTCTTTCTTTGCAGCACTCAACCACACGACTGGACAATAATCAAGATTAGACAAAACTAGAGCCTGCAGGACTTGCTTTTTGGAGTGTGGTGTCAAAAAAGCAGAACATCTCTGTATTACGAACAGACCTCTCCCCATCTTTACAACCATTGAATCTATATACACTGCTCAAAAAAATAAAGGGAACATTAAAATAACACATCCTAGATCTGAATGAATGAAATAATCTCATTAAATACTTTTTTCTTTACATAGTTGAATGTGCTGACAACAAAATCACACAAAAATTATCAATGGAAATCAAATGTATCAACCCATGGAGGTCTGGATTTGGAGTCACCCTCAAAATTAAAGTGGAAAACCACACTACAGGCTGATCCAACTTTGATGTAATGTCCTTAAAACAAGTCAAAATGAGGCTCAGTAGTGTGTGTGGCCTCCACGTGCCTGTATGACCTCCCTACAACGCCTGGGCATGCTCCTGATGAGGTCAATCAGTGTTGCTTCCTAAGTGGACTGTTTGATTTCACAGAAGTGTGATTGACTTGGAGTTACATTGTGTTGTTTAAGTGTTCCCTTTTTTTTTTTTGAGCAGTGTATTTTGACCATGACAGATTACAATCTAAGGCGTATATAGTTTCATTCTTGTGTATTTTATTCTTCTTGTTTTACTAGGAAGTGAGAGTGAGAGAGAGAGAATGGGAGTCTGTCTGAGGCCCGGGTTGCCATGGTAATCATTGTATGTTTCTCCTCTGTGATTGGTTTGGCTAGAGTGAGCAAGTATCTGTTATTTCTATCACCTCAGACACATCAGACACTCAGTCACAGGACCACACAAGTACACACACACACACATATACATTCACACACACACACACACACACGCACAAACACACACAAACAGACACACACACACAAACACAGACACACACACACGTACACACACACACGCATACACACGCACACCCACGTACACACACACACACACATACACACACACACATACACACACATAAACACATACGTACACACACGTACACAC
>NC_140009.1:5097582-5245082 GCF_964263955.1 Coregonus lavaretus | reverse complement strand
TAGGGTTAGAGGTCATCACATGTACAATAGGGTTAGAGGTCGTCACATGTACAATAGGGTTAGAGGTCATCACATGTAGAGTAGGGTTAGAGGTCATCACATGTACAATAGGGTTAGAGGTCGTCACATGTACAATAGGGTTAGAGGTCGTCACATGTTCAATAGGGTTAGAGGTCGTCACATGTACAATAGGGTTAGAGGTCATCACATGTACAATAGGGTTAGAGGTCGTCACATGTACAATAGGGTTAGAGGTCATCACATGTAGAGTAGGGTTAGAGGTCATCACATGTACAATAGGGTTAGAGGTCGTCACATGTACAATAGGGTTAGAGGTCGTCACATGTACAATAGGGTTAGAGGTCATCACATGTTCAATAGGGTTAGAGGTCGTCACATGTAAAATGTAGCTTAGTGGTTAAGGCAGGTAGCTTAGTGGTTAAGAGCGTTGTGCCAGTAACCGAAAGGTCGCTGGTTCTAATCCCCGAGCTGACTAGGTGAAACATCTGTCGATGTGCCCTTGAGCAAGGCACTTAACCCTAATTGCTCCTGTAAATCGCTCCGGATAAGAGCGTCTGCTAAATGACTAAAATGTAAAATTAGAGATTGTTTAGGTTAGAGGACGTCACATGTAGAATAGGGTTAGGGTTAGTGGTCGTCAAGTGTAGATTAGGGTTAGGGTTACAGGACGTCACATGTAGATTAGGGTTAGGGTTACAGGACGTCACGTGTAGATTAGGGTTAGGGTTAGAGGACGTCACGTGTAGATTAGGGTTAGGGTTAGAGGACGTCGTGTGTAGAGCTACATTACGGACAATCCTTTTAAATTCCATCGGGAAGGATGAGTGACCCTGGGATGAATGTATTGTAGACAGAATTCAATCCCACCAAATGGAATGACATAGTAAAGACATATGGGATTGGCCATACAGTTTCCTGGTATTCCATTCCAAAGATATATGGTATACCCTGTGTATAATGTGTTATACATGTTATCCAGATGATGGCTGAGAGGAAATATAATGACAGGGGACTTTGTTTAGCTGTTTATAATTGTAGTTTATTACATCATATACAGTATTGGTCAGTATTGCATACCCTCTTGTGTTTTTATGAAATATTAAACTCAACAACGATATACTGTACCTGACATAATGTTAAACAAAATTCCCTCTGGGTGAAATAATGAATTAAAGAGAGGAAAACATATTATGTTTGTATAGTACTGCACTGTACCCCGGTCTGGGGTGTAGTACATGTTCATCTCACTCCTTCACTCTTACTCTTCTGCATGAAATAATGAATTAAAGAGCTAAATATATATACTGTAGGCTATCTACTACGATGGTCTGTAGACTATGTACTATGTACTGGGTTTAGTCAATAATAATCTAATCTCATCACCATTAACCACTGTCTTTTTGGCACCTCCATCAGATCAATAATCTTTCCTCCAGCAGATCAATAATCCTCCCACGTGAGAAGGCTAAAGCAGGATTGTAGGGAACCAGGGATATCATCAGAGGGCTTTTATGGGATTGTAATGAACCAGGAAGATCGTCAAGAGGGCTTTTCTGGGATTGTAATGAACCAGGAAGATCGTCAGAGGGCTTTTCTGGGATTTTAATCAACCAGGAAAATAGTCAGAGGGCTTTTCTGGGATTTTAAAGAACCAGGAAGATCGTCAGAGGGTTTTTCTGGGATTGTAATGAAGTAGAGGGAGAGATCTTGGCAACAAGCCCACGTAAGCAGAGAATCAGAACCATTGAGAGAAAGAGACAGCTAATCTTTACTGAGGCTGGAGAGAGAGAGACAGCTCATGCGTCCCAAATGACACCCTATTCCCTACATTCCCTTTGTCCCTGGTCAACAGTAGTGCACTACATAGGGAATAGGGTGATATTTGGAACTCAACCAAAGACAATAATCCCAATTCAACTCCTATAGCCTCTGCCCCCTAGCCTCTCCTGTAGATCAATAACCTTGTTTACACCTTGCGCTAACGTGTGAGTTTCATGATCTGATCAATATTATCCAATCACTATCTGATCAAGGTTTATCGTGTCTACACATTGTTTAAAAATGTGTCCACATTGTGACCAGTTTAGCTGGAGTGTCCCTGTAAGAAATTATGTATTTATTTTAAGACAATTACTGATGCCATAAATCAATGATTTGACCATCCAGATCTGTTTACATTTGATTGATATCCAGACACAATGTGTGCCTGACTACCTCCAAGGTGGTCAGAAGGATTTATAAAGGGCGCATGTTAACACCAGGTATAAACAGGGTTGACGAGAATTCGATAGGTTGAAGAAATATGGAAACTAATTGACCTTGCCTTCTGATAGGCTAGGTGGAGTTTTGACCATATTGCTTCCACCTATCATCAATCACCCATCCTTCCAGATCTATACGGCGGCGGCAGGTAGCTTAGTGGCTAAGAGCGTTGTGCCAGTAATCGAAAGGTCGCTGGTTCTAATCCCCGAGCCGACTAGGTGAAAAATCTGCCGATGTGCCCTTGAGCAAGGCACTTAAACCTAATTGCTCATGTAAGTCGCTCTGGATAAGAGCGTCTGCTAAATGACGTAAATGTAAATGTAAATGTATACAAGTGCCTAAGGGCTAGGAGTTTTTTGGAGATTCGGGTAGAGAGAGAGAGAGAGATAGGGAGACATCCAGACCAGACCAGGACTGTGAGCACTAAAAGCCAGTGGAGAAGCACCGAGCATCCCTCCCTCCCTCCCTCCCTCCCTGCTGCCTCCCTCCCTGCTGCTTCCCTCCCTCCCTCCCTCCCTGCTGCCTCCCTCCCTGCCTTCCTCCCTGCATCTCTCCCTCCCTCCCTGCTGCCTCCCTCCCTCCCTGCCTCCCTCTCTCCCTCCCTCCCTGCTGCCTCCCTCCCTCCCTCCCTGCTGCTTCCCTCCCTCCCTGTCCGCTGCTTCCCTCCCTGCCTCCCTCCCTGCCTGCCTCCCTACCTGCCTGCCTCCCAGCCTCCCTGCTCCGCATTGCTCTGCAGTTACCCCGAGAGCATGCTGGAGAGAGTGTATGGAGTGTGAGTGTTTGTACTATCAGAAGCAGGAGGACAGGAGGAGAGGAGGAGAGGAGGACAGGAGGACAGGAGGATAGGAGGAGAGGAGGAGATGAGGATAGGAGGAGAGGAGGAGAGGAGGAGAGGAGGAGAGGAGGACAGGAGGAGAGAAGGACAGGAGGAGAGGAGGAGAGGAGGAGAGGAGGACAGGAGGAGAGGAGGAGAGGAAAGGAGAGGAGGACAGGAGGACAGGAGGAGAGGAGGACAGGAG
Source organism: Coregonus lavaretus (assembly GCF_964263955.1). NCBI lineage: Eukaryota > Metazoa > Chordata > Actinopteri > Salmoniformes > Salmonidae > Coregonus > Coregonus lavaretus. Next base: position 5,241,780 of record NC_140009.1, on the reverse strand, counting down.
GAGAGGAGGAGAGGAGAGGAGGACAGGAGGACAGGAGGATAGGAGGACAGGAGGACAGGAGGACAGGAGGAGAGGAGGAGAGGAGGAGAGGAGGAGAGGAGGAGAGGAGGACAGGAGGAGTGGAGGAGAGGAGGAGAGGAGGACAGGAGGACAGGAGGAGAGGAGGAGAGGAGGAGAGGAGGACAGGAGGAGTGGAGGAGAGGAGGACAGGAGGACAGGAGGACAGGAGGAGAGGAGGACAAGAGGAGAGGAGGAGAGGAGGAGAGGAGGACAGGAGGACAGGAGGACAGGAGGACAGGAGGAGAGGAGGAGGAAGCTGTCCTGCTCTCGTTTTTGTTCTCTGTCCATTCTGCTGTTGCTCTGCCGTGGCCACCTGAACCGGACAAGAACTAAGGGAGGTGGTGTTTGTGTGTGTGTGTGTGTGAGTGTGTGTGTGGTGTGTGTGGTGTGTGTGTTGTGGGGGTGGGTGGGTCAGGGAGGGGAGGGGAAGATGAGATGAAAGAGCCAAGTGAGGAGGAGACACAGGAGCGTCTCTCTCTCTCTCTCTCTCTCTCTCTCTCTCTCTCTCTCTCTCTCTCTCTCTCTCTCTCTCTCTCTTCCTCTCTCTCTCGCTCTCTGACGTGGTGTAGCGTGTATGTGTGTGTGTGAGTGAGTGTGTGTTTGTAAGTGAGAGAGAAAGAGCCAAATCGGTCCACTTCCCTCATCCAAGCAGACAGTGAACCTGAAGAGGAAGGAGCAGCCCGTCTCCACACTAACTATTAAAGGTATGCCATCGTCTCATTCTCACCACACTGCTCTGCTTTAGCTTAGCACAGGACTAGACATACTACAAGTCTGTGTCTCATTCTCACCACACTGCTCTGCTTTAGCTTAGCACAGGACTAGACATACTACAAGTCTGTGTCTCATTCTCACCACACTGCTCTGCTTTAGCTTAGCACAGGACTAGACATACTACAAGTCTGTGTCTCATTCTCACCACACTGCTCTGCTTTAGCTTAGCACAGGACTAGACATACTACAAGTCTGTGTCTCATTCTCACCACACTGCTCTGCTTTAGCTTAGCACAGGACTAGACATACTACAAGTCTGTGGAGGTATCACAACGTGACTATCGGTCATGACAGCATTCTATACTTACCAGTGCTCGAGGGCTAGGCTACTTATCTCTCCTCCCGTGACAACAACATATCCACTGAATGCTAGACTCTGCTTGTGCATGGGAGAGGATTAACTGAGAGAGGGGAACGTCAGGAGAGCGTCAGGAGAGTGTCAGGAGAGGTTCAAAAAGGAGAAAAACAAGAGTGGGACATACTGGTGTAGTCAGCTAAACAGAGAGAGCCAGGAGGGTGAAGGGAAGGTGTGATCAGAGAGAGGAGAGGAGGTTGAGATGGGGGTAAAAGGGGGTGGACAGGGCAGTCCTAGCTGGCCAGCTGAGGGTTTGTAGTCTCCCGTTTTGTAATAAGATAAGGAGCACTGAAAAAGAGAAAGTTCAAATTGTCTTGAAACACTACCTCACTGTCCCGACCAGGAGCTCCAAGCATTCACGTGAAAGACAGGAGAATTTGCGTTCAGGCCATGGCAGAATCTCAGTCGGTCTGTTGCTGCTAATTGAGAACCATATGACCCTCCTATCACATGACTGTCTGTGTGTTTACTGCTAGAAGGAAAATTAAACCGTTGTTGTTTATTGTTGTGACAACAACAGCTTGTTTGTACATTGAGAGAAAAGGTTTCACCTTCCCAATGTAGAGGCTAATGTTGGAGATAGAGGCCCATATCCTCATGTTACCATGACATTGGGTTGTGTCTCCTTCAGTGATGTTACCATGTCATTGGGTTGTGTCTCTCAGTGATGTTACCATGTCATTGGGTTGTGTCTCTCAGTGATGTTACCATGACATTGGGTTGTGTCTCTCAGTGATGTTACCATGTCATTGGGTTGTGTCTCCTTCAGTGATGTTACCATGTCATTGGGTTGTGTCTCCTTCAGTGTTGTTACCATGTCATTGGGTTGTGTCTCCTTCAGTGATGTTACCATGACATTGGGTTGTGTCTCCTTCAGTGTTGTTACCATGTCATTGGGTTGTGTCTCCTTCAGTGATGTTACCATGTCATTGGGTTGTGTCTCTCAGTGATGTTACCATGTCATTGGGTTGTGTCTCCTTCAGTGATGTTACCATGTTATTGGGTTATGTCTCCTTCAGTGATGTTACCATGTCATTGGGTTGTGTCTCCTTCAGTGATGTTACCATGTCATTGGGTTGTGTCTCCTTCAGTGATGTTACCATGACATTGGGTTGTGTCTCTCAGTGATGTTACCATGTCATTGGGTTATGTCTCCTTCAGTGATGTTACCATGACATTGGGTTGTGTCTCTCAGTGATGTTACCATGTCATTGGGTTGTGTCTCCTTCAGTGATGTTACCATGTCATTGGGTTATGTCTCCTTCAGTGACGTTACCATGACATTGGGTTGTGTCTCTCCGTGCATATGGATTGCATCATATGGATAACCCCTTGAGTTGATGGCACCATGAGTTGAACTTGAGTTCCTGTACGTTACCACAATTGCACCATGAGTTGTTAATCATGAAACAAACCCCTTCGCCTTTCTTTTACTCGGAGGGTTCTTTCTTCCTGTCCGCGCGATAGCTTTGTTCCACATACATAGCTAGTTATTTTCCAGCTCGTCAACAATGGCCGCAATGCATTCACATCGTCGAACACCCAACAAATCACTGATTGAGGATGCATGTCAAATGGCACCATATTCCCTATATAGTGCACTACTTTTGAGCAAAGCCCTATGGGCCCTAGTCAAAATTAGTGCGCTATATAGGGAATATGGTGCCATTTGACATGCATCCTCAGGAAGAAAGAACTCTCCGGGAAAAAGAAAGACGTAGGGTGCAATTGTGGTAACGTACATGAACTCAAGTCTTTTTGTTCTACCGATCTGGAATACCTCACCATAAAATGCCAACCGTATTACCTCCCGAGATAATTTTCCTCGGTCATCGTCACTGCCGTGTATATTCACCCCCCAATCCGACACCACAATGGCTCTTAAGGAACTACACTGGACTATGTGCAAACTGGAAACCGCATATCCTGAGGCCGCATTTATTGTAGCTGGGGACTTCAATAAAATAAATCTGAGGAAAACGCTACCGACATTCTATCAACACATCTCCTGTGCTAAACACTCAACACGGACCATGGATCATTGCTACTCTCCCTTACGGGACGGCTACAAGGCCCTCCCACGCACTCCCTTTGGCAAATCAGATCACGCCTCCATTCTGCTCCTCCCCACCTATGAGCAGAAACTTAAACAGGAAGCTCCCGTGGTAAGGACTGTTCAACTTTGGTCTGACCAATCGTAATCTATGCTTCAAGATTGTTTTGATCACGCTGACTGGGAAATGTTCTGGGTCGCTCTCTGAGAATAGTATCGATGTATACACTGACTTGGTGACTGAGTTCATCAGGAAGTGCATAGAGGATGATGTTCCCATTGTGACAATTGTGAACCTATCCAAACCAAAAACTGTGGCTAGATGGCAGCATTTGTGCAAAAATGAAAGCGCAAACCACCGCATTTAACCACGGCAAGGTGACTTGGAATATAGACGTGTACAAACAGACCTGCTATGACCTCCGTAAGGCAATCAGAGGCAAAAACGACAGTACAGGGACAAAGTGTAATCGCAATTCAATGGCTCAGATGCAAGACGTATGTGGCAGGGACTCCAGACAATCACGGATTACAAAGGGAATGTCAGCCACGTCACGGACACAGACGCCTCGCTCCCAGACGAGCTAATCACCTTCTTCGCCCGCTTCGAGGACTGTGTGCTCTCGTTTTCTTTTATGTATCTTAACCCTCGCAGAGCTGCCGGCCCAGACGGCATCCCAAGCCGCGTCCTCAGAGCATGTGCAGACCAGCTGGCTGGAGTGTTTATGAACATATTCAATCTCTCCCTATCCTAGTCTGCTGTCCCCACTTGCTTCAAGATGTCCACCATTGTTCCTGTACACAAGAAAGCAAAAGTAACGGAACTAAATTACTATCGCACCGTAGCACTTCTGTCATTTTGAAGTGCTTTGAGAGGCTAGTTAAGGACCATATCACTTCCACCTTACCCAACACCCTAGACCCACTACAACTCACATGCTGTATCTCCCCAACAGATCCACGGATGACGCAATCGCCATTGCACTGCACAATGCCATATCCCATCTGCACAAGAGAAATACCTATGTAAGAATGCTGTTCATTGACTACAGTTCAGCCTTCAACACCATTGTGCCTTCCAAGCTCATCACTAAGCTCAGGGCCCTGGGTCTGAACCCCTCCCTGTGCAACTGGGTCCTGGACTTCCTGACGGACCGCCCCCAAGTGGTGAAGGTAGGCAACAACACCTCTGCCACACAGATCCTCAACATGGGTGCGCCACAGGGGTGCATTCTCAGCCCCCTCCTGTTCTCCCTGTTCACCCATGACTGCGTGCCCATGCATGTCTCCAACTCAAACATCAAGTTTGCTGACAACACAACATTGGTAGGCCTGATCACCAACAACGATGAGACAGCCTACTGAGAGGAGGTGAGAGACCTGGTGGAGTGGTGCCAGGAAAATAACCTCTCCCTCAACGTCAACAAAATGAAGGAGATGATCGTGGACTACAGGAGACAGCAGAGAGAGCATGGCCCCATCCACATCGACAGGGCCGCAGTGGAGAGGGTCAAAAGCTTCTAGTTCCTCGGCGTGCACATAACTGACAACCTGAAATGGTCCCTTCTCACGCAAAAGCGCCACTTCAACCTCAATAGGCTGAAGAAATTAGGCTTGGCCCCTAAGACCCTCACGAACCTCTACAGATGCACCATTGAGAGCATCCTGTTGGGCTGTATCACCGCCTGGTAGGGCAATTGCACCACCCGCAACCGCAGTGCTCTCCAGAGGATGGTGCGGTCAGCCCAAAAAATCACCGGGGGCACACTGTCTGCCCTCCAGGACATCTACAGCACCCGGTGTCACAGGAAGGCCAAGCAAATCATCAAGGACCTCAGCCATCCGAGCCACGGCCTGTTCACCTCACTACCATCTAGAAGGTGGAGACAGTACAGGTGCATCAAAGCTGGGATCGAGAGACTGAAAAACACCTTCTATCTCCAGGCCAACAGAATGGTAAACATTGTTCTAGCCGGCTAACACCCGGTACCTTAGAGACTGCTGCCCTGTGTACATAGTCATTGAACACTGGTTACTTTAATAATGTTTCCATACTGTTTTACCCACTTCATATGTATATACTGTATTCTAGTCATGGCCAAACTACTGCTGAACACACATTTTCTATTCATAAACTGTCCATACTGTCTTTACACATCATTATATGTGTATATATATATATGTACAGTTGAAGTCAGAAGTTTACATACACCTTAGCCAAATACATTTAAACTCAGTCTTCACAATTCCTGACATTTAATCCTAGTAAAAATTCCCTGTCTTAGGTCAGTTAGGATCACCACTTTATTTTAAGAATGTGAAATGTCAGAATAATAGTAGAGAGAATGAATTATTTCAGCTTTTATTTATTTCATCACATTCAGAAGGTCAGAAGTTTACATACACTCAATTAGTATTTGGTAGCCTTGCCTTTAAATTGTTTAACTTGGGTCAAACGTTTCGAGTAGCCTTCCACAAGCTTCCCACAATAAATTGGGTGAATTTTGGCCCATTCCTCCTGACAGAGCTGGTGTAACTGAGTCAGGTTTGTAGGCCTCCTTGCTCGCACACGCCTTTTCAGTTCTGCCCACAAATGTTCTATAGGATTGAGGTCAATATCTTGATTATATACAGTGGGGAAAAAAAGTATTTAGTCAGCCACCAATTGTGCAAGTTCTCCCACTTAAAAAGATGAGAGAGGCCTGTAATTTTCATCATAGGTACACGTCAACTATGACAGACAAAATGAGAAGAAAAAAATCCAGAAAATCACATTGTAGGATTTTTAATGAATTTATTTGCAAATTATGGTGGAAAATAAGTATTTGGTCAATAACAAAAGTTTCTCAATACTTTGTTATATACCCTTAGAGCAGTGATGTTTTGGGGCTGTCGCTGGGCAACACGGACGTTTCATCACAAATAATGCTGAGTTGCATCCAAAGAACACCATACCTACTGTGAAGCATGGGGGTGGAAACATCATGCTTTGGGGCTGTTTTTCTGCAAAGGGACCAGGACGACTGATCCGTGTAAAGGAAAGAATGAATGGGGCCATGTATCGTGAGATTTTGAGTGAAAACCTCCTTCCATCAGCAAGGGCATTCAAGATGAAACGTGGCTGGGTCTTTCAGCATGACAATGATCCCATACACACCGCCCGGGCAACGAAGGAGTGGCTTCGTAAGAAGCATTTCAAGGTCCTGGAGTGGCCTAGCCAGTCTCCAGATCTCAACCCCATAGAAAATCTTTGGAGGGAGTTGAAAGTCCGTGTTGCCCAGCGACAGCCCCAAAACATCACTGCTCTAGAGGAGATCTGCATGGAGGAATGGGCCAAAATACCAGCAACAGTGTGTGAAAACCTTGTGAAGACTTACAGAAAACGTTTGACCTGTGTCATTGCCAACAAAGGGTATATGACAAAGTATTGAGAAACTTTTGTTATTGACCAAATACTTATTTTCCACCATAATTTGCAAATAAATTCATTACAAATCCTACAATGTGATTTTCTGGATTTTTTTCTTCTCATTTTGTCTGTCATAGTTGACGTGTACCTATGATGAAAATTACAGGCCTCTCTCATCTTTTTAAGTGGGAGAACTTGCACAATTGGTGGCTGACTAAATACTTTCTTTCCCCACTGTATGTTTTCATGGAAAACAAGGAAATTCCTAAGTGACCCCAAACTATTGAACGGTAGTGTATATATATATTTCTCTCAGTGGAGGCTCCTCAGAGGAGGAAAGGCAGGACCATCCTCCTAAGTGGTAAAACATTTAAGTTAGGTTGGTTGGTCCAGTTCTTGTGACAGTGTGTGTGTGATCCATCACTGTGACAGTGTGTGTGTGTAATCCATCACTGTGACAGTGTGTGTGATGGTGTGTGTGGGGTTGTGGGCAGGTGAGGTTATGACAGTAAACAGAACGGGCCACCTGGTTCTACACACACACACGCACGTACGCGCGCACGCACACACACACGCACACACACACACACACACACACACACACACACACACACACACACACACACACACACACACACACACACACACACACACACACACACACACACACACACACACACACACACACACACACACACACACACACACACACACACACACACACACACACCCTCAGAGGGCTAGAGCAACAGTAAGGGCTGTGTCATTATATTTACTCCCCCTAGACTAGCATTACAACACCATGTTTCATTACAGCTACTCCCCCTAGACTAGCATTACAACACCATGTTTCATTACAGCTACTCCCCCTAGACTAGCATTACAACACCATGTTTCATTACAGCTACTCCCCCTAGACTAGCATTACAACACCATGTTTCATTACAGCTACTCCCCCTAGACTAGCATTACAACACCATGTTTCATTACAGCTACTCCCCCTAGACTAGCATTACAACACCATGTTTCATTACAGCTACTCCCCCTAGACTAGCATTACAACACCATGTTTCATTACAGCTACTCCCCCTAGACTAGCATTACAACACCATGTTTCATTACAGCTACTCCCCCTAGACTAGCATTACAACACCATGTTTCATTACAGCTACTCCCCCTAGACTAGCATTACAACACCATGTTTCATTACAGCTACTCCCCCTAGACTAGCATTACAACACCATGTTTCATTACAGCTACTCCCCCTAGACTAGCATTACAACACCATGTTTCATTACAGCTACTCCCCCTAGACTAGCATTACAACACCATGTTTCATTACAGCTACTCCCCCTAGACTAGCATTACAACACCATGTTTCATTACAGCTACTCCCCCTAGACTAGCATTACAACACCATGTTTCATTACAGCTACTCCCCCTAGACTAGCATTGCAACACCATGTTTCATTACAGCTACTCCCCCTAGACTAGCATTACAACACCATGTTTCATTACAGCTACTCCCCCTAGACTAGCATTGCAACACCATGTTTCATTACGGCTACTCCCCCTAGACTAGCATTACAACACCATGTTTCATTACAGCTACTCCCCCTAGACTAGCATTACAACACCATGTTTCATTACAGCTACTCCCCCTAGACTAGCATTACAACACCATGTTTCATTACAGCTACTCCCCCTAGACTAGCATTACAACACCATGTTTCATTACAGCTACTCCCCCTAGACTAGCATTACAACACCATGTTTCATTACAGCTACTCCCCCTAGACTAGCATTACAACACCATGTTTCATTACAGCCACTCCCCCTGGACTAGCATTACAAAACCATGTTTCATTACAGCTACTCCCCCTAGACTAGCATTACAACACCATGTTTCATTACAGCTACTCCCCCTAGACTAGCATTACAACACCATGTTTCATTACAGCTACTCCCCCTGGACTAGCATTACAACACCATGTTTCATTACAGCTACTCCCCCTAGACTAGCATTACAACACCATGTTTCATTACAGCTACTCCCCCTGGACTAGCATTACAACACCATGTTTCATTACAGCTACTCCCCCTAGACTAGCATTACAACACCATGTTTCATTACAGCTACTCCCCCTAGACTAGCATTACAACACCATGTTTCATTACAGCTACTCCCCCTAGACTAGCATTACAACACCATGTTTCATTACAGCTACTCCCCCTAGACTAGCATTACAACACCATGTTTCATTACAGCTACTCCCCCTAGACTAGCATTACAACACCATGTTTCATTACAGCTACTCCCCCTAGACTAGCATTACAACACCATGTTTCATTACAGCCACTCCCCCTAGACTAGCATTACAACACCATGTTTCATTACAGCTACTCCCCCTAGACTAGCATTACAACACCATGTTTCATTACAGCCACTCCCCCTGGACTAGCATTGCAACACCATGTTTCATTACAGCTACTCCCCCTAGACTAGCATTACAACACCATGTTTCATTACAGCTACTCCCCCTAGACTAGCATTACAACACCATGTTTCATTACAGCTACTCCCCCTAGACTAGCTTTACAACACCATGTTTCATTACAGCTACTCCCCCTAGACTAGCATTACAACACCATGTTTCATTACAGCTACTCCCCCATGACTAGCATTACAACACCATGTTTGATTACAGTTACTCCCCCTAGACTAGCATTACAACACCATGTTTCATTATAGCTACTCCCCCTAGACTAGCATTACAACACCATGTTTCATTACAGCTACTCCCCCTAGACTAGCATTACAACACCATGTTTCATTACAGCTACTCCCCCATGACTAGCAGTACAACACCATGTTTGATTACAGTTACTCCCCCTAGACTAGCATTACAACACCATGTTTCATTATAGCTACTCCCCCTAGACTAGCATTACAACACCATGTTTCATTACAGCTACTCCCCCTAGACTAGCATTACAACACCATGTTTCATTACAGCTACTCCCCCTAGACTAGCATTGCAACACCATGTTTCATTACAGCTACTCCCCCTAGACTAGCATTACAACACCATGTTTCATTACAGCTACTCCCCCTAGACTAGCATTGCAACACCATGTTTCATTACAGCCACTCCCCCTGGACTAGCATTGCAACACCATGTTTCATTACAGCTACTCCCCCTAGACTAGCATTGCAACACCATGTTTCATTACAGCTACTCCCCCTAGACTAGCATTGCAACACCATGTTTCATTACAGCCACTCCCCCTGGACTAGCATTGCAACACCATGTTTCATTACAGCTACTCCCCCTAGACTAGCATTACAACACCATGTTTCATTACAGCTACTCCCCCTAGACTAGCATTACAACACCATGTTTCATTACAGCTACTCCCCCTAGACTAGCATTACAACACCATGTTTCATTACAGCTACTCCCCCTAGACTAGCATTACAACACCATGTTTCATTACAGCTACTCCCCCTAGACTAGCATTACAACACCATGTTTCATTACAGCTACTCCCCCTAGACTAGCATTAGAACACCATGTTTCATTACAGTTACTCCCCCTAGACTAGCATTACAACACCATGTTTCATTACAGTTACTCCCCCTAGACTAGCATTACAACACCATGTTTCATTACAGCTACTCCCCCTAGACTAGCATTGCAACACCATGTTTCATTACAGCTACTCCCCCTGGACTAGCATTGCAACACCATGTTTCATTACAGCTACTCCCCCTAGACTAGCATTACAACACCATGTTTCATTACAGCTACACGTCCTAGACTAGCATTACAACACCATGTTTCATTATAGCTACTCCCCCTAGACTAGCATTACAACACCATGTTTCATTACAGCTACTCCCCCTAGACTAGCATTACAACACCATGTTTCATTACAGCTACTCCCCCTAGACTAGCATTACAACACCATGTTTCATTACAGCTACTCCCCCTAGACTAGCACAACACCATGTTTCATTACAGCTACTCCCCCTAGACTAGCATTACAACACCATGTTTCATTACAGCTACTCCCCCTAGACTAGCATTACAACACCATGTTTCATTACAGCTACTCCCCCTAGACTAGCATTACAACACCATGTTTCATTACAGTTACTCCCCCTAGACTAGCATTACAACACCATGTTTCATTACAGCTACTCCCCCTAGACTAGCATTACAACACCATGTTTCATTACAGCTACTCCCCCTAGACTAGCATTGCAACACCATGTTTCATTACAGCTACTCCCCCTGGACTAGCATTGCAACACCATGTTTCATTACAGCTACTCCCCCTAGACTAGCATTGCAACACCATGTTTCATTACAGCTACTCCCCCTGGACTAGCATTGCAACACCATGTTTCATTACAGCTACTCCCCCTAGACTAGCATTGCAACACCATGTTTCATTACAGCTACTCCCCCTAGACTAGCATTACAACACCATGTTTCATTACAGCTACTCCCCCTAGACTAGCATTACAACACCATGTTTCATTACAGCTACTCCCCCTAGACTAGCATTACAACACCATGTTTCATTACAGCTACACCTCCTAGACTAGCATTACAACACCATGTTTCATTACAGCTACTCCCCCTAGACTAGCATTACAACACCATGTTTCATTACAGCTACTCCCCCTAGACTAGCATTACAACACCATGTTTCATTACAGCTACTCCCCCTAGACTAGCATTACAACACCATGTTTCATTACAGCTACTCCCCTAGACTAGCATTACAACACCATGTTTCATTACAGCTACTCCCCCTAGACTAGCATTACAACACCATGTTTCATTACAGCTACTCCCCCTAGACTAGCATTACAACACCATGTTTCGTTACAGCTACTCCCCCTAGACTAGCACAACACCATGTTTCATTACAGCTACTCCCCCTAAACTAGCATTACAACACCATGTTTCATTACAGCTACTCCCCCTAGACTAGCATTACAACACCATGTTTCATTACAGCTACTCCCCCTAGACTAGCATTACAACACCATGTTTCATTACAGCTACTCCCCCTAGACTAGCATTACAACACCATGTTTCATTACAGTTACTCCCCCTAGACTAGCATTACAACACCATGTTTCATTACAGTTACTCCCCCTAGACTAGCATTACAACACCATGTTTCATTACAGCTACTCCCCCTAGACTAGCATTGCAACACCATGTTTCATTACAGCTACTCCCCCTGGACTAGCATTGCAACACCATGTTTCATTACAGCTACTCCCCCTAGACTAGCATTACAACACCATGTTTCATTACAGCTACACCTCCTAGACTAGCATTACAACACCATGTTTCATTACAGCTACTCCTCCTAGACTAGCATTACAACACCATGTTTCATTACAGCTACTCCCCCTAGACTAGCACAGTACCGGAAGCTTATAAGAATTCCTGCTATGCCCTCCTACAAACCATCCAGTAATGCGTACGGCCCAGTATATCACTGGGGCCAAGCTTCCTGCTATCCAGGACCTCTATACCAGGCGGTGCCAGAGGAAGGCCCTAAAAATTGTCAAAGATTCCAGCCACCCTAGTCATAGACTATTCTCTCTGCTACCGAATGGCAAGCAGTACCGGAGCGCCAAGTCTAGGTCCAAGAGGCTTCTAAACAGCTTCTTCCCCTAAGCCATAAGACTCCTGAACATTTAATCAAATGGCTACCCAGACTATTTGCTTTGCATTGCCCATTCCCTCCCCTACCCTAATTGTGCGCCCCCCCATTGGTCACCCGGTTATGGCCGGCTACAGCAGAGCCTGGATTCGAACCAGGATCTCTAGTGGCACAGCTAGCACTGCGACGCAGTGCCTTAGACCACTGCGCCACTCGGGAGGTTAGGTTAGTTACTGGTTAAGGGCCTGTAAGTAAGAATTTCACTGTAAGGTCTACACCTGTTGTATTCGGCGCATGTGACAAATCAAATTTGATTTGATTAAATTGTTCCTCACAGCTACTCCCCCCAGACTAGCATTACAACGCCATGTTTCCTCACAGCTACTCCCTTTGGACTACTCCTTGGCCCACTTTAATAGTAGTAGCCTAACCCAGAATGACAACATTTGTATTTATAGTATTACTGATACAGTTGAAGTCGGAAGTTTACATACACTTAGGTTGGAGTCATTAAAACTTGTTTTTCAACCACTCTACAAATTTCTTGTTAACAAACTAGCGTTTTGGCAAGTCGGTTAGGACATCTACTTTGTGCATGACACTAGTAATTTTTCCAACAATTGTTTATAGACAGATTATTTCACTTATAATTCACTGTATCACAATTCCAGTGGGTCAGAAGTTTACATACACTAAGTTGACTGTGCCTTTAAACAGCTTGGAAAATTCCAGAAAATGATGTCATGGCTTTAGAAGCTTCTGATAGGCTAATTGATATAATTTGAGTCAATTGGAGGTGTGGATGTATTTCAAGGCCTACCTTCAAACTCAGTGCCTCTTTGCTTGAAATGAGGGGGAAATTTAAGGAAATGAGGCCTCAGAAAAAATTGTAGACCTCCACAAGTCTGGTTCATCCTTGGGAGCAATTTCCAAATGCCTGAAAGTACCACGTTCATCTGTACAAACAATAGTACGCAAGTATAAACACCATGGGACCACGCAGCCGTCATACCGCTCAGGAAGGAGATGCGTTCTGTCTCCTAGAGATGAACGTACTTTGGTGCGAAAAGTGCAAATCAATCCCAGAACAACAGCAAAGGACCTTGCGAAGATGCTGGAGGAAACAGGTACAAAAGTATCTATATCCACAATAAAACGAGTCCTATATCGACATAATCTGAAAGGCCACTCAGCAAGGAAGAAGCCACTGCTCCAAAACCGCCATAAAAAAGCCAGACTACTGTTTGGAGAAATTTCCTCTGATCTGATGAAACAAAAATAGAACTGTTTGGCCATAATGACCATCGTTATGTTTGGAGGAAAAAGGGGCGGACTTGCAAGCCAAAGAACACCATCCTAACCGTGAAGCATGGGGGTGGCAGCATCATGCGGTGGGGGTGCTTTGCTGCAGGAGGGACTGGTGCACTTCACAAAATAGGTGGCATCATGAGGAAGGAAAATTATGTGCTTCTACACCTGCATTACTAGCTGTTTGGGGTTTTAGGCTGGGTTTCTGTACAGCACTTCGAGATATTAGCTGATGTAAGAAGGGCTATATAAAATAAAATTGATTGATTGATTGATGTGGATATATTGAAGCAACATCTTAAGACATCAGTCAGGAATTTAAAGTTTGGTCGCAAATGGGTCTTCCAAATGGACAATGACCCAAAGCATACTTCCAATGTTGTGGCAAAATGGCTTAAAGACAACAAAGTCAAGGTACTGGAGTGGCCATCACAAAGCCCTGACCTCAATCCTATAGAACATTTGTGGGCAGAACTGAAAAAGCGTGTGCGAGCAAGGAGGCCTACAAACCTGATTCAGTTACACCAGCTCTGTCAGGAGGAATGGGCCAGAATTCACCCAACTTATTGTGGGAAGCTTGTGGAAGGCTACTCGAAACGTTTGACCCAAGTTAAACAATTTAAAGGCAATGCTACCAAATACTAATTGAGTGTATGTAAACTTCTGACCCACTGGGAATGTGATGAAAGTGGCACAGTGGTCTAAGGCACTGCATCGCAGTGCTAGCTGTGCCACTAGAGATCCTGGTTCAAATCCTGGCTCTGTCGTAGCTGGCTGTGACCGGGAGACCCATGGGGCGGCGCACAATTGGCCCAGGGTAGGGGAGGGAATGGCCGGCAGGGATGTACAGTGGGGAAAAAAAGTATTTAGTCAGCCACCAATTGTGCAAGTTCTCCCACCTAAAAAGATCATAGGTACACGTCAACTATGACAGACAAATTGAGAAAAAAAAATCCAGAAAATCACATTGTAGGATTTTTAATGAATTTATTTGCAAATGATGGTGGAAAATAAGTATTTGGTCACCTACAAACAAGCAAGATTTCTGGCTCTCACAGACCTGTAACTTCTTCTTTAAGAGGCTCCTCTGTCCTCCACTCGTTACCTGTATTAATGGCACCTGTTTGAACTTGTTATCAGTATAAAAGACACCTGTCTACAACCTCAAACAGCCACACTCCAAACTCCACTATGGCCAAGACCAAAGAGCTGTCAAAGGACACCAGAAACAAAATTGTAGACCTGCACCAGGCTTGGAAGACTGCATCTGCAATAGGTAAGCAGCTTGGTTTGAAGAAATCAACTGTGGGAGCAATTATTAGGAAATGGAAGACATACAAGACCACTGATAATCTCCCTCGATCTGGGGCTCCAAGCAAGATCTCACCCCGTGGGGTCAAAATGATCACAAGAACGGTGAGCAAAAATTACAGAACCACACGGAGGGACCTAGTGAATGACCTGCAGAGAGCTGGGACCAAAGTAACAAAGCCTACCATCAGTAACACACTACGCCGCCAGGGACTCAAATCCTGCAGTGCAAGACGTGTCCTCCTGCTTAAGCCAGTACATGTCCAGGCCCGTCTGAAGTTTGCTAGAGTGCATTTGGATGACCAAGAAGAGGATTGGGATAATGTCATATGGTCAGATGAAACCAAAATAGACCTTTTTTGGTAAAAACTCAACTTGTAGTGTTTGGAGGACAAAGAATGCTGAGTTGCATCCAAAGAACACCATACCTACTGTGAAGCATGGGAGTGGAAACATCATGCTTTGGGGCTGTTTTTCTGCAAAGGGACCAGGACGACTGATCCGTGTAAAGGAAAGAATGAATGGGGCCATGTATCGTGAGATTTTGAGTGAAAACCTCCTTCCATCAGCAAGGGCATTGAAGATGAAACGTGGCTGGGTCTTTCAGCATGACAATGATCCCAAACACACCGCCCGGGCAACGAAGGAGTGGCTTCGTAAGAAGCATTTCAAGGTCCTGGAGTGGCCTAGCCAGTCTCCAGATCTCAACCCCATAGAAAATCTTTGGAGGGAGTTGAAAGTCTGTGTTGCCCAGCGACAGCCCCAAAACATCACTGCTCTAGAGGAGATCTGCATGGAGGAATGGGCCAAAATACCAGCAACAGTGTGTGAAAACCTTGTGAAGACTTACAGAAAATGTTTGACCTGTGTCATTGCCAACAAAGGGTATATGACAAAGTATTGAGAAACTTTTGTTATTGACCAAATACTTATTTTCCACCATAATTTGCAAATAAATTCATTAAAAATCCTAAAAAGTGATTTTCTGGATTTTTTTTTCTCATTTTGTCTGTCATAGTTGACGTGTACCTATGATGAAAATTACAGGCCTCTCTCATCTTTTTAAGTGGGAGAACTTGCACAATTGGTGGCTGACTAAATACTTTTTTTCCCCACTGTAGCTCAGTTGGTAGAGCATGGTGTTTGCAACGCCAGCGTTGTGGATTTGATTCCCACGGGGGGCCAGTATAAAAAAAAGTATGTATGCACTCTGGATAAGAGTGTCTGCTAAATGACTAAAATGTAAATAAAAGCTGAAATAAATAATTCTCTCTACTATTATTCTGACATTTCACATTCTTAAAATAAAGTGGTGATCCTAACTGACCTAAGACAGGGAATTCTTACTAGGATTAAATGTCAGGAATTGTGAAAAACTGAGTTTAGATGTATTTGGCTCAGGTGTGTAAAAACGTCCGACTTCAACTGTAGATAGTGTGGCCTGACAATTCCAAATAGCATAGTTGAATTCACAAAACTCCCATGAATGGATGCTTCGCTCCTATCTTTGCAGTGACTTAGTCATCTCTTTATATTTACATAAATATATATATATATATTAAATATATATATATATATATATATATATATATATCATAAAATGTATATTTGGTATATATTATACTCTTAAAATACTTTAAGATACCATTACTGCTTCATTTACATCAGCAGTATGACCACAGCTGACAACACTATGGATTTTCTGTCTCTGAGACATATGGTGGGCTGCATCCTCCGTGCTTTTAGCTTCTCCCCGCAGGTCTGGCTGTCCTGAAAAACACGCTTCAGAAGATGCAGATGTCACATCATGTGACAAATTAAGAAATGGCTGTATATATTCGGCTGTACATGAGGACTGTGGTCTGTGGCATAATTACAAACACACGGGCGAAATGGAGATTGCACCCCATACGCCAGACGAGGATTACTGTGACAGCCATTATAACATATTTATAAAATGTTTATACATGTTCTACAATGACAAAAAGAGTGTTAAAATGTGAGTGTTGAGTGTTAAAATGCCTTGTTCTACATCTCATAATTACAAACACGAAAAGGAGGAAGCTGTATTTTGACCCTGCTTCATACATAGGAGAATCCCTCTCTTTGATTTCTTAGAAGTCTTTTGATGTTGATGTTGGCTTTGTAATGTTTAAATGACACGATTTGAAATAGGTCAGACAGGGAATGACTTTGCTGTACTGAAGCTCTTTCTTCATGCATATGGAGACATCGTTGATCTCAACAAAGGGTTTACCTCTGACAGAAACAGAAAATAACAGCTGTGTTTTGGCTCATTTTCCAATGCCTGCATTTGAATGCCTGTACTTGACCAATAATGTTTCTTCTCCTTTGTTTCAGAGTCCAACCTCTCCAACCAGAAACCTCTCAGCATCACTAAGGATGCAGCCTTCCTTATGAGCAGTGATATAAAGAGCTGTACCTATCGGGATCGTCATTAGGTAAAGCCTTCTCCTACCACTCCAGAGGCCCATCCAATCCCATCCCTTCTCCTACCACTCCAGTGGCCCATCTCTTCTCCTACCACTCCAGAGGCCCATCTCATCCCTTCTCCTACCACTCCAGAGGCCCATCTCATCCCTTCTCCTACCACTCCAGAGGCCCATCCAATCCCATCCCTTCTCCTACCACTCCAGAGGCCCATCTCATCCCTTCTCCTACCACTCCAGAGGCCCATCCAATCCCATCCCTTCTCCTACCACTCCAGTGGCCCATCTCATCCCTTCTCCTACCACTCCAGTGGCCAATCTCATTTACAGTCCAGACTTCCAGCATCTAGTTGGGTTACCTGGTGCACGACCAGACTTTGTCTCTGGAATGAAAGTGGGACTTTTGCCAGACTTCAACCAGCCAAGGGTGACCTGTCCATGACCTGTCCAGCTCTACAGTACCACCTCCACCCGAACCTCTGAACCCAACCCAGTCCCCGGGATCCTCAGCCCCACCCCACTGCAGGGGAGGATGGGTGATGGACCTGTGAGTCTCCCTGGCCTCTCTCCTTCCATCTCTCTCATCCTCTCATGGAGCCTCCTTCTGACACCTCCAGCTCCCACTGGAACACCTCCAGCTCTCTCTCCGGACCTCCAGGTTGGTACCCACTGAGGTTGCAGAATTCTGGTACCCTTCCCAGAATGCCCATGGTTTTCCAGAAATCCTATTTAGAAGATTCTCGGAATCAGGAAGGAGTAAGCAGGAAATCTGGAATCCTCCAACCCGGATTTCTGGAAAACCTGGGAATTTGGGGAAGGTTATCCTAATTTTGTACTGACTCGGTAGACTTTGTGTTTATGATCTTTGATAATTTTGTGTGTGTGTATTGTTGTACTCAAATGGCTGAGGCAACTCTATATGTATTTTAAATACACTACCAGTCAAAAGTTTGGACACACCTACTCATTCAAGGGTTTTGCTTTATTTTTTTACAATTTTTGACATTGTAGAACAATAGTGAAGACATCAAAACAATAAGATAGCCTATTTGGTAAAAGACCAAGTCCATATTATGGCAAGAACAGCTCAAATAAGCAAAGAGAAACGACAATCCATCATTACTTTAAGACATGAAGGTCAGTCAATTTGGAACATTTCAAGAACTTTGAAAGTTTCTTCAAGTGCAGTCACAAAAACCATCAAGCGCTATGATGAAACTGGCTCTCATGAGGACCACCACAGGAGTGGAAGACCTAGAGTTACCTCTGCTGCAGAGGATAAGTTCATTCGAGTTACCACGTCAGAAATTGCAGCCCAAATAAATGCTTCACAGAGTTCAAGTAACAGACACATCTCAACATCAATTGTTCAGAGGGGACTGTGTGAATCAGGCCTTCGTGGTCAAATTGCTGCAAAGAAACAACTACTAAAGGACAACAATAGTAAGAAGAGACTTGCTTGGGCCAAGAAACACGAGCAATGGACATTAGACCGGTGGAAATGTGTCCTTCGGTCTGGAGTCCAAATTTGAGATTTTTGGTTCCAACCGGCGTGTCTTTGTGAGACGCGGAGTGGGTGAAATGATGATCTCCGCATGTGTATTTCCCACCGTATGGAGGAGGAGGTGTTATGGTGTTGGGGTGCTTTTCTGGTGACACTGTCTGTGATTTATTTAGAATTCAAGGCACACTTAACCAGCATGGCTACCACAGCATTCTGCAGCGATACGCCATCCCATCTGGTTGGAGCTTAGTGAGACTATCATTTGTTTTTCAACAGGACAACGACCCAAAACACACCTCCAGGCTGTGTAAGGGCTATTTGACCAAGAAGGAGAGTAATGGAGTGCTGCATCAGATGACCTGGCCTCCACAATCACCCGACCTCAACCCAATTGAGATGGTTTGGGATGAGTCGGACGGCAGAGTGAAGGAAATGCAGCCAAAAAGTGCTCAGCATATGTGGGAACTCCTTCAAGACTGTTGGAAAAGCATTCCCCATGAAGCTGGTCGAGAGAATGCCAAGAGTGTGCAAAGATGTCATCAAGGCAAAGAGATTAATCTCATTTATTTAACACTTTGTTGGTTACTACAGTGAGGGAAAAAAGTATTTGATCCCCTGCTGATTTTGTACGTTTGCCCACTGACAAAGAAATGATCAGTCTATAATTTTAATGGTAGGTTTATTTGAACAGTGAGAGACAGAATAACAACAAAAAAATCCAGAAAAACGCATGTCAAAAATGTTATAAATTGATTTGCATTTTAATGAGGGAAATAAGTATTTGACCCCCTATCAATCAGAAAGATTTCTGCCTCCCAGGTGTCTTTTATACAGGTAAAGAGCTGAGATTAGGAGCACACTCTTAAAGGGAGTGCTCCTATTCTCAGCTTGTTACCTGTATAAAAGACACCTGTCCACAGAAGCAATCAATCAATCAGATTCCAAACTCTCCACCATGCCCAAGATCAAAGAGCTCTCCAAGGATGTCAGGGACAAGATTGTAGACCTACACAAGGCTGGAATGGGCTACAAGACCATCGCCGAGCAGCTTTGTGAGAAGGTGACAACAGTTGGTGCGATTATTCGCAAATGGAAGAAACACAAAATAACTGTCAATCTCCCTTGGCCTGGGGCTCCATGCAAGTTCTCCCCTTGTGGAGTTGCAAAGATCATGAGAACGGTGAGGAATCAGCCCAGAACTACACGGGAGGATCTTGTCAATGATCTCAAGGCAGTTGGGACCATAGTCACCAAGAAAACAATTGGTAACATACTACGCCGTGAAGGACTGAAATCCTGCAGCGCCCGCAAGGTCCCCCTGCTCAAGAAAGCACATATACAGGGCCGTCTGAAGTTTGCCCATGAACATCTGAAAGATACAGAGGATTACTGGGTGAAAGTGTTGTGGTCAGATGAGACCAAAATCGAGCTCTTTGGCATCAACTCAACTCGCCGTGTTTGGAGGAGGAGGAATGCTGCCTATGACCCCAAGAACACCATCCCCACCGTCAAACATGGAGGTGGATACATTATGCTATGGGGGTGTTTTTCTGCTAAGGGGACAGGACAACTTCACCACATCAAAGGGACGATGGACGGGGCCATGTACCGTCAAATCTTGGGTGAGAACCTCCTTCCCTCAGCCAGGGCCTTGAAAATGGGTCGTGGATGGGTATTCCAGCATGACAATGACCCAAAACACACGGCCAAGGCAACAAAGGAGTGGCTCAAGAAGAAGCACATTAAGGTCCTGGAGTGGCCTAGCCAGTCTCCAGACCTTAATCCCATAGAAAATCCGTGGAGGGAGCTAAAAGTTCGAGTTGCCAAATGTCAGCCTCAAAACCTTAATGACTTGGAGAAGATCTGCAAAGAGGATGTGTGCAAACCTGGTGGCCAACTACAAGAAACATCTGACCTCTGTGATTGCCAACAAGGGTTTTGCCACCAATTACTAAGTCATGTTTTGCAGAGGGGTCAAATACTTATTTCTCTCATTAAAATGCAAATCAATTTATAACATTTTTGAAATGCGTTTTTCTGGATTATTCTGTTGTTATTCTGTCTCTTACTGTTCAAATAAACCTACCATTAAAATTATAGACTGATCTTGTCTTTGTCAGTGGGCAAACGTACAAAATCAGCATGGGATCAAATACTTTTTTCCCTCACTGTACATGATTCCATATGTGTTATTCCATAGTTTTGATGTCTTCACTATTATTCTACAATGTAAAAGATAGTAAAAATTAAGAAAAACCCTTGAATGAGTACGTGTGACCAAATTTTGACAGGTACTGTATGTCTAATAAAATGTATTATTTATTTCATTCAGGGCCATGGCTCCCAGCCCTCCCAGTCTCGCTGCACCCCAACGTGAGCTTTCCCGAGGGCATCGGCGCCGGCGGAGACCCCCTGTCCTTGACCCACTCCCTTGCCCTGTGTGCCATGCTCCTCATGGACCTCCTGGCCGTTGTAGGCAACCTAGCTGTCATGGCCGTCATCACCAAGACGCTGCAGCTGAGGAAGTTCGCCTTCGTGTTCCACCTGTGTCTGGTCGACCTGCTGGCGGCTCTGGTTCTGATGCCTCTGGGGATGCTGTCGGACCGGATCTGGTTGCAAGATGAGGCGCTCTGCCAGAGCTACCTCTGCCTAAGTGTGGGGCTGGTCAGCGCCGCCATTTTGTCTATCTCAGCCATCAACGTGGAGAGGTATTACTACATCATTCACCCGATGCGCCATGAGGTGAAAATGACAGTAAGGGTGGTTGTGGCGGTGTTAGTCGGGATCTGGGTCAACGCTATTGTGATGTCAGCTCTGCCTCTACTGGGTTGGTTCCCCCAGGGAAACCAGGGGGTAGGGGTCGGGCTCGGAGGGGGACTAGGGAGTCCCATGATCCCGGGTCCTCCAAGCCAGAGACGTTGCTCCCTACACTGGACCGGAGGAGGAGGGACCACATGGTTCATCTTCATGGTCTTCTTCACTTTTGTCTACTTCCTGTGTCCAGTACTGATCATCCTGGTTGTGTACTGTAACATGTTTAAAGTAGCCAGGGTGGCAGCCATGCAGCATGGCCCCTTACCTACCTGGATGGACACACCTGGGCCCCGCCCTCACCGCTCTGACTCCCTCAGCAGCCACTCCACCATGGCTGTCAGCTCGGGGGGCCCTGGGGGCTCATGTCCTCCACTCCGCACCCCCAGTCAGAGGACCTTCAAAGGGGGTAAAGCTGCGGCAGTCCTGGTGGCGGTTGGAGGCCAGTTCCTATGCTGCTGGCTACCTTACTTCTCCTTCCACCTGTACTCCGCCCTGGTCTCCACCTCCCCGACCTCCCTGGCTTCGGCCCAGCTGGAGGAAGTCGTGACCTGGATTGGTTACTTCTGCTTCACCTCCAACCCTTTCTTCTACGGCTGTCTGAACCGGCAGATCCGCACAGAGCTGGGCCGAAGCCTGGCCTGTCTCTTTAAGTGGGCGGGGCCGGGCGACGGGGATCAGCTGACCAGCCGAGAGGCCTCCATCGAGGAGAACTTCCTCCAGTTCCTCCAGGGGACAGAGTGCAATCTGGAGCCCTGCGGATCCCAGGCACACAGCAGGGCCAGCAGGACTGAGGAGAAGGCGGGGGAGAGGGGCCGTCTTGGAGATGGACCTCGTCAGGACAACACGCCGGGCCAGGAACACACGCCTGTTGACTTCCACATCCCTGGACAGATTATCGAGGAGACCTCGGGAGTCCTTGGAGCAGCAGCATCTGAATCTGAACAATGACATCAACCTGGTCGGAAAACTGCTGCAGGGTGAACAGGACAGTGCTGGACAGTGCCTGAGCTGTGGTATTGGACGGTCATGTGTACAGTAGGCCTGTTTTATGGACCAGGCGTCAGAGGTGGAAACACCAAAGCCTTAGTCTGTAGGCCAAGCACCTGTGTAAAGTCCTATGGTGGAAACGGCAGGTAGATGACATGTTATTTAGAACGTCTGGGTATTCTATTCGATGCTGTACTTGATGATTTTGTGTCCACGTTTGCTACAGTTGGATTATGGGACATTATGTGTACCTAGTGAGTGAGACATTGCTTTTAAGCTACAGCTACAGTGAAGAATTCAGGCTATTATTATGTCCTTTATGGGAGATGAAGCAGATGTTATAGCGGGTGCAGAGAAATACTTGTAAGGAGGTATGATGCAGGGTTGGTGGAAATTCCATTTTAATACAGTAAACTCAGGAAATAAACTGAAAATTCCAATTCCAATCATCCTCAATGCTTTTCTATTAGGTTTACTTCCTAAACTGACCCCAACCCTGGTATGATGACGTTGGTACCCGTTTTCCATTAAGACCAAAACCCCTTCCATCAAATATATACTGCCAGTCTATCTACCTCCCGTGTTTCCTGACAATCAATGTGTCTTTTCCTACAGAGGTATCTTCTGGTTTGGGAGAGAACATTACATTTACATTTTAGTCATTTAGCAGATGCTCTTATCCAGAGCGACTTACAGGAGCAATTAGGGTTAAGTGCCTTGCTCAAGGGCACATCGACAGATTTTTTCACCTAGTCGGCTCGGGGATTACCTTTCGGTTACTGGCACTACGCTCTTAACCACTAAACTACCTGCCGCCCCGTCTAACATCTGACATGTTAACACTTCACAAGCTTTGTTTTTAGTATTATTATTATTTATTATTATTTATTTATAGTATGGACGGCACAAATTATTTTTGGCAGAGGCTGAATGAACCCCCCCCCAAGGCA
Organism: Coregonus lavaretus; assembly: GCF_964263955.1. Classification (NCBI taxonomy): domain Eukaryota; kingdom Metazoa; phylum Chordata; class Actinopteri; order Salmoniformes; family Salmonidae; genus Coregonus; species Coregonus lavaretus. The sequence continues at coordinate 5,218,111 of NC_140009.1, read as the reverse complement.
ATCAATGCAAAACTCCGATCCTATAGGCATACATGCAGTAGCAGACAAGGGGTAAGAACCAGGTCAACACCATTTTTTATGAAAGCATGTTTATTCCCTGTTCCAGTCCCATCCTCCCTAATGCAACCAAGAAATGAATGCATATTTAGACGTTTTCTTCAGGTGAAAGAATATAGAGAGCCATTTCTGACTGCACTATGGGCCCTGGTCAAAAGTAGTGTGCTATGTAGGGAATAGGGTGCCATTTTGGGATGTAGCCGATGTGTTAACGGGATCATTTCACAGCTGGTCCTTGCCACTGGTATTTATAGCAAGCAGGCTGGCACGTGAGGTTATTTTTAGACTCCACACTGAATACATTATTGTTCTTATTTGGTCTGTTTATTTAACCCACGTTGGTGTGCACCTGTGATATCACACAGACAACAACTTCTTAACTACTGATTATTTTATCTTATTTTCCAAGAGAATGTTGATGCAAGATCATTTGGCACGATTAACAAGTGGTTAGGCAATAATTACTGTTCAGAATAGGTACTGTACAGTCGTGGTCAAAAGGTTTTGAGAATGACACAAGTATTGGTCTTCACAAAGTTTGCTGCTTCAGTGTTTTTAGATATTTTTGTCAGATGTTACTATGGTATACTGAAGTATAATTACAAGCATTCCATAAGTGTTAAAGGATTTTATTGACAATTACATTAAGTTTATGCAAAGAGTCAATATTTGCAGTGTTGACCCATCTTTTTCAAGACCTCTGCAATCCGCCCTGGCATGCTGTCAATTAACTTCTGGGCCACATCCTGACTGATGGCAGCCCATTCTTGCATGATCAATGCTTGGAGTTTGTCAGAATTTGTGGGTTTTTGTTTGTCCACACGCCTCTTGAGGATTGACCACAAATTCTCAATGGGATTAAGTTCTGGTTAGTTTCCTGGCCATGGACACAAAACTTTGATGTTTTGTTCCCCGAGCCACTTAGTTATCACTTTTGCCTTATGGCAAGGTGCTCCATCATGCTGGAAAAGGCATTGTTCGTCACCAAACTGTTCTTGGATGGTTGGGAGAAGTTGCTCTCAGAGGATGTGTTGGTACCATTCTTTATTCATGGCTGTGTTCTTAGTCAAAATTGTGAGTGAGCCCACTCCCTTGGCTGAGAAGCAACCCCACACATGAATGGTCTCAGGATACTTTACTGTTGGCATGACACAGGACTGATCGTAGCGCTCATCTTGTCTTCTCCGGACAAGCTTTTTTCCGGATGCCCCAAACAATCGGAAAGGGGATTCATCAGAGAAAATGACTTTACCCCAGTCCTCAGCAGTCCAATCCCTGTACCTTTTGCAGAATATCAGTCTGTCCCTGATGTTTTCCTGGAGAGAAGTGGCTTCCTCTCTGCCCTTCTTGACACCAGGCCATCCTTCAAAAGTCTTCGCCTCACCGTGCGTGCAGCTGCACTCACACCTGCCTGCTGCCATTCCTGAGCAAGCTCTGCACTGGTGGTGCCCTGATCCCGCAGCTGAATCAACTTTAGGAGACGGTCCTGGCGCTTGCTGGACTTTTTTGGGCACCCTGAAGCCTTCTTCACAACAATTGAACCTCTCTCCTTGAAGTTCTTGATGATCCGATAAATGGTTGATTTAGGTGCAATCTTACTAGCAGCAATATCCTTGCCTGTGAAGCCCTTTTTGTGCAAAGCAATGATGACGGCACGTGTTTCCTTGCAGGTAACCATGGTTAACAGAGGAAGAATAATGATTTCAAGCACCACCCTCCGTTTAAAGCTTCCAGTCTGTTATTCTAAATCAATCAGCATGACAGAGTAATCACCAGCCTTGTCCTCGTCAACACTCTCACCTGTGTTAACGAGAGAATCACTGACATGATGTCAGCTGGTCCTTTTGTGGCAGGGCTGAAATGGAGTGGAAATGTTTTTTGGGTATTAAGTTCATTTTCATGGCAAAGAGGGACTTTGCAATTAATTGCAATTCATCTGATCACTCTTCATAACATTCTGGAGTATATGCAAATTGCCATCATAAAAACTGAGGCAGCAGACTTTGTGAAAATTAATATTTGTTTCATTCTCAAAACGTTTGACCATGACTGTATACATGTGTATATATACATTTATATATGTACTGTATATATAATATCTATAATATCTGAAGGTACTGTATACAGTGCATTTGGAAGATATTCAGACAAATGTAGCTTTTCCTTTTTCATATTTCCACAGCTCCTAGAAGAGCTCTGAGCCCTCTCTCTGTCATGGAAGGGAAGCATTGAGTTTCAGTTTGGTTGTTCAAATGTCAACTTCATTCAAAAATGTCAGTTGAGAGTCGGACAGCAGCACACAGCTGTTGAAGCCTCTTATAATGGGGACAGTAGGGACATGTTCAAAAGATTAGGGCTGCATTCCAAATGGCACCCTATTCCCTATATAGTGCACTACTTTTTAGCAGAACCCTATTGGCCCTGGTAAAAAGTAGTGCACTACATAGGGAATAGGGTGCCATTTTAGACTAAACCAATTGCCAACCTCCACCAATGTCCCTGGTGTTTACAGGTAAACGAGTACCTGACAGTACAGGCTAAGTGTTCTGTGGTGTTTACCCAGAAACACCCACGGCTTGTTGTGGCTACACAGCACAGGTGACAGACAGACAGGTGTGATGAATGATGCTGACACATGGCACGCTTTGGCCTTTGCCCTTTTCCCCACAAGCTGCATTCTCTCTCTCTGTCTCTCTCTCTCTCTCTGTCTCTCTCGCTCTGTCTCTCTCTCTCTCTCTCTCTCTCTCTCTCTCTCTCTCTCTCTCTCTCTCTCTCTCTCTCGCTCTGTCTCTCTCTCTCTCTCTCTCTGTCTCTCTCTCTCTCTCTGTCTCTCTGTCTCTCTCTCTGTCTCTCTCTCTCTGTCTCTCTCTCTCTCTGTCTGTCTCTCTCGCTCGCTCTCTCTCTCTCTCTCTCTCTGTCTGTCTCTCTCTCTCTCTCTCTCTCTCTCTCTCTCTCTCTCTCTCTCTCTCTCTCTCTCTCTCTCTCTCTCTCTCTCTCTCTCTCTCTCTCAATTCAATTAAATTCCATTCAAAAGGCTTTATGGACATGAAAAGTGTTATACACATACATTGCCAAAGCAAATTTGTAAACTTTTCAAATGATGATGATGCAGATCATCATGATCTCTCTCTCTACATCTCGATCCTATCTCGCCTTTCCTTCACTCTCTTTTCTATCTCTCTTTCCTTATCTGTCCAATTTTGATTGATACCAGACTTGTACAAGTCCATTGGCATGATCACAAGATGCAAAACACAAAGCACTCTGGGAAGTTTTAGATTTGGGTGAAAGTTTTGGAGAGAAGAACATAACGTTCCTAATTTTCTTGTGCGTGTGTCCCTAATGGCACCCTATTCCCTACATAGTGCACTACTTTTAATTTTATTTTATTTTTTTGCCATATGGACCCTGGTCAATAGCAGTGCACTATATAGGGAATAGGGTACCATTTGGGATGCAGTTAGTGTGTAATGACTTCAGTGCTGACTGTTGTTTTTCAACAGGGCTGTTTCTGTTTCTAGCGTGTTTATTTTCGATGGTGAGGCGACTCCCAAATGAGTCAAAATCGGATAAATGACAAGCAAAACCAATGTCATCCTGAGTTGTCTTTCAACTGGTTGCAGCTTTAGTATGGTCTTCACTTGTGAACTAGCTGGAAATATCAGTTCTCACCCAAAGAACAACCTTCAATCTGTATCTCAGACCATATAGTAGCATGTTTCTCCTTCAACACTAACCTTGAATGCCAACGAGGACGTCCTAAAACGGAGACCATGAAAATGTTTGGCTGTATGTCTATAGCCAGATTGTTGATTAAAAAAAAAAGATTGACAGTATAATTTATTCATTCTTTGTATTTAATCATTTATTTTGTACCTACCCAAGATGAAAGTGACTGTTTGGTTTTAGATCTGTCCGTTTTAACTTATGTCCTTCGTTGAGATCTCTTCTGTATTGGTTAGTGTATGTAATCACAGAGTTGATTAAAGAAATAGACAAGATGTGTCCATTTTATGACCTAATACGCCGTCAATGTGACCAGTGTTAGGACCCCTATTTTTCATGCTGTTAAATTCCCTGACAACAAATGTCAATAAATGACGTCACTTAGATATGTTTAAGTGACGTCATTTAAATGATGCTCATTCATCATCATGCATGCTTGTGTGTGTGTGTGTGTGTGTGTGTGTGTGTGTGTGTGTGTGTGTGTGTGTGTGTGTGTGTGTGTGTGTGTGTGTGTGTGTGTGCGCGCGCGTGCGTGCGTGCGTGTCTGTGCGTGTCTGTGCGAACATTCACATGTCTCTCTGTAGGTTGTATTGGCGGGAGGCGTTGAGAGTGATGGTCTCATTGGATGATGTCACAGAGGTAAGATGAAGCCAGAAGAACACGATGAAAGAGGTCTGACATTTGGAGTAGCAGTATGAACAGCAACACTGACTGACAGGCGCTATAATATGAAGGAATATTGTCACACATTAAATCAAGAATGGTTGAGATCACAGTGTTAAAAATGTTTGGGTTAAATTGACTCTACTGGGAGTTATCTTAACCCTCAAGAGAGTGATACGCTCCCTGGAGTTAGTGTTGTTAACTGGAGTTCATTGGGACAGAGTACTTTTAACTCCATTAAGTGTAACAAGGAGTTAATTCTATGGCGTTATACACAGATGTGGGCGGGGCTCATTGTCATATTTCCCAGTGTGCTCTGTTGCAGGTTGATTTTTTAAAAATTGTTTGTTTCAATATCTGTGTTTTCGCAAGTACATTGATTGTTTTGGATCTTATGCTACACAAAGATAAGAAACATAAAAACATAGTTTTACAAAATCCAATCTGTAAGTGGTTGGATTTATAGCAACCGTTAGTGAGATAGTTGTTCCAGTGTACATGATGTAGGTAGTCTCCTTGTACTGTACTTTCCTCCTTACTCTGATAGGCATTCTAAATGTAAGTTGTGAGTGATGTAAAAGTTGGCTTCCAACAGAGATTGATTGAATATCACATTACAAACCACCTTAATGTGACACGTTAAGAAATATTCAAATAAGTCTTTACAACCGCATAACTCAAAGGAAATCAACTGAAAGAGTTGAAATGTACTCTGAAATGCTGAAATGTACTCTGCTGCAGTTGACTGTTAATTAAAGACAACACTGAAAAAGAGCAAAATGTCAATTAGAGTTAAATCTAAGCAACTCTATGAGAGTAGGATATTTACTCCATTTGGTGTAGTTTTAACTCCAAAAAATATCAACACCAGAGTAGTTTTAACACACTTATGGGGTTGGGACCATATAAACTCCAGTTGATTTAAACTCTTGCAATTTTACTGTGCAGTAGTAGGTGTTGTGGGCGGGACCAAGACGCCAAATCTGACAACCTATATTCTCCACCCACTGACCTTGAAGATCGCCACTGTTTGCCCCACCGCCACCGTTCGCCCCACATTGTCATTGTTTTGTGATTGAAACGGAGGAGAGGGGCGTCCGGCAGCGTGGTAAAAAAAAATTGCAGTACATACAGTGCTTTCGGAAAGTATTCAGACCCCTTGGCTTTTTCCACATTTTGTTATGTTACAACCTTATTTTAAAATTGATTATATAGTTTTTTCCCCCTCATCAATCTACACACAATACCCCATAATGACAAAGCAAAAACAGGTTTTTAGAAATGTTTGTTAATTTTAATAAAAAGAAAACACTGAAATATATTACATTTACATAAGTATTCAGACCCCTTTACTCAGTAGTTTGTCGAAGCGCCTTCGGCAGCGATTACAGCCTCAAGTCTTCTTGGGTATGACGCTACAAGCTTGGCACACCTGTATTTGGGGAGTTTCTCCCATTCTTCTCTGCAGATCCTCTCAAGCTCTGTCTGGTTGGATGGGGAGCGTCGCTGCACAGCTATTTTCAGGTCTCTCCAGAGATGTTCGATAAGGTTTAAGTCCGGGTTCAGGCTGGGCCACTCAAGGACATTCAGAGACTTGTCCAAAAGCCACTCCTGCGTTGTCTTTGCTGTGTGCTTAGGGTTGTTGTCCTGTTGGAAGGTAAACCCTCGCCCCAGTCTGAGGTCCTGAGAGCTCTGTAGCAGGTTTTCATCAAGGATCTCTCTGTACTTTGCTCCGTTCATCTTTCCCTCGATCCTGATTAGTCTCCCAGTCCCCACAGCATGATTCTGCCACCAACATGCTTCTCCGTAGGGATGGTGCCAGGTTTCCTCCAGACGTGACGCTTGGCATTCAGGCAAAATAGTTAAATCTTGTTCATCAGACCAGAGAATCTTGTTTCTCATGGTCTGAGAGTCTTTAGGTGCCTTTTGGCAAACTCCAAACGGGCTGTCATGTGCCTTTTACTGAGGAGTGGCTTCCGTCTGGCCACTCTACCATAATGGCCTGATTGGTGGAGTGCTGCAGAGATGGTTGTCCTTCTGGAAGGTACTCCCATCTCCACAGAGGAACTCTAGAGCTCTGTCAGAGTGACCATCGGGTTCTTGGTCACCTCCCTGACCAAGGCCCTTCTCCCCCGATTGCTCAGTTTGTCTGGGCGGCCAGCTCTAGGAAGAGTCCTGTGGTTCCAAACTTCTTCCATTTAAGAATGATGGAGGCCACTGTGTTCTTGGGGACCTTCAATGCTGCAGATATGTTTTGGTACCCTTCCCCAGATCTGTGCCTTGACACAATCCTGTCTCTGAGCTCTACGGACAATTCCTTCGACCTCATGGCTTGGTTTTTGTTCTGACATGCACTGTCAACTGTGGGACCTTATATAGACAGGTGTGTGCCTTTCCAAATCATATCCAATCAATTGAATTTCCCACAGGTGGACTCCAATCAAGTTGTTGAAACATCTCAAGGATGATCAATGGAAACAGGATGCACATGAGCTCAATTTCGCGTCTCATAGCAAAGGGTCTGAATATTTATGTAAATGAGGTATTTCTTTTTTAAATTTGTAATAAAATTAAGTTAGATGTTTGAATGTTCGTTGTTTGCAGTAACTTCCTTGTTATATCCCAAACGGACGTGGCAGTTTTACTAACTAAGGATTCTAGCTTTAACTGTTTGGTCCTTTACATTGAAAGAGGACTTATCTTTGTGTCCGTGCCATTATGGCGTCTGTGACAGCATGGGCAGCGCCATTGATGCCATCTCCATTTTAAAGTAGTGCATTTTCTTCTTCTTTGAAGCATTTGAAGACGAAGACAATGCTCTGGCACAATTACCGTATAATCATGTAACCAACGATTATGGATGAAAATTAAATAACCGTTTTTTTTTTTTGTGTGGTACAAGCAACTGACTGACAACAGGACGGCCGGGCAGTCGTGCCGGTTGAGTCCGTTTTCCGCGGTTACTTTGACTTTTTACAAGGTGATGAAACGAGCTAGGTGTTACAGCAAACATGTCTTTGGTTGCCTAGGCAACACCCCCCTCCCTCCAGCTGCCCAGCACAATGCAGTCAGAAGCAGAAAAATAAAACAACATATTTTTTTTGCTATTCAAATGATCATAACGGCGACTGGCTGACCAATAACCTTAACCCAAAATTCCATGACTGTCACAGCCCTAGCTCTGATCATTGGCTGATCGCTCGCAACCCATAGGAATCCCCACCCAGTTGACTTGCTTTTAAATGGGTTACATCCATCCAGAACCCTCTTTCTGCCTATATGAACCTATAACCTCCGCCCTCACTGACCTTAACCGTTTGGTCCTGTCAACAATCTAGAACCCACTTTCTACCTCTATGAAACTATAACCTCCGCCCTCACTGACCTTAACCGTTTGGTCCTGTCATCAAACAGCGGTTGTCTCTCTTCTCTCTCTCTCTCTCTCTCTCTCTCTCTCTCCCTCTATCTGTTAATTGATGAATTCCTCTCTTCTTTTCCCTCTGTCTAGTTTTTCTCTCTCCTGTGCTGCAGCTTAAAGGGCCAATCTGCGACATGTACAGCTGTTTCTGATCATCAACGTCATAGCAAACCAAGTGGCGGGGCTGCCATGTTGTTGTTTTTAAAATTATGGATTGAGCCTTTATCAACAGAGTGACTCAGTGCTTTGATGTTGTGCTGGAGAGGGAGAGAGGGAGAGGGGGAGGAAGGTAGAGAGGGAGGGAGGGAAGGAGAGAGGGAGATAGCCTCCTGGAGGTTGGTGCAGCGGTTCAAACGCTCTCTGACCTTTCAACTGCAGTGGGATCAAAGAGTGGTGAAGCGGCTTCTGTCTCAGTTTAGGGGGCTGTTGAATAGCCTGGTCCCAGATCTGTTTGTGCTTTTGCCTACTCCGTTGTCATTGTCAAGCCAAACATGCAATTCCAAGCATGAAAATTCCATAAGGAGTTGGCAAGAGAGCAGAAGCAGAGGGGCATCCAGGCTAGAGAAGCAGGCGGGCATCCAGGCTAGAGGAGCAGACGGGCATCCAGGCTAGAGGAGCAGACGGGCATCCAGGCTAGAGGAGCAGGCGGGCATCCAGGCTAGAGGAGCAGGCGGGCATCCAGGCTAGAGGAGCAGACGGGCATCCAGGCTAGAGGAGCAGACGGGCATCCAGGCTAGAGAAGCAGGCGGGCATCCAGGCTAGAGGAGCAGACGGGCATCCAGGCTAGAGGCTCAGACGGGCATCCAGGCTAGAGGAGCAGACGGGCATCCAGGCTAGAGAAGCAGACGGGCATCCAGGCTAGAGGAGCAGACGGGCATCCAGGCTAGAGGAGCAGACGGGCATCCAGGCTAGAGGAGCAGACGGGCATCCAGGCTAGAGGAGGAATAGTTGTAGATGGGAGGCAACTGGCTGGAATGATGCCATTATGGCTTATACCTGGTTGTCAGGTAAGGAATGATGTCATTATGGCTTATACCTGGTTGTCAGGTAAGGAATGATGTCATTATGGCTTATACCTGGTTGTCAGGTAAGGAATAATGTCATTATGGCTTATACCTGGTTGTCAGGTAAGGAATGATGTCATTATAGCTTATACCTGGTTGTCAGGTAAGGAATGATGCCATTATGGCTTATACCTGGTTGTCAGGTAAGGAATGATGTCATTATGGCTTATACCTGGTTGTTAGGTAAGGAATGATGTCATTATAGCTTATACCTGGTTGTCAGGTAAGGAATGATGCCATTATGGCTTATACCTGGTTGTCAGGTAAGGAATGATGTCATTATGGCTTATACCTGGTTGTCAGGTAAGGAATGATGTCATTATAGCTTATACCTGGTTGTCAGGTAAGGAATGATGTCATTATGGCTTATACCTGGTTGTCAGGTAAGGAATGATGCCATCATGGCTTATACTTGGTTGTCAGGTAAGGAATTATGTCATTATGGCTTATACCTGGTTGTCAGGTAAGGAATGATGCCATTATGACTCATAACTGACCTCTGACATTGTTATTCTCTGCATGTGCATACTAGTAGGACAATGTTTTATCTTGTACTGGAATGTAGGCTTATAGTTTACTTCACTGACTGGGGTGAATCCTGTCCTCACTGACTGGGGTGAATCCAGTCCTCACTGTCTGGGGTGAATCCAGTACTCACTGGCTGGGGTGAATCCAGTCCTCACTGGCTGGGGTGAATCCAGTCCTCACTGTCTGGGGTGAATCCAGTCCTCACTGACTGGGGTGAATCCAGTCCTCACTGACTGGGGTGAATCCAGTACTCACTGGCTGGGGTGAATCCAGTCCTCACTGGCTGGGGTGAATCCAGTACTCACTGGCTGGGGTGAATCCAGTCCTCACTGGCTGGGGTGAATCCAGTCCTCACTGGCTGGGGTGAATCCAGTCCTCACTGGCTGGGGTGAATCCAGTCCTCACTGACTGGGGTGAATCCAGTCCTCACTGGCTGGGGTGAATCTAGCCCTCACTGGCTGGGGTGAATCCAGTCCTCACTGACTGGGGTGAATCCAGTCCTCACTGACTGGGGTGAATCCAGTCCTCACTGACTGGGGTGAATCCAGTCCTCACTGACTGGGGTGAATCCAGTCAACATGTGCTTTTTCCACTTTATTCCTGACTTCTCTGATGAAATCCAGAGTAATCTACAGTGCCTTGCATAAGTATTCAGACCCCTTGGATTTCATCACATTTTATTGTGTTACAAAGTTGGATTAAAATGGATTTAATTGTCATTTTTTGTCAACAATCTACACAAAATACTCTGTAATGTCAAAGTGGAAGACAAATTATATATATATATTTAAGATAAATACAAAATTCAGAACTAAAATATAGTCGTTATATTTGAACAAATCAAACGTTGAATATCTCTTTAAGCATGGTCAAGTTAATAATTATGCTATGGATTAAACACTGAGTGTACAAAACATTAGGGACACCTTCTCTTTCCATGACATAGACTGACCAGGTGAATCCAGGTGAAAGCTATGATCCCTTATTCATGTCACTTGTTAAATCCACTTCAATCAGTGTAGATGAAGGGGAGGAGACAGGTTAAAGAAGGATTTTTAAGACTTGAGACAACTGAGACATGGATTGTGTATGTGTGCCATTCAGAGGGTGAATGGGCAAGACAAAAGATTGAACGGGGTATGGTAGTAGATGTCAGGCACACCGGTTTGAGTGTGTCAAGAACTGCAATGCTGCTGTTTTTTTTCTCTCACACTCAACAGTTTCCCGTGTGTATCAAGAATGGTCCACCACCCAAAGGACATCCAGCCAACTTGACACAACTGTAGGAAGCATTGGAGTCAGCGTGGGCCAGCATCCCTGTGGAACTGCTTTCGACACGGTGCCCCGAATCAAATCCATCCACTGTTTCCATGGCAACCTGTTGCCAATGACATTTTTTTGGAGGAAGCAGGGTAGGAGGAGCAAGAAGACGAGAGAAGAAAAATGATTCTGATATGCTCTCTCCCTCTCCTACCTTACCCTTCTCTCCTCCCACCACTTCATCCCACTATCCCCCTCTAACGAGGATCTGTTGAGTCAGTCTCTCTCATTCTCAATAGACATATACCGCTGAGGCATGTGTGAACATAACATAACATCTTCTTAAAATATGACGACAACACACAGGGATTTATTCCAACATCCTTCTTTTTTTTAAAGGAGAGAGGACATTTTGTTCATATCAAATGACATACCCATCTTCTAAAATCCTGTGGCGGGCCTTTTATAACCAATAGGCTATGTTGATCTAATTTGTCAATTAAATTATGTAATTGTCAAGAAAACTTAGATATGATGACGCCTGTCTCATCATGTCTTTACTGGATGCAGATGTACCCTCTAATAAATCTGAGCTGCCTGTAATGAAGATATAATTCCACTGGGGGCGCTCGTACCAAATAAAAAAGTTCCTCTGCCCCCCCAACAATTCTGTATTGTATTCCCTCAAATAGAGGCTTTTGGATTGCTGCAACAATCATTTTCAAAGGTGAGCATTAACCTCTACTGTGCATCTACGACTGAGAACAGAACAATGTAGGTCGATATTATTTTAGTGTCAGACAGGGCACATCATTTTCCATCCACCTCCCAAATATAGATAGTCTTTTTAGCCTGTAGTGACGTACATGAGCGCAGCTGGCAGATGCGTATACGCTCGCCAACTGCAACAACATAGCCTAAATCAAGCTGACTTGAAATTGGAAATTGATAGCTAGATGTTTTATGACTCAATTACACCGTAGCTTTAAGTGGTATTACGAGCTAGTTAGTTAATAGTTTCGGGACGGGTAGCTACTCACCCGTTTCTTTTTGTTATACCATGTCAACATTTGTAATAGGAAAGTCATTTTGTGTAGCTACTTTTTTTGTAAGCTAGCCTAAAGGTCGCAGGTTCGAGCTTTAAGTTAGAAAACGATTGCACAGTTTCTACTACTTCGGCAGCATCCCGTAGTTGTTTCAGCGCTGAACCACACTAGTTTGGTGGCGTGAGTTTGTCAGCATCTCTGTCTCTTTCCCATGTGGGATGTCATCTATAGTTGTCGAGACTAGTGGAGGGTCAACGCCTTTTTCTGTCTGACTGGGCGAAACTTATCGCGAAAGCACACCAACGTTTTGTATTTCCCCCCCCCCAACAATTTATGAGCGGTAGCTGCCACATTGAAGAATCCACAAGTAGCTAGCTAACTAAGGGATTGAACATGGGCTGCACGATCAGCCAAGAGGATAAAACAGCGATGGAAAGGAGTAAAATAATTGATCGGAACCTACGAGAAGACCGAGACAAAGCATCCAGGGAAGTGAAACTATTACTACTCGGTAAGTCATTTTACATTGTTAGAAAGCTTACTATTTTCCCAGTAACTATAAAAAGGATTAACAATAGCACCAGAATGTAGAGGAAGAAAATACTTAGTTTGCTCTTTCAGAACAGTGTTACAATTGTAGTCAGACATCACATCGAATCCAATTGTATTTGTCACACGCGCCGAATAGGACAGGTGTAGACCTTACCATGAAATGCTTACTTACAAGCCCTTAACCAACAATTCAGTTTTAAGAAAATAAGAGCTAATGAAATATTTACTAAATAAAGTTTAAAAAAGTAACACAATAAAAGAACAATAACGAGGCGAATTGAGGTAATATGTACATGCAGGTAGGGTATAGAAAATATGCATAGATAACAAACAGCGAGTAGCAGCAGTGTAAAGGTGGGGGGGGGGTCAATATAAATAGTCCAGGTTGCCATTTGATTAATTGTTCAGAAGTCTTATGGCTTGGGGTGAAAGCTGTTAAGAAGCCTTTTGGACCTAGACTTGGCACTCCGGTACCTCTTGCTCTGCGGTAGCAGATAGAACATTCTATGACTTGGGTGGATGGAGTCTTTGACCATTTTTAGGGCCTTCCTCTGACACCGCCTGGTATAGAGGTCCTGGATGGCAGGAAGCTTGGCCCCAGTGATGTACTGGGCCGTACGCACTACCCTCTGTAGCGCCTTACAGTCGGATGCCGAGCAGTTGCCATACCAGGCGGTGATGCAACCAGTCAGGATGCTCTCGATGGTGCAGCTGTATAACTTTTTGAGGATCTGGGGACCCATGCTAAATGTTTTCAGTCTCCTGAGGGGGAATAGGCTTTGTCGTGCCCTGTTCCGATGTGAATGGGGCGTGTTCAGCCTTCCTTTTCTTGTAGTCCACGATCAGCTCCTTTGTCTTGCTCACGTTGAGGGAGAGGTTATTGGCCTGGCACCACTTGTAGCTACATTGGTTAATTTGCACTTTCATTGCTAGCTTAAGTGTGATCGGATCTCAATTGATTACTTTCTGCAATATTATGTATGTAAGTGACATCTGAATAAGTTGTAGTGTAGGATCTTTCTCCACTTGTTGAATTAACTTTTACATAGCCTATTTTATATATATTAAGCTCTAAACACACACACTCTCTCAATTCAAATTGCTTTATTGACGTTGATTGTGTGTTTTGGATCATTCCAGTAATGCCTGGCAAAAACCCAACTCTGCATTCCACAGTAAGAACATCATACCAAAAGTCAAGCATGGTGGTGGTGGTGTGATGGTTTGGGGATGCTTTGCTGCCTCAGGACCTGGACGACATGCCTTAATAGAAGGAACCATGAATTCTGCTCTGTATCAGAGAATTCTACAGGAGAATGTCAGACCATCCGTCTGTGAGCTGAAGCTGAAGCGCAGCTGGGTCATGCAGCAAGACAATGATCCAAAACACACAATCAAGTCTACATGAAAATTGCTAAAAAGCAACAAATTGGAAGTTTTGGAATGGCCTAGTCAAAGTCCGGACCTAATCCCAATTGAGATGTTGTGGCAGGACTTGAAACGAGCAGTTCATGCTTGAAAACCCACACGTCACTGAGTTAAAGCAGTTCCTCATGGAAGAGTGGGCCAAAATTCCTCCACAGTGACGTGAGAGACTGATCAACAACTACAGGAAGCATTTGATTGGAGTCATTGCAGCTAAAGGTGGCACAACCAGTTATTGAGTGTAAGGGGGCAATTACTTTTTTACACAGGGGAATTGGGTGTTGCATAACTTTGTTTATGAAATAAATATGTAATTGTTGTTATTTGTTCACTTATGTTCCCTTTATCAAGTATTAGGTTTTGGTTGAAGATCTGATACCATTCAGTATCACAAATATGCAAAAGTAGAGAAAATTAGAAAGGGGGCAAATACTATTTCATAGCACTGTATACCCCGCTAACACAAATCAGTATATACGTACAGTACCCGTCAAAAGTTTGGACACACCTACTCATTCCAGGGTCTTTCTTTATTTTTACTATTTTCTACATTGTAGAATAATAGTGAAGACATCAGAACTATGAAATAACACATGGAATCATGTAGTAACCAAAAAGTAATAAACAAATCAAAATATATTTTATATTTTATATTCTTCAAAGTAGCCACCCTTTGCCTTGATGACAGCTTTGCACACTCTTGACATTCTCTCAACCAGCTTCATGAGTTTGAGGCAATTAGTTGTGTTGTGACAAGGTAGGGGTGGTATACAGAAGATAGCCCTATTTGGTAAAAGACCAAGTCCATATTATGGCAAAGAGAAACGACAGTCCATCATTACTTTAAGACATGAAGGTCAGTCAATGCGGAAAAATTAGCAAAAACCATCAAGCGCTATGATGAAACTGGCTCTCATGAGGACCGCCACAGGAGTGGAAGACCCAGCGTTACCTCTGCTGCAGATGATAAGTTCATTAGAGTTACCAGCCTCAGAAATTGCAGCCCAAATAAATGCTTCACAGAGTTCAAGTAACGGACACATCTCAACATCAACTGTTCAGAGGAGACTGCGTGAATCAGGCCTTCATGGTCGAATTGCTGCAAAGAAACCACTACTAAAGGACACCAAAAAGAAGAAGAGACTTGCTTGGGCCAAGAAACACGAGCAATGGACATTAGACCGGTGGAAATCTGTCCTTTGGTCTGATGAGTCCAAATTTGAGATTTTTGGTTCCAACCGCCGTGTCTTTGTGAGACGCAGAGTAAGTGAACGGATGATCGCCGCATGTGTGGTTCCCACCGTGAAGCATGGAGGAGGAGGTGTGATGGTGTGGGGGTGCTTTGCTGGTGACACTGTCAGTGATTTATTTAGAATTCAAGGCACACTTAACCAGCATGGCTAACCACAGCATTCTGCAGCGATACGCCATCCCATCTGGTTGGAGCTTAGTGAGACTACCATTTGTTTTTCAACAGGACAACGACCCAAAACACACCTCCAGGCTGTGTAAGGGCTATTTGACCAAGAAGGAGAGTAATGGAGTGCTGCATCAGATGACCTGGCCTCCACAATCACCCGACCTCAACCCAATTGAGATGGTTTGGGATTAGTTTGACCGCAGAGTGAAGGAAAAGCAGCCAACAAGTGCTCAGCATATGTGGGAACACCTTCAAGACTGTTGGAAAAACATTCCTCATGAAGCTGGTTGAGAGAATGCCAAGAGTATGCAAAGCTGTCATCAAGGCAAAGGGTGGCTACTTCCTAGAATCTGAAATATAAAATATATTTAGATTTGTTTAATACTTTTTTGGTTACTACATGATTCCATATATGTGTTATTTCATAGTTTTGATGTCTTCACTATTATTCTACAATGTAGAAAATAGTAAAAATAAAGAAAAACCCTTGAATGAGTAGGTGTGTCCAATCTTTTGACTGGTAGTGTGTGTGTGTGTGTGTATGTATGTATGTATGTATGTATGTATGTATGTATGTATGTATGTATGTAACTGCGGAAAAAATTAAGAGACCACTGCAAAATTATCAGTTTCTCTGGTTTTACTATTTATAGGTATGTGTTTGGGTGAAAATAACATTTTTGTTTTATTCTATAAACTACTGACAACATTTCTCCCAAATTCCAAATAAAAATATTGTCATTTAGAGCATTTATTTGCAGAAAATGACAACTGGTCAAAATAACAAAAAAGATGCAGTGTTGTCAGACCTCGAATAATGCAAAGAAAATAAGTTCATGTTCATTTTTAAACAACACAATAGTCATGTTTTAACCAGTCCTTAATTCAGTAGAATGAGGTGTGCCTGTGTTGGAATTCAACAGACACTGGAATGGAATGGCTTTCATACATGTAGAGATGCTGATTTAAGAAATAATTGCAGTGGTCTCTTAATTATTTCCACAGCTGTATATATACATGCACACAGTTGAAGTCGGAAGTTTACGTACACCTTAGCCAAATACATTTAAACTCAGTTTTTCACAATTCCTGACATTTAATCCTAGTAAAAATTCCCTGTCTTAGGTCAGTTAGGATCACCACTTTATTTTAAGAATGTGAAATGTCAGAATAATAGTAAAGAGAATGATTTATTTCAGCTTTTATTTCTTTCATCACATTCCCAGTGGGTCAGAAGTTTACATACACTCAATTAGTATTTGGTTGCATTGCCTTTAAACTGTTTAACTTGGGTCAAACGTTTCGGGTAGCCTTCCACAAGCTTCCCACAATAAGTTAGGTGAATTTTGGCCCATTCCTCCTGACAGAGCTGGTGTAACTGCGTCAGGTTTGTAGGCCTCCTTGCTCGCACACGCTTTTTCAGTTCTGCCCACACATTTCCTATAGGATTGAGGTCAGGGCTTTGTGATGGCCACTCCAATACCTTGACTTTGTTGTCCTTAAGCCATTTTACCACAACTTTGGAAGAATGCTTGGGGTTATGTTCCATTTGGAAGACCAATTTGCGACCAAGCTTTAACTTCCTGACTGATGTCTTGAAGGCTCCCGAGTGGCGCAGCGGTCTAAGGCACTGCATCTCAGTGCTTGAGGCGTCACCACAGACTCCCTGGTTCGATTCCAGGCTGTATCACAACCGGCCGTGATTGGGAGTCCCATAAGGCAGCGCACAATTGGCCCAGCGTCGTCTGGGTTTGGCCGGTGTAGGCCGTCATTGTAAATAAGAATTTGTTCTTAACTGACTTGCCTAGTTAAATAAAACATGTGAAATGTTGCTTCAATATATCCACATAATTTTCCTTCCTCATGATGCCATCTATTTTGTGAAGTGCACAAGTCCCTCCTGCAGCAAAGCACCCCCACAGCATGATGCTGCCACCCCCGTGCTTCACGGTTGGGATGGTGTTCTTCGGCTTGCAAGCATTCCCCTTTTTCCTCGAAACATAAGGATGGTCGTTATGGCCAAACAGTTCTATTTTTGTTTCATCAGACCAGAGTACATTTCTCCAAAAAGTACGATCTTTGTCCCCATGTGCAGTTGCAAACCGTAGTGTGGCTTTTGTATGGCGGTTTTGGAGCAGTGGCTTCTTCCTTGCTGAGCGGCCTTTCAGGTTATGTCGATATAGGACTTGTTTTACTGTGGATATAGATACTTTTATACCTGTTTCCTTCAGCATCTTCACAAGGTCCTTTGCTGTTGTTCTGGGATTGATTTGCACTTTTCGCACCAAAGTACGTTCACCTCTAGGAGACAGAACACGTCTCCTTCCTTAGCGGTATGACGGCTGCGTGGTCCCATGGTGTTTATACTTGCGTACTATTGTTTGTACAGATGAACGTGGTACCTTCAGGCATTTGGAAATTACTCCCAAGGATGAACCAGACTTGTGGAGGTCTACCATTTTTTTCTGAGGTCTTGGCTGATTTCTTTTGATTTTTCCCATGATGTCAAGCAGAGGCACTGAGTTTGAAGGTAGGCCTTGAAATACATCCACAGGTACACGTCCAATTGACTCAAATGATATCAATTAGCCTATCGGAAGCTTCTAAAGCCATGACATCATTTTCTGGAATTTTCCAAGCTGTTTAAAGGCACAGTCAACTTAGTGTATGTAAACTTCTGACCCACTGGAATTGTGATACAGTGAATTATAAGTGAAATAATCTGTCTGTAAACAATTGTTGGAAAAAGTACTTGTCATGCACAAAGTAGATGTCCTAACCGACTTGCCAAAAACTATAGTTTGTTAACAAGAAATTTGTGGAGTGGTTGAAAAACGAGTTTTAATGACTCCAACCTAAGTGTATGTAAACTTCTGACTTCAAGCATGTGGTTGCCACTAGAGCCCTATAGGACAGCTGTAGTTAGGATATGGACAGACTATATCCCATGTGAGAGAACAGATCATTAGCTTAGTCTCTGTGGATTAATTGTGTGTGTGTGAGAAACGGCACAATGCAGATTGGTGTTTTAATAGACCTACACATCTAGTGGAAACGTTAATTTTATTTCAAGTTCTCTGACCAACCGCACAGAAAAGTCATTTTCCATTTCCAGGCTCTCATTTCTCTCTCCCAGGGTTGGAACACAATTAATTTCTAGGGGGAAACGAGAGCTGCTGGGATTCTAGCCTGGTCTCAGATCTGTTTGGGCTAAATACCATGGATGTTGGCTATAAAGTATTAGGCCTAATAACAGATCTGGGACCAGGCTATGAGGATTATTTTTCCCAACACGAAACCAAACCACAGACTGGAAGACTGGAGACCTTATTTGAATAAATGGTATCGTTTTTTTTTTAATTCTCCAGATGCCAGTCCCTATTCCCTGTACACTGAGTATACAAAACATTAAGAACACCTGCTCTTTCCATGACAGACTGACCAGGTGAATCCAGGTGAAAGCTATGATCCCTTATTGATGTCACTTGTTAAATCCACTTCAAATCAGTGTAGATGAAGGGAAGGAGACATGTTAAAGAAGGATTTTCAAGCCTTGAGACAATTGAGACATGGATTGTGTATGTGTGTCATTCAGAAGGTGAATGGGCAAAACAAAAGATTTAAGTGCCTTTTGAACGGGGTATGGTAGTAGGTGCCAGGCGTTCCGGTTTGTGTTAAGAATTGCAACACTAAAGTTTCCGGTTTGTATCAAGAATGGTCCACCACCCAAAGGATATCCAGCCAACATAACAAAACTGTTGGAAGCAATCGGAGTCAACATGAGCCAGCGGAACGCTTTCGACACCTTGTCGAGTGACATGAGGTCTAGCATTGTCTTGCATTAGGAGGAACCCTGGGCCAACCGCACCAGCATATGGTCTCACAAGGGGTCTGAGGATCTCATCTCGGTACCTAATGGCAGTCAGGCTACCTCTGGCGAGCACATGGAGGGCTGTGCAGCCCCCCAAAGAAATGCCACCCCACACCATGACTGACCCACCGCCAAACCGGTCATGCTGGAGGATGTTGCAGGCAGCAGAACGTTCTCCACGGCATTTCCAGACTCTGTCACGTCTGTCATGTGCTCAGTGTGAACCTGCTTTCATCTGTGAAGAGCACAGGGCGCCAGTGGCGAATTTGCCAATCTTGGTGTTCTCTGGCAAATGCCAAACGTCCTGCACGGTGTTGGACTGTAAGCACAACCCCCACCTGTGGACGTCGGGCCCTCATACCACCCTCATGGAGTCTGTTTCTGACCGTTTGAGCAGACACATGCACATTTGTGGCCTGCTGGAGGTCATTTTGCAGGGCTCTGGCAGTGCTCCTCCTGCTCCTCCTTGCACAAAGGCGGAGGTAGCAGTCCTGCTGCTGGGTTGTTGCCCTCCTACGGCCTCCTCCACGTCTCCTGATGTACTTGCCTGTCTCCTGGTAGCGCCTCCATGCTCTGGACACTACGCTGACAGACACAGCAAACCTTCTTTCCACAGCTCGCATTGATGTGCCATCCTGGATGAGCTGCACTACCTGAGCCACTTGTGTGGATTGTAGACTCCGTCTCATGCTACCACTAGAGTGAAAGCACCGCCAGCATTCAATAGTGACCAAAACATCAGCCAGGAAGCATAGGAACTGAGAAGTGGTCTGTGGTCACCACCTGCAAAACCAGTCCTTTATTGGGGGTGTCTTGCTAATTGCCTATAATTTCCACCTGTTGTCTATTCCATTTGCACAACAGCATGTGCAATTTATTGTCGATCAGTGTTGCTTCCTAAGTGGACAGTTTGATTTCACAGAAGTGTGATTGACTTGGAGTTACATTGTGTTGTTTAAGTGTTCCCTTTATTTTTTTGAGCAGTGTGTATATGTGTGTGTGTGTGTGTGTATGTGTGTATATATATATATATATATATATATATATATATATATATATATATATACTGAGATCATGTGACACTTAGATTGCACACAGGTGGACTTTATTTAACTAATTATGTGACTTCTGAAGGTAATTGGTTGCATCAGATCGCACCACTTTTCCGTTATTTTTTTTGTGGTATTTTTTTTAAACAAGTAGTTTTTCATTTCACTTCACCAATTTGGACTATTTTGTATGTATGTCCATTACATGAAATCCAAATAAAAATCAATTTAAATTACAGATTGTAATGCAACAAAATAGGACAAACGCCAAGGGGGATGAGTACTTTTGCAAGGCACTGTATTAGGAAGGTGTTCATAATGTTTGGTATACTCAGTGTATAGTGCACTACTTTTGACCAGAGCCCAATTGGCCCTGGTCAAAAGTAGTGCACTAAATAAGGAAAAGGGTGCCATTTGGGACATAGACTAGTTTCTAGTGAAAATCGTCATGCCAGTACTTGACCACATAACTTCCTCCTTTCCAAACTGCTGCTAACTCAGGCTGAGGTTAGTCTACAGTCGTGTTCAAAAGTTTTGAGAATGACACATACTAATTTTCACAAAGTCTGCTGCCTCAGTTTTGATGATGGCTATTTGCATATACTCCAGAATGTCATGAAGAGTGATCAGATGAAGTGCAATTAATTGCAAAGTCCCTCTTTGCCATGAAAATGAGCTTAATCCCCCAAAAACAGTCCTATGCTAGTCTACATGTGAGAAGTCCTATGCTAGTCTACATGTGAGAAGTCCTAGGCTAGTCTACATATGAGAAGTCCTAGGCTAGTCTACATGTGAGAAGTCCTATGCTAGTCTACATGTGAGAAGTCCTATGCTAGTCTACATGTGAGAAGTCCTAGGCTAGTCTACATGTGAGAAGTCCTATGCTAGTCTACATGTGAGAAGTCCTATGCTAGTCTACATGTGAGAAGTCCTATGCTAGTCTACATGTGAGAAGTCCTATGCTAGTCTACATGTGAGAAGTCCTATGCTAGTCTACATGTGAGAAGTCCTAGGCTAGTCTACATGTGAGAAGTCCTATGCTAATCTACATGTGAGAAGTCCTATGCTAGTCTACATATGAGAAGTCCTAGGCTAGTCTACATGTGAGAAGTCCTAGGCTAGTCTACATGTGAGAAGTCCTATGCTAGTCTACATGTGAGAAGTCCTATGCTAGTCTACATGTGAGAAGTCCTATGCTAGTCTACATGTGAGAAGTCCTATGCTAGTCTACATATGAGAAGTCCTATGCTAGTCTACATGTGAGAAGTCCTAGGCTAGTCTACATGTGAGAAGTCCTATGCTAATCTACATGTGAGAAGTCCTATGCTAGTCTACATGTGAGAAGTCCTATGCTAGTCTACATGTGAGAAGTCCTATGCTAGTCTACATGTGAGAAGTCCTATGCTAGTCTACATGTGAGAAGTCCTATGCTAGTCTACATGTGAGAAGTCCTATGCTAGTCTACATGTGAGAAGTCCTATGCTAGTCTACATGTGAGAAGTCCTATGCTAGTCTACATGTGAGAAGTCCTATGCTAATCTACATGTGAGAAGTCCTATGCTAGTCTACATATGAGAAGTCCTAGGCTAGTCTACATGTGAGAAGTCCTAGGCTAGTCTACATGTGAGAAGTCCTAGGCTAGTCTACATATGAGAAGTCCTATGCTAGTCTACATGTGAGAAGTCCTATGCTAGTCTACATGTGAGAAGTCCTAGGCTAGTCTACATGTGAGAAGTCCTAGGCTAGTCTACATGTGAGAAGTCCTAGGCTAGTCTACATGTGAGAAGTCCTATGCTAGTCTACATGTGAGAAATCCTAGGCTAGTCTACATGTGAGAAGTCCTATGCTAATCTACATGTGAGAAGTCCTAGGCTAGTCTACATATGAGAAGTCCTAGGCTAGTCTACATGTGAGAAGTCCTAGGCTAGTCTACATGTGAGAAGTCCTATGCTAATCTACATGTGAGAAGTCCTAGGCTAGTCTACATGTGAGAAGTCCTATGCTAGTCTACATGTGAGAAGTCCTAGGCTAGTCTACATGTGAGAAGTCCTATGCTAATCTACATGTGAGAAGTCCTATGCTAGTCTACATGTGAGAAGTCCTATGCTAGTCTACATGTGAGAAGTCCTATGCTAGTCTACATGTGAGAAGTCCTATGCTAGTCTACATATGAGAAGTCCTAGGCTAGTCTACATATGAGAAGTCCTAGGCTAGTCTACATGTGAGAAGTCCTAAGCTAGTCTACATGTGAGAAGTCCTATGCTAGTCTACATGTGAGAAGTCCTATGCTAGTCTACATGTGAGAAGTACTATGCTAGTCTACATGTGAGAAGTCCTATGCTAGTCTACATGTGAGAAGTCCTAGGCTAGTCTACATGTGAGAAGTCCTATGCTAATCTACATGTGAGAAGTCCTAGGCTAGTCTACATGTGAGAAGTCCTATGCTAGTCTACATGTGAGAAGTCCTATGCTAGTCTACTTGTGAGAAGTCCTATGCTAGTCTACATGTGAGAAGTCCTATGCTAGTCTACATGTGAGAAGTCCTAGGCTAGTCTACATGTGAGAAGTCCTAGGCTAGTCTACATGTGAGAAGTCCTAGGCTAGTCTACATATGAGAAGTCCTAGGCTAGTCTACATGTGAGAAGTCCTAGGCTAGTCTACATGTGAGAAGTCCTATGCTAATCTACATGTGAGAAGTCCTAGGCTAGTCTACATGTGAGAAGTCCTAGGCTAGTCTACATGTGAGAAGTCCTAGGCTAGTCTACATGTGAGAAGTCCTATGCTAATCTACATGTGAGAAGTCCTATGCTAGTCTACATGTGAGAAGTCCTATGCTAGT
This sequence comes from Coregonus lavaretus, assembly GCF_964263955.1. NCBI lineage: Eukaryota > Metazoa > Chordata > Actinopteri > Salmoniformes > Salmonidae > Coregonus > Coregonus lavaretus. The sequence continues at coordinate 5,195,193 of NC_140009.1, read as the reverse complement.
CTACATGTGTGAAGTCCTATGCTAGTCTACATGTGAGAAGTCCTATGCTAGTCTACATGTGAGAAGTCCTAGGCTAGTCTACATATGAGAAGTCCTAGGCTAGTCTACATGTGAGAAGTCCTAGGCTAGTCTACATGTGAGAAGTCCTATGCTAGTCTACATGTGAGAAGTCCTATGCTAGTCTACATGTGAGAAGTCCTATGCTAGTCTACATGTGAGAAGTCCTATGCTAGTCTACATGTGAGAAGTCCTATGCTAGTCTACATGTGAGAAGTCCTAGGCTAGTCTACATGTGAGAAGTCCTATGCTAATCTACATGTGAGAAGTCCTATGCTAGTCTACATGTGAGAAGTCCTAGGCTAGTCTACATGTGAGAAGTCCTATGCTAGTCTACATGTGAGAAGTCCTAGGCTAGCCTACTATTATGAGTGGTAACTGTTGTGTCACACATACGTTTCTGGCTGTGAACAGTCAGAGTATTTGGCACACGGTAGTGGAAGGTGGAGACAGTCCGTCAGAGAGGCTGAGGGTGGCGAGACAGTCTGCTGGCAGGAAGACAAACAAGAAGACGTATTGTAGAGCACATCACTTTACATGGGGTTCAAGGGAGGAATGGCGTCTGCTGGAAACGCTCGTCATTCAACCAATTGGAATGATGGCGCCGGAGAAGATGGCTGCCATTTTACAGCCCTCTAACCAATTGCACTATTATGTGTGTTTTTTCGTGTTATTTGTAATTTATTCTGTACATAATGTTTCTGCCATCGTCTCTTATAACCAAAAAGAGCTTCTGGATATCAGGACAGCGATTACTCACCTCGTATTGGACGAATATATTTTCTTCAATGAGGCGGCCGCGAAGGATATCCTACAGACACCCGACAAGGCCCAAATCCCTGTCATATATATCGAAGGATATCCTACAGACACCCGACAAGGCCCAAATCCCCGTCATCAGATATCGTGGACGTAGCTCGGGGTGCCTCGTAAGGATCCGACGGCGAGCGAGTAAACTGCCTCTTCCATCAATCCTATTAGCCAATGTTCAATCATTGGAAAATAAATTAGATGATCTACGATTACGCTTATCCTACCAACGGGACATTCAAAACTGTAATATCTTATGTTTCACCGAGTCTTGGCTGAACGACGACATGGACAACATACAGCTAGCGGGCTATACGCTACAAAGGCAGGATAGAACGGCTGACTCCGGTAAGACAAGGGGTGGCGGTCTATGTATATTTGTAAACAACAGCTGGTGCACAAAATAAAATACTAAGGAAGTCTCGAGGTTTTGCTCGCCTGAGGTAGAGTATCTTATGATAAGCTGTAGACCACACTATTTACCAAGAGAGTTTTCATCTATATTTTTCATAGCTGTCTATTTACCACCACAAACCACTGCTGGCATTAAGATTGGCCTTATACATCTCATTCAGTGCATAAGTAAACAGGAAAACGCTCATCCAAAGGCAGCGCTCCTAGTGACCGGGGACTTTAATGCAGGGAAACTTAAATCCGTTCTACCTAATTTCTACCAGCATGTTAAATGTGCAACCAGAGGGAAAAAAAACTCTAGACCACCTTTACTCAACACACAGAGACGCATACAAAGCTCTCCCTCGCCCTCCATTTGGCAAATCTGACCATAACTATATCCTCCTGATTCCTGCTTATAAGCAAAAACTAAAGCAGGAAGCACCAGTGACTCGGTTAATAAAAAAGTGGTCAGATGACGCAGATGCTAAGCTACAGGACTGTTTTGCTAGCACAGACTGGAACATGTTCCGGGATTCTTCAGCTAGCGTTGAGGAGTACACCACATCAGTCACTGGCTTCATCAATAAGTGCATCGATGACGTCGTGCCCACAGTGACCATACGGACATATCCCAACCAGAAGCCATGGATTACAGGCAACATCTGCACTGACCTAAAGGGTAGAGCTGCCGCTTTCAAGGAGCGGGACTCTAACCCGGACGCTTATAAGAAATCCCGCTATGCCCTCCGACGAACCATCAAACAGGCAAAGAGTCAATACAGGACTAAGATTGAATCGTACTACACCGGCTCTGACGCTCGTCGGATGTGGCAGGGCTTGAAAACTATTACACACTACAAAGGGAAGCACAGCCGCGAGCTGCCCAGTGACACAAGCCTACCAGACGAGCTAAACCACTTCTATGCTTGCTTCGAGGCAAGCAACACTGAAGCATGCATGAGAGCACCAGCTCTTCCGGATGACTATGTGATCACGCTCTCCGTAGCCGATGTGAGTAAGACTTTTAAGCAGGTCAACATTCACAAGGCCGCAGGGCCAGACGGATTACCAGGATGTGTACTCCGAGCATGTGCTGACCAGCTGGCAAGTGTCTTCACCAACATTTTCAACATGTCCCTGACTGAGTCTGTAATACCAACATGTTTCAAGCAGACCACCATAGTCCCCGTGCCCAAGGACACTAAGACCTGCCTAAATGACTACCGACCCATAGCACTGACGTCTGTAGCCATGAAGTGCTTTGAAAGGCTGGTCATGGCTCACATCAACACCATTATCCCAGAAACCCTAGACCCACTTCAATTTGCATACCGCCCCAACAGATCCACAGATGATGCAATCTCTATTGCACTCCACACTGCCCTTTCCCACCTGGACAAGAGGAACACCTACGTGAGAATGCTATTCATTGACTACAGCTCAGCGTTCAACACCATAGTGCCCTCAAAGCTTATCACTAAGCTAAGGATCCTGGGACTAGACACCTCCCTCTGCAACTGGATTCTGGACTTCCTGACGAGCCGCCCCCAGGTGGTAAGGGTAGGTAACAACACATCTGCCACGCTGATCCTCAACATGGGGGCCCCTCAGGGGTGCGTGCTCAGTCCCCTCCTGTACTCCCTGTTCACCCATGACAACTCCAACACCATCATTAAGTTTGCCGACAACACAACAGTGGTAGGCCTGATCACCGACAATGATAAGACAGCCTATAGGGAGGAGGTCAGAGACCTGGCCATGTGGTGCCAGGATAACAACCTCTTTCTCAACGTGACCAAGACAAAGGAGAAAGAGGACTGTGCATGCCCCCATTCTCATCGACGACGCTGTAGTGGAACAGGTTGATTGAGTGCTTCAGTCGTGAAGAGGGCACGACAAAGCCTATTCCCCCTCAAGAGACCGAAAAGATTTGGCATGGGTCCTCAGATCCTCAAAAAGTTATACAGCTGCGCCATCGAGAGCATCCTGAATGGTTGCATCACCGCCTGGTATGGCAACTGCTTGGCCTCTGACCGCAAGGCACCACAGAGGGTAGTGCGTACGGCCCAGTACATCACTAGGGCCAAGCTTCCTGCCATCCAGGACCTCTATACCAGGTGGTGTCAGAGGAAGGCCCTCAAAATTGTCAAAGACTCCAGCCACCCTAGTCATAGACTGTTCTCTCTAATACCGCACGGCAAGCGGCTTCTCAACAGTCCAAAAGGCTTCTCAACAGCTTCTACCCCCAAGCCATAAGACTCCTGAACAGCTAATCATGGCTACCCGGACTATTTGCAACCCCACCCCATCTTTTTACGCTGCTGCTACTCTGTTAATTATTTATGCATAGTCACTTTAACTCTACCCACATGTACATATTGCCTCAACTACCTCAACTAGCCGGTGCCCCCGCACATTGACTCTGCACCGGTACCCCCCTGTATATAGCCTCCCTACTGTAATTTTATTTTACTTCTGCTCTTTTTTCTCAACACTTTTCTGTTGTTTTATTTTACTTTTTTATTAAGAAATAAATGCATTGTTGGTTAAGGGCTGTAAGTAAGCATTTCACGGTAATGTCTACACCTGTTGTATTCTGCGCATGTGGCAAATACAATTTGATTTGATTTATAGAATGTTGTTTTACATCATAGTTATAGTTTATTTTAATGTTTTATAGATTTGCTTTTCAATGAAAGAAGACAGCAGCTGATTTACCCATCGACTGTATAGGGTCAACCATGAATAGTTTCGCAAAACCTTTTGTTTTGTGGTCGACCGCTAGCTAGATCCAAATAATTCAGGTAGCTGACATTACACAGAACCACCGGGACCATATAAAAAAAAATATATTGTATGTGTTACTGTAATTCAGAGTTTAGCTGCCATAGTACACATGAAACGAAATAAACCATTATCATCATCATTGAATCTTGGAGCTCTCTTTGCCATCTCCGCTCGAGACCAGTTGGGGGTCGCGTGAGTCCTTTGTGACTCACTGGACATAGCTAGTGTAGCTAACTGTGACTGTTAGCTAGCTAGCAATGTTAACTGGGTGCTTTCTTGCCTAGTGCTAGCTAGACTACCAATGTTTTTTACAAACAAAAACACTAGCTAGCTCAATTAAATACCTAAAATCACATAGACTAGACCCTAAACTTATTGACTCTGCTCTAACAGTTAGCTAAGACAGCTAGCTAACATTAACGTTAACGGAGAAACTTTGACAACAACCATGACCAGTCCAGAAATTAAGCTAGCTACAATGTCACAAATTAATTAGCCACTGCAACAAAATACATTACTACAAATACAATAGCTACAATGACCTATTTTGAACTTTTTGGTATCTTCTCCGGCTGACCCCCACTGTTAACTGACTGACTGACTCTCACAACGACCGTTGGAAAGTCAGGCGCCAAGGCAGGCTTGAGCTGCAAGGCTGACAGCTCGAGCAGCGGAGGCAACCGCTGCGTTTTTGGTTCCTTTAGAGGTAATGCTAGCTCCCTATTAAGGATACTTCAGCAATAATTGATGTTGGCAATTGACAATACATGTATGCTGCTATTTGCTATGTTGAAAATTACAATCACAAATGTGTAAAACAGACAGGAAATAGTAGCCTATTGCTGACTTGGTGATGTGCGGTCTCAATCTTGAATTAAACGTAGTCTAAGTTCCGGTTCAGGAACAATTTGTCATACAACCTTGGGTTATGATGAAAAAACACTATGGCAAAGTTCAACAGTTGGTGATACAATTCATAACTTAAAATGGTTTACATACGTGGTTTTATTTTCTTCTGTCTTCTCAGAATGCGCAGGCATAGCTACTGTCAAAAGTTCCATGCAGGAAAATATTAGATGTCTCACAAATGAGGTGTGCAAAAAAAATACATGTGACATTAAGCAGACGCTTTTATCCAAAGCGACAGTATGCATGCATTCATTTTCCGTTCGTGGCCCCGGGAATCGAACCCACAATCATGACGTTTCGAGCGCCATGATTTTTCCCATTGACTGTCAGGGTCGTTATTTATTTTGCTACGTTAATAGGCTATAGAATACATTTATAACAGTTGAATAGGCTATAGACTACATTTATAACAGTTTAATAGGCTATAGAATACATTTATAACAGTAATAGGCTATATACTACATTTCTAACAGTTTAATAGGCTATAGACTACATTTATAACAGTTTAATAGGCTATAGAATACATTTATAACAGTTTAATAGGCTATAGAATACATTTATAACAGTTTAATAGGCTATAGAATACATTTATAACAATGTAATAGGCTATAGACTACATTTATAACAGTTTAATAGGCTATAGAATACATTTATAACAGTTTAATAGGCTATAGACTACATTTATAACAGTTTAATAGGCTATAGACTACATTTATAACAGTTTAATAGGCTATAGACTACATTTATAACAGTTTAATAGGCTATAGAATACATTTATAACAGTTTAATAGGCTATAGACTACATTTATAACAGTTTAATAGGCTATAGACTACATTTATAACAGTTTAATAGGCTATAGACTACATTTATAACAGTTTAATAGGCTATAGAATACATTTATAACAATTTAATAGGCTATAGACTACATTTATAACAGTTTAATAGGCTATAGACTACATTTATAACAGTTTAATAGGCTATAGACTACATTTATAACAGTTTAAAAGGCTATAGACTACATTTATAACAGTTTAATAGGCTATAGACTACATTTATAACAGTTTAATAGGCTATAGACTACATTTATAACAGTAATAGGCTATAGACTACATTTATAACAGTTTAATAGGCTATAGAATACATTTATAACAGTTTAATAGGCTATAGACTACATTTATAACAGTTTAATAGGCTATAGACTACATTTATAACAGTTTAATAGGCTATAGAATACATTTATAACAGTTTAATAGGCTATAGAATACATTTATAACAGTGTAATAGGCTATAGACTACATTTATAACAGTTTAATAGGCTATAGACTACATTTATAACAGTTTTAAAAATCATGAATTAAAAGAATGATTGTGCCGTTATACAATACATAACCTTCCGCATAATAAGCATGGCAGAAAAACATAAAAAGAAAACTGATTTAAGATGTCTTTGGTACATAATTGGTCTAGCCTATAACAAATGGTAGTACTTAAACAGATTGTAGTGATCGCCTTTGAGTGTGGACTGTATTATTATGCATACTGGATGGACTGGTTATCTTATGCTATGCTCCAAACTTTCTATTTATGAGTCTGGGAGAGAACATAGAGGCCTAGGCGATGCTGTTGGTTCATTGATTGTGCAGGGCAGCTTACAGAGTTAGCCTACAGTTATAGTGAATTTGTGTTTTTATACTTTCATAATTAATAGGCTACAGAATATCTCACCACCGTGCGTGTCCGAGCGCAGAGCGGCTGTCAAAAGTTTTTATGAAATACGTTTAGTTGTGAAAACATTCCTGAACAGATTTCACTTGGTTTCCCAAATTAAGCATTGGGTAGCTGCAGGTACAAGGTTGGAGAGCCCATGGCATACAGAGTTTGGGCGGAATATTACCTGTCGCGCAGCGAGAGGCTGCGTGCTCCTCAAACAGTGGTTGATGCAAGGAGTGAAATATCCGGAGTAGCATGATTGAAATGGAAAACCTAGTATGATTGAAAATCGGACAGGCGGGAAAGCAGCCTCCATACGCTTCCCTGAACTTACATTTTACATTTTAGTCATTTAGCAGACGCTCTTATCCAGAGCGACTGCATACATGTTTTTTTGTGTGTTTTTTTTCATACTGGCCCCCCGTGGGAAATGAACCCACAACCCTGGCGTTACAAGCGCCATGCTCTACCAACTGAGCTACAGGGGACCTCTAGCTATCGTTGCAACAGTACTGCTGTTACCTCTTGAACTAACTCCAAATGGAGGCTAAAAAGAGTTACAGTTAGTGAGTGCATACGTTATTTTTTTATTTTTTCATACTGGCCCCCCGTGGGAATCGAACCCACAACCCTGGCGTTGCAAGCGTCATGCTCTACCAACTGAGCTACAGTTGAAACTCACTCACTGCCAGTGATTTTGCTGTTCGTTACTCGTCTTGTTGGCTGAGGAAAAGTAAATGTGGACAGTTATACATCTTCAAAGTGTGTGGTAAGGACACGCGTCATTGCATCCTCGACTTGCATGTTCTGTTAATATGAATTACCATAATCTAAATGTGATTTCTGTCATTCTGAGCACCGCGGGTGGACGCCCTAATCAGATTACACACCCAATGACTATGGGTCCAGTACATTTCTCAAATGTTCAGTAAATTAAAATGCTGCCGGTCAAATGTCCGGCACCACATTTTCATAACGGAAACCCTGAAATATACATTTTATTTCAACGCTCTTGTAATTTCTTTGGCCGTGTCAGAATCAGCTGCTTGAGTGCAGGGGAGAGACAAAGTTGTTGTTGTTCTGTGTTTCCATCTTGCTCCGGTGGTAGTCATTCTGGGGTGATGTCGGCGTCATTCTGGGGTGATGTCGGCGTCATTCTGGGGTGATATCGGCGTCATTCTGGGGTGATGTCGGCGTCATTCTGGGGTGATGTCGGCGTAAATGTGTTAACATGTTTGAGGTGTTGGCAGCTGCATAGGCTATTCTCGTTGAGCAGTGGCAACGACATGTCCATCGCCGTTGTAATCTACTGGGAAGTCAAAATGTTCACAAACTGGAGATTTAAACAATGGCGGAGAATCCTCCTGGTTTATTGACCCCACCACTCACCATCGAACAGAACTAGTTCCCGGCTGTGTCTCATAAAATAACAGTTTGAAATGCTGCAATTTTAAGATTAGAATTTTGATTACAACGTGCGATAGGATAGGCTCTAGTTGTTTTTAACGGAAATTTTTATTCAACTCAGATTTAATCAAGAGGCATAGCCTATAGCCCTAGTGTTTGAAAAAAAATATATATATATTTTTTAATGTATTCATAACAGGTTCACAGTGCGGACCGAACCAAGTTCCCCATATCGAACGGTTCGGTACAAATACTTCCAAACTGTGTCAAGGGTTGATAGAGGCTTTTCCCGATGACACAAAACATGTCAAACAGAAATGTGAGGGAGAACTAGGAGACGCTATTGATGATGTAGTCCCCTGTAGCTCAGGTGGTAGAGCATGGCGCTTGCAACGCCAGGGTTGTGGGTTCGTTTCCCACGGGGGGCCAGTATGAAAAATGTATGCACTCACTAACTGTAAGTCAGTCTGGATAAGAGCGTCTGCTAAAATGACTAAAAATGACAACAACAAAAAATACATACTGACCTCCATTGATTTAGTCATTCTAATTCTGTCCGTCCTACAAGGGTAGAAACTTCAATAGCTTTTGAACAGATTATGAAAGAAACATGAGGTTTGGACCGTTGGTCTTCTTAGAGGATTATCTACACAACATATTATTTTACCCACCGGTCAAAATATGCATTTCTGTTTGGACACCCTACAGAATTAATGTACTACTTCTCAGTACAGTGAAATGTCTTACAGTGCCTTGTGAAAGTATTCACCCCCCCTTGGCATTTTTCCTATTTTATTGCCTTACAACCTGGAATTAAAATGGGTTTGTGTCACATGCCTACCACTTTGAAGATGCAAAATACTTTTTATTGTGAAAGAAATAAGACAAAAAAAAGAACTTGAGCGTGCATAACTATTCATCCCCCACACCTTTTGCAGCAATTACAGCTGCAAGTCTCTTGGGGTATGTCTCTATAAGCTTGGCACATCTAGCAACTGGGATTTTTGCCCATTCTTCATGGCAAAACTGCTCCAGCTCCTTCAAGTTGGATGGGTTCCGCTGGTGTACAGCAATCTTTAAGTCATACTACAGATTCTCAATTGGATTGAGGTCTGGGCTTTGTCTAGGCCATTCCAATACATTTAAATGTTTCCCCTTAAACCACTCGAGTGTTGCTTTGGCAGTATGCTTAGGGTCATTGTCCTGCTGGAAGGTGAACCTCCGTCCCAGTCTCAAATCTCTGGAAGACTGAAACGGGTTTCCCTCAAGAATTTTGCTGTATTTAGCGCCATCCATCATTCCTTTAATTCTGACCAGTTTCCCAGTCCCTGCCAATGAAAAACATCCCCACAGCATGATGCTGCCACCACCATGCTTCACTGTGGGTATGGTGTTCTCAGGTGATGAGAGGTGTTGTGTTTGCGCCAGACATAGCGTTTTCCTTGATGGTCAAAAAGCTAAATTTTAGTCTCATCTGACCAGAGTACCTTCTTCCATATGTTTGGGGAGTCTCCCACATGCCTTTTGGCGAACACCAAACGTGTTTGCTTATTTTCTTCTTTAAGCAATGTTTTTTTTATGGCCACTCTTCGGTAAAGCCCAGCTCTGTGGAGTGTATGGCTTAAAGTGGTCCTATGGACAGATACTCCAATCTCCGCTGTGGAGCTTTGCAGCTCCTTCAGGGTTATCTTTGGTCTCTTTGTTGCCTCTGAGTAATGCCCTCCTTGCCTGTTCCGTGAGTTTTGGTGGGCGGCCCTCTCTTGGCAGGTTTGTTGTGGTGCCATATTCTTTCAATTTTTTAATAATGGATTTAATGGTGCTCCGAGGGATGTTCAAAGTTTCTGATTTTTTTTTATAACCCAACCCTGATCTGAACTTCTCCACAACTTTGTCCCTGTCCTGTTTGGAGAGCTCCTTGGTCTTCATGGGGCCGCTTGCTTTGTGGTGTTGCAGAATCTGGGGCCTTTCAGAACAGGTGTATATATACTGAGATCATGTGACAGATCATGTGACACTCAGATTGCATACAGGTGGACTTTATTTAACTAATTATGTGACTTCTGGAGGTAATTGGTTGCTCCAGATCTTATTTAGGGGCTTCATAGCAAAGGGGTTGAATACATATGCACGCGCCACTTTTCCGTGATTTTATTTTTTAGAATTCTTTGAACATTTTTTATTTTGTTCATTTCACTTCACCAATTTGGACTGTTTTGTGTATGTCCATTACATGAAATCCAAATAAAAATCAATTTAAATAACAGGTTGTAATGCAACAAAATAAGAAAAATGCCAAGGGGGATGAATACTTTTGCAAGGCTCCCATTCTCATTGGTATCTGACTGTCTCCTCTTTAAGGGACGCTCCATTGGTATCTGACTGTCTCCTCTTTAAGGGACGCCCCATTGGTATCTTACTGTCTCCTCTTTTAAGGGACGCCCCATTGGTATCTGACCGTCTCCTCTTTTAAGGGACGCCCCATTGGTATCTGACCGTCTCCTCTTTTAAGGGACGCCCCATTGGTATCTGACTGTCTCCTCTTTTAAGGGACGCCCCATTGGTATCTGACTGTGTCCTCTTTTAAGGGACGCCCCATTGGTATCTGAAACTATCCAAGTATTCCCTTACTGCAGTCTCACATCCCAGACTGCGTCATACTATAGTACTGTCGATGAGGATTCTTCTACATGATACTAGTGCCCACGTCCCTTCCTGTAGCCCACACACACACACTGAGTTATAGATATGGGCCAATGAGAGACTGATTTCAGAGGCAGAATCTAGCTACCTTCTCTTCCTCACACATTGAACAAAACCTCGGGCCAGCTGGCGCCTACTACTTCCTCTGCTAGATGCAAAGGATGCGAGGGAGTTTTATGAAAATGTAATGGACCGTAACATTTTCTTATTACTAGGCCCTACAGTCATACAAACAGCTATACTAAGAGTGACAGCAGATCCACTTGAGAGACCGTCTTGGTATGATATTATTGTTCATTTCTTTGAGTCAATACTTCCACAGTGCAAAACGTCACCCCAGTTTATTGCCTGCGCCCCCACCATCATCTTGGGGAGCCAGTCAGGTTGACGACAGCGGCCTAACTAGGAATTTTTGGAAGACGATAATTGGCCAGCCAAATAACCATGGTCACTGTAATAACCATTCAAATAGACGCACGTTATCTCCTCTCCTCCGCTCCTGACTGCATGTGAATGAATAGAACGGGCGTCCCCATTCAAGTTAATGATGGCATAATGGGTAGACTGGCGGCCAATGCGAGTGTACCCATATGAGCAAAGCAGGAAGTAAAATATATGCTGATTTGTTGATTCAACTCAACTGGCATTACAAAAAAATACATTCCATGAGCCACAATTTAGTTAATATCATTCTACATTACCATGGACATGATTGCTTCACAATATCAGGCAGCCATTGTGAGTGTACCCATGAGTTTTTACCAGTCAAAATGCCAGGGTTAGAGGTTCCAAACCTAACCTTTCATCTGTATTTCATCTCTCTTCAGAAGTCTTAAAATAAACACACACACACACACAGAGAGAGAGAGAGAGAGAGAGAGAGACTCAATCATGAGGCATCAAAGCCAAAATAACTGAATAACAAATGTTATAGATTGACGGAAAGTATTGTGGAAACCTACCAAAAATCAACAAATGAAATCCCTTTTAGAAAACTTCCTGGACAAAATGTTTCACTGTGATAGTGAAGGTGTAAACTTGGCAGTAGAAAACCTAACCAATATTTGACCTCTCAGCTTCCCTATCAAATCAAAAAAATTCAAGCAGACAACTTTAGAAAATTGACAAATGGTTTGATGAAGAATGCAAAAACCTAAGAAAGAAATTGAGAAACCTATCCAACCAAAAACATAGACACCAAGAAAACCTGAGCATACGCCTACACTATGGTGAATCACTAAAGCAATACAGGAAGGAACAGCAGGTCAGAAATCAGCTCCATGTAATTGAAGAATCCATAGACTCTAACCACTTCTGGGAAAATTGGAAAACAATAAACAAACAACAACACAAAGAGTTATCTATCCAAAACTGAGATGTATGGGTAAACCACTTCTCCAATCTTTTTGGCCCTATAACAAAGAACAAACAGCAAAAACATATACATAATCAAATACATATCTTAGAATCAACTATTAAAGACTACCAGAACCCACTGGATTCTCCAATTACATTGAATGAACTACGTGACAAAATACATACCTTCCAACCCAAAAAGGTCTGTGGTGTTGATGGGATCCTAAATTAAATTAAATATACAGACCACAAATTCCAATTGGCTATACTTAAACTCTTTAACATCATCCTCAGCTCTGGCATCTTCCTTCCCCAATATTTGGAACCAAGGACTGATCACCCCAAGCAACAAAAGTGGAGACAAATTTGATCCCAATAACTACCGTGGGATATGCGTCAACAGCAACCTTGGGAAAATCCTCTGCATTATCATTAACAGCAGACTCGTACATTTCTTCAGTGACAACAATGTACTGAGCAAATGTCAACTTCACTTTTTACCAAATGACCGTACGACAGACCTCGTATTCACCCTGCACACCCTAATTGACAAACAAACAAACCAAAACAAAGTCTTCTCATGCTTTGTTGATCATAAAAAAGAAGATTTTGACTCAATTTGGCATGAGGGTCTGCTATACAAATTGATGGAAAGTGTTGTTGCGGGAAAAACATCGACATTATAAAATCCATGTACACAAACAACAAGTGTGCGGTTAAAATTGGCAACCAAGGAGGTCCTACAGCAGCACCTAGATCTTCTGCACAGATTCTGTAAGACCTGGGCCCTGACAGTAAATCTCAGTAAGACAAAAATAATGGTGTTCCAAAAAAGGTCCAGTTGCCAGGACCACAAATACAAATTCCATCTAGACACCGTTGCCCTAGAGCACACAAAAAACTATACATACCTCAGCCAGTATAAAAAAAATGTATGCACTCACTAACTGTAAGTCGCTCTGGATAAGAGCGTCTGCTAAATTACGTAAATGTAAACGTCAGCGCCACAGGTAACTTCCACAAAGCCGTGAACGATCTGAGGGACAAGGCAAGAAGGGCCTTCTATGCTATCAAAAGGAACATAACATTTGAGATACTGTTGCAGAAAATTGTCCTTGTCCTCAGTAAAACAAAAAGTACTTCCAGAGTTTTTGTAGAATCAAGATAGGCTTTATTGCAATAGAGCCGAGCTGATCTGCAGAGCAACTAACCTTCCAAACCTCAGCTCTCAGTTTATATACGGTTCCATTCTTGCTCATTTTATGTACCTTTTAGCTTAATCCCTCCCTTTTTAGTTCCTCCCCTATTGTTTCCAGTTTTCACCTCTTGAACGCTCCGCCCACTTCCATATTTTATAACAGAGGCGAAATCTGATTTCTCTTCCTTCTGTATTCAGTTTCTGGAAACAATAGTGGTGGGACCAAGCCCTGTCATGTAAAAATAAGAGCAATTTCCTGGCTCTGCTCTGTTTATTCTTAATCATATCAATCGATACTTAAACATGGGTTAAACATGACAGGTCCATTTTCTGAGCCATAATCAATTCTCAACCATATACAGTTCTCATGCATAGTGTAAAGTTCCCACACGTAGCAGGCCCATTCCCAGGCCCATTCCCAGGCCCATCTCCAGGCCCATCTCCTGGCTTTGTTCCAGGCCTCTTCCTTCTGTACCGCTTAGTCTTACTGCTTGTCCTTGTGATTAACTATGTTTAACTTTATAATCTGAAAAGATTTAACTATGTTTAAGATATAGTCTACTGAAAAATCCCCAATAATACCAATCAGGATCTGGAACCCATTGTCCTTTATGGTTGTGTGGACTGGGGTCCGCTCACCAACCAAGAATTCACAAAATGGGACAAACACCAAATTGAGACTGCATGCAGAATTCTGCAAAAATATCCTCCATGTACAACGTAAAACACCAAATAATGCATGCAGAGCAGAATTGGGCCGATACCCGCTAATTATCAAAATCCAGAAAATAACCGTTAAATTCTACAACCACCTACAGTGAGGGAAAAAGTATTTGATCCTCTGCTGATTTTGTACGTTTGCCCACTGACAAAGACATGATCAGTCTATAATTTTAATGGTAGGTTTATTTGAACAGTGAGAGACAGAATAATAATAAATCAGCAGGGGATCAAATACTTTTTCCCTCACTGTAAAAGGAAGCAATTCCCAAACCTTCCATAACAAAGCCATCACCTACAGAGAGATGAACTTGGAGAAGAGTCCTCTAAGCAAGGTGGTCCTGGGGCTATGTTCACAAACCCAAACAGAGTCTCAGGACAGCAACACAATTAGACACCACCAAATCATGAGAAAACAAAAAGATAATTACTTGATACATTGGAAAGAATTAACACAAAAAAAACAGATCAAACTAGAATGCTATTTGGCACTAAACAGAGAGTACACAGTGGCAGAATACCTGACCACTGTGACTGACTCAAACTTAAGGAAAGCTTTGACTATGTACAGACTCAGTGAGCATAGCCTTGCTATTGAGAAAGGCCACCGTAGGCAGACCTGGCTCTCATGAGAAGACAGGCTATGTGCACACTGCCCACAAAAGGAGGTGGAAACTGAGCTGCACTTCCTAACCTCCTGCCAAATATATGAACATATTAGAGACACATATTTCCCTCAGATTACACAGACCTACAATGAATTATAAAACAAATCACATTTTGATAGACTCCCATATCTATTGGGTGAAATACCACAGTGTGCCATCACAGCAGCAATATTTGTAACCTGTTGCCACAAGAAAAGGGCAACCAGTGAATAGCAAACACCATTGTAAATACAACCCATACTTATGTTTTATTTATTTTTCCAATTTGCACATCGTAACAACACTGTATATAGCCATAATATGACATTTGAAATGTATTTTATAATTTTGGAACTTTTGTGAGTGTAATGTTTACTGTACATTTTTTATTGTTCACTTTGTTTATTATCTATTTCATGTAAACTTATGTTTCAATAAAGCCCCTTAAATTGAATTTAAATTGAATTGAGAGAGAGCGCTTATAGATTACAGTTCAAAATTTACATTTCTGTCCGATTTCCCCTGTAATTGATGAGTGTCTTTTTCTTTTCAGGTGCTGGGGAGTCTGGGAAAAGTACAATAGTGAAGCAGATGAAGTGAGTTCATGTGTCACACACAGAGTGCCTTCTGAAAATATTCAGACCCTTTGACTTTTTACACATTGTGTTAGGTTACAGCCTTATTCTAAAATAAAAAACAATCTCATCAATCTACACACAATACCCCATAATGACAAAGCAAAAACAGGCTTAGAAATGATTGCAAATGTATTAAAAATGAAAAGCAGAAATATTACATGTACATACACTACCGTTCAAAAGTTTGGGGTCCCTTAGAAATGTCCTTGATTTCGAAAGAAAAGCAATTTTTTTGTCCATTTTTAAAATGACATCAAATTGATCAGAAATACAGTGTAGACATTGTTCATGTTGTAAATGGCTATTGTAGCTGGAAACGGCAGATTATTTTATGGAATATCTACATAGGCGTACAGTGGCCCATTATCAGCTACCATCAGTCCTGTGTTCCAATGGCACGTTGTGTTTGCCAATCCAAGTTTATAATTTTTAAAGGCTAATTGATCATTAGAAAACCCTTATGCAATTATGTTAGCACAGCTGAAAACTGTTGCGCTGATTAAAGAAGCAATAAAACTGGCCTTCTTGAGACTAGTTGAGAATCTGGAGCATCAGCAATTGTGGGTTCGATTACAGGCTCAAAATGTCCAGAAACAAATAACTTTCTTCTGAAACTCGTCAGTCTATTCTTGTTCTGAGAAATGAAGGCTATTCCCAATGCGAGAAATTGCCAAGAAACTGAAGATCTCATACAACGCTGTGTGCTACTCCCTTCACAGAACAGCGCAAACTGTCTCTAACCAGAATAGAAAGAGGAGGGCCCCGGTGCACAACTGAGCAAGAGGACAAATACATTAAGAGTGTCTAGTTTGAGAAACAGACGCCTCACAGGTCCTCAACTGGCAGCTTCATTAAATAGTACCCGCAAAACACCAGTCTCAACGTCAACAGTGAAGAGGCAACTCCGTGATGCTGACCTTCTAGGCAGAGCTGCAAAGAAAAAGCCATATCTCAGACTGGCCAATAAAAATAAAAGATTAAGATGGGCAAAAGAACACAGACACTGGACAGAGGAAGATTGGAAAAAAAGTGTTATGGACAGACAAATCGAAGTTTGAGGTGTTCGGATCACAAAGAAGAACATTTGAGACGTAGACCAAATGAAAAGATGCTGGAGAAGTGCTTGATGCAATCTGTCAAGCATGGTGGATGCAATGTGATGGTCTGGGGGTGCTTTGCTGGTGGTAAAGTGGGAGATTTGTACAGGGTAAAAAGGATCTTGAAGAAGGAAGGCTATCACTCCATTTTGCAACACCATGCCATACCCTGTGGACGGCGCTTGATTGGAGCCAATTTCCTCCTACAACAGGACAATGACCCAAAGCACAGCTCCAAACTATGCAATAACTATTTAGGGAAGAAGCAGTCAGCTGGTATTCTGTCTATAATGGAGTGGCCAGCACAGTCACCGGATCTCAACCCTATTGAGCTGTAGTGGGAGCAGCTTGACCGTATGGTACGTAAGAAGTGCCCATCAAGCCAATCCAACTTGTGGGAGGTGCTTCTCGAAGCATGGGGTGATATCTCTTCAGATTACCTCAACAACTAGAATGCCAAAGGTCTGCAAGGCAGCAAAGTTTGAAGGACACTATTATTATTTCAATTAAAAATCATTATTTTTAACCTTGTCAATGACTACATTTCCTATGCATTTTGCAATATTTCCTATTAAAACTAAATTCATGTATGTTTTCATGGAAAACAAGGACATTTCTAAGTGACCCCAAACTTTTGAACGGTAGTGTAAGTATTCAGACACTTTACTCAGTACTTTGTTGAAGCACCTTTGCCAATAATTAGAGCTTAGAGTCTTCTTGGGTTTGACGCTACAAGCTTGGCACACCTATATTTGCAGGGTTTCTCCCATTCTTTGCAGATCCTCTCCAGCTCTGTTAGGTTGGATGGGGAGCGTTGCTGCACAGCTATTTTCAGGTCTCTCCAGAGATGTTCGATCGGGTTCAAGTCAGGTCTCTGGCTGGGCCACTAAAGGACATTCAGAGACTTGACACGAAGCCACTCCAGCGTTGTCTTGGCTGTGTGCTTAGGGTCGTTCTCCTGTTGGAAGGTGAACCTTCGCGCCAGTCAGAGGTCTTGATCGCTCTGAAGCATGTTTTCATCAAGGATCTCTCTGGACTTTGCTCCATTCATCATTGCCTCGATCCTGACTAGTCTCCCAGTCCCTACCGGTGAAAAACATCTCCACAGCATTATGCTGCCACCACCATGCTTCACCGTAGGGATGGTGCCAGGTTTCCTCCAGACGTGACGCTTGGCATTCAGGCCAAAGACTTCAATCTTGGTTTCATCAGACCAGAGAATCTTGTTTCTCATGTTCTGAGAGTCCTTTAGGTGCCTTTTGGCAAACTCCAAGTGGGCTGTCGTGCCTTTTACTGAGGAGTAGCTTCCGTCTGGCCACTTTACCATAAAGGCCTGATTGGTGGAGTGCTGTAGAGATGGTTGTCCTTCTGGAAGGTTCTCCCATCTCCACAGAGGAGCTCTAGAGCTCTGTCAGAGCGACCATTGGGTTCTTGGTCACCTCTCTGACCAAGGCCCTTCTCCCCCGATTGCTCAGTTTGGCCGGGCGGCCAGCTCTAGGAAGAGTCTTGGTGGTTCCAAACTTCTTCCATATAAGAATGATGGAGGCCACTGTGTTCTAGGGGACATTCAATGCTGCAGAAATGTTTTGGTACCCTTCCCCAGATCTATGCCTTGGCACAATCCTATCTCGGAGCTCTACGGACAATTCCTTCGACCTCGTGGCTTGGTTTTTGCTCTGACATGCACTGTCAACTGTGGGACCTTATATAGACAGGTGTGTGTCTCTCCAAATCATGTCCAATCAATTGAATTTCCCACAGGTGGACTCCAATCAAGTTGTAGAAACATCTCAAGGATGATCAATGGAAACAGGATGCACCTGAACTCAATTTCGAGTCTCATAGCAACTGGTCTGAATACTGATGTTAATAAGGTATTTCTGTTCTTTAGGTTTAATACAACATTGCAAAAATATCTAAAAACCTGTTTTCGCTTTGTCATTATGGGGTATTGTGTGTAGGTTGCTGAGGAATTGTTTTAATTTAATCAATTTTATAATAATGCTGTAATGTAGCAAAATTTGGAAAGAGTCAAGGGGTCTGAATACTTTCCGAATGCACTGTATAACAAGGACATCACGATGTGAGGACTTTGCAGTCCAAACTGCATCATATCAAACTCACAATCTCCATGATGGTAGCAACACAGAACTATAATAAGTTGGTGATGAGAGGTCTCAGCCTGTTCTATTCATTCCATTTCTATGGGTAGAATGTTGCAGCCCAAATGGCATTCAAACTCACATACACCATGATGGTAGCGCTTTGCAGTCTAAACTGAATTCAAAACAAACTAGCATAAACCACAGCAAAAGGTTACTGTTACTATTTCTGTTGTTGACATTTTTAATACGTTTTATAACTGATTATTTTAACTTATTAAACAGTTAAACCGATAAAACTGGCATTCGGTATATGCTGTCGAAGTACAGTACAGTCTTTTGTGAGGGTTTAATGGTGCAGGGATAATTGCCTTTGCCAGCTGAGTTCATCTCTGTGTGTGTGCACGTGTGTGCGGATGAATAGAGAGATGCTAGCCTCATTTAACGTGGAGCTCAGGCAGAGAGAGGATGGAGGAAGCACCCCATTACATTACACAATGACCACAGAGGCCAGCGGCTAGCCTGAATAGACTCCCAACCCTGCCTTCCCACCCTTTTCACTCACAATATTGACCTATTAACAGTTGGTTGGTTTTGGAAATGTCTCGTCTTGAATTGAATGGCCACACATACAGAAAAGTTCAAAAGTTAGATTTCCCTTAGACTGGAGTGGCAATGTTCCAATTGCTTCATATCAAGTGTTATTAAGTTGTGTTTATATATTTTTGTAATTATATATATTTTTTTTTGGGGGGGGGGGGGGCTGTCACCATCCACCCCTTCGGATGACAACTTTATTATTGGTATTTGAGTGTGGATGTTGGAACAGACCAAGTGACTCCTGTGAAGCAATAAATGTTACAGTATTTGGGTTTATCTTAAATCTAAACTAGCGTGGCGTTTTGAATGTTCCCCCCATTCAGGATCATCCACGAGGCCGGCTACTCCGAGGAGGAGTGTAAGCAGTACAGAGTGGTGGTGTACAGCAACACCATCCAGTCCGTCATCGCCATCATCAGAGCCATGGGGCACCTGAAGATAGACTTTGGGGACGCCGCACGAGCGGTAGGCGACGCGACACGACACGACGCATTGTGACGCGACATTTTGGTCCAGCAATGCAACTTTATAATAATAATAATAATAATAATAATAATGCCATTTAGCAGACGCTTTTATCCAAAGCGACTTACAGTCATGCGTGCATACATTTTTGTGTATTGGTGGTCCCGGGGATCGAACCCACTACCTTGGCGTTACAAGCACCGTGCTCTACCAGCTGAGCTACAGAGGACCAGCAAAACATACGTTTTTTTTAATGAGTTGTTTGCATTATGTCTCTGATGCTCTACTGCAGGGTTTCTTGAACTATGGGTCGGGACCAAACGTGGGTCTGTGAGAGTTGGGTCGACAGTTACAGCGCTATGATAAAGTATTTGCCCCCTTTCTAATTTTCTCTACTTTTGCATATTTGTGATACTGAATGTTATCAGATCTTCAACCAAAAAACCTAATATTAGATAAAGGGAACACAAGTGAACAAATAACACAACAATTACATATTTATTTCATAAACAAAGTTACGCAACACCCAATTCCCCTGTGTAAAAAAGTAATTGCCCCCTTACACTCAATAACTGGTTGTGCCACCTTTAGCTGCAATGACTCCAACCAAGTGCTTCCTGTAGTTGTTGATCAGTATCTCACGTCGCTGTGGAGGAATTTTGGCCCACTCTTCCATGCAGAACTGCTTTAACTCAGTGACGTGTGGGTTTTCAAGCATGAACTGCTCGTTTCAAGTCCTGCCACAACATCTCAATTGGGATTAGGTCTGGACTTTGACCATCATATCACCACCACCATGCTTGACCTTTGGTATGATGTTCTTACTGTGGAATGCAGTGTTTGGTTTTCGCCAGGCATAATGGGACCCATCTCGTCCAAAAAGTTGAGTCAAGTTTGCCAAAAAGCACCTGGATGATCATCAAGACTCTTGGAAGAACGTTCTATGGAAAGATGATTCAAAAGTATAACTTTTTGGACGACATGGTTCCAGTAATGCCTGGCGAAAACCCAACTCTGCATTCCACAGTAAGAACATCATACCAAAGGTCAAGCATGGTGGTGGTGGTATGATGGTTTGGGGATGCTTTGCTGCCTCAGGACTTGGACAACTTGCCTTAATAGAAGGAACCATGAATTCTGCTTTGTATCAGAGAATTCTACAGGAGAATGTCAGACCATCCGTCTGTGAGCTGAAGCTGAAGCGCAGCTGGGTCATGCAGCAAGACAATGATCCAAAACACACAATCAAGTCTACATGAAAATTGCTAAAAAGCAACAAATTGGAAGTTTTGGAATGGCCTAGTCAAAGTCCAGACCTAATCCCAATTGAGATGTTGTGGCAGGACTTGAAACGAGCAGTTCATGCTTGAAAACTCACACGCCACTGAGTTAAAGCAGTTCTGCATGGAAGAGTGGGCCAAAATTCCCCAACAGCGACGTGAGAGACTGATCAACAACTACAGGAAGCATTTGGTTGGAGTCATTGCAGCTAAAGGTGGCACAACCAGTTATTGAGTGTAAGGGGGCAATTACTTTTTCACACAGGGGCAATGGGTGTTGCATAACTTTATTTATGTCATAAATGAAATAAATATGTAATTGTTGTGTTATTTGTTCACTTATGTTCCCTTTATCTAATATTAGGTTTTGGTTGAAGATCTGATAACATTCAGTATCACAAATATGCAAAAGTAGAGAAAATTAGAAAGGGGGCAAATACTTTTTCATTGCACTGTATGAGCTAAATCTATAATCACACACTATTTCTTCTTAATTTGGGTCTTTGGAGGGCAATTTGGGTCACCAGAGGACGGTCAATTTCTCATCTGGGTCTCGAGCTGAAAAGGTTTAAGAACCCCATGCCCTACTGTATTTTATGAGCTGAGTCTTTACAGTTCTCATTGTCTACTGAGCAGGTCTCACATTTTCACCAAGGGCCTGATTTTAGATCTGAGAAAAGCGCACACAACTCAGACTTTTCATCTTTTACAGGTGGGGTATTGTGTGTAGGCCAGTGACAAAGCATCTCTATTTAATCCATTTTAAGTTCAGGCTGTAACACAACAAAATGTTGAAAAAGTCAAGGGGTGTGAATACTTTTCAGAAGGCGCTGTACCTGTGGGAATGTACGAGCTTAGAAATTACCCTTTTTGGAAGCCGATTTTGGAATGTTTTGCAGCCTCCAGGGTTTTCCTCAGGAGGGGACATAGATCAACATATGGCAGTGTTTCCCAAACCTCTCCTTGAGTAACCACAGCGGTTCCACTTATTCTATCTATTCTAGACTACCTGATTTCAATTCATGAAGTGGTTGGTGATTGTACACTGAACAAAAATATAAACACGACATGCAACAATTTCAAAGATTTTACTGAGTTACAGTTCATATAAGGAAATCAGTCAATTTAAATAAATAAATTAGGCCGTAATCTATGGATTTCACATGCCTGGGGATACAGATATGCATCTGTTGGTCACAGATACCTTAAAAAATAAGTAGGGGCGTGGAACCAGTCAGTATCTGGTGTGACCATTTGCCTCATGCAGCGCGACACATCTCCTTCACATAGAGTTGATCAGGCTGTTGATTGTGGCCTGTGGAATGTTGTCCCACTCCTCTTCAATGGTTGTGTGAAGTTTCTGGATATTGGTGGGAACTGGAACACGCTGTCGTACACGTCGATCCAGAGCATCTCAAACATGCTCAATGGGTGACATGTCTGATGAATATGCAGGCCATGGATAAACTGGGACATGTTCAGCTTCCAGGAATTGTGTACAGATCCTTGCGACATGGGGCCGTGCATTATCATGCTGAAACATGAGGTGATGGCGGCGGATAAATTGCAAGACAAATGGGCCTCAGGATCTCGTCATGGTATCTCTGTGCATTCAAATTGCCATCGATAAAATGCAATTGTGTTCGTTGTCCGTAGCTTATGCCTGCCCATACCATAACCCCACCATGGGGCACTCTGTTCACAATGTTGATATCAGCAAACCGCTCGCCCACACAATGCCATACATGCTGTCTGCTATCTTCCCGGCACAGTTGAAACAGTGATTCATTTGTGAAGAGCACACTTCACCAGCGTGCCAGTTGCCATCGAAGGTGAGCTTTTCCCCGCTGAAGTCGGTTACGTCGTCGAACTGCAGTCAGGTCAAGACCCTGGTGAGGATGACGAGCACGCAGATGAGCTTCCCTGAGACGGTTTCTGAATGTTTGTGCAGAAATTATTTGGTTGTGCAAACCCACAGTTTCATCAGCTGTCCGGGTGAAGAAGCCGGATGTGGAGGTCATGGGCTGGCGTAGTTACACGTGATCTGCGGTTGTGAGGCCGGTTGGACGTACTGCCATATTCTCTAAAACGATGTTGGAGGTGGCTTATGGTAGAGAATTGAACATTAAATCTCTGGCAACAGCTCTGGTGGACATTCCTTCAGTCAGCATACAATTGCATGCTCCCTCAACTTGAGACATGTACTGCACATTTGAGTGGCCTTTTATTGTCCCCAGCACAAGGTGTACCTGTGTAATGATCATGCTGTTTAATCAGCTTCTTGATATGCCACACCTGTCAGGTGGATGGATTATCTTGGCAAAGGAGAAATGCTCATTAACAGGGATGTAAACAAATTTGAGCACATCATTTGAGAGAAATAAGCTTTTTGTGTGTATGGAACATTTCTGGGATATTTTATTTCAGCTCATGAAACATGGGACCAACGCTTAGCATGTTGCGTTTATATTTTTGTTCTGTGTAGTTAACCAGTTGAATCAGGCGAGCTTGTTCTGGAATAGATTAAGCATCTGGAACTGGCTGGGTATGGGTCCCAGAAGCGATTTGGGGAAACAAATTGATCTGGTCAATCAATTAATCACTGGTCTAATGAGCATGTCTATGTTGCCAGGACGATGCTCGTCAGCTGTTTGTATTGGCTGGTACAACGGAGGAGGGTGTGGTATCATCGGATCTGACCGGCGTGATGCGGAGACTGTGGACGGACAGCGGGGTCCAGAACTGCTTCCTGCGCTCCAGAGAGTACCAGCTCAACGACTCAGCATCCTAGTAAGACACACACACACACACACACACACAGACCGACAGACACAGTACACACACAGATACACATGCACAGTACACCTCCACTTGTCATGCTTATAGACTGGTTTTATTTACACGTACTACAAATACGTGCCACAAAGATGCACCCCTGGCATTTTACAATGCTGGAATTTAATTGCAGCTTGCCGGTGTAGCTTCCAAAAGCTGTAAGCTGCCGACAGATTCCATTCAAGAGGACGACAGTGTTTCTTAATTCACTGATATGATCTTGTGATACACGACTGAAACTCGCCTCGCCCTCTTTGCCCTGTATTTCTGTTAGGCTAAACCTGACAGGAGAGAGGGACAAGACTGGACTTGCTCATCCCTCTGTCTTGTACAAGCTTGTTCAGAATGTAGACCTAGCTAACTGATACAGCTCATGGTGTTGGCAGTGGGAGGTGATGATAAACACCAACATTACTCAGCTGGTTGTCCAGCTGTTATCGTTTCAGTTATGAAATATTAGAGTTGCTCTACAGTGTAAATGAATGTATTACACTGTAGCATATTGTTTATCCAGCTGTCATTTCAGTTATAATTTGAATTAGTTACAGTTCTGATTTAGAACCTTCATCGTAGAGGAATGTAATTGACTGTACCCTACATACCGTGTATTACGCTATACAGTAGATAGTGTAAATACAGTAGATAGTATAAATACAGTAGATTGTGTAAATACAGTAGATAGTGTAAATACAGTGTACTGTAATTGTACACCAGAATCTAAAAGAGGGAACTAACTTGATTTATACATCTACTGAATATTTAGACCAGGGTTCCCCAACTGGCAGCCCGCGGGCCTAATTTGCCCCCCACCCCCCCCTGTAAAAACACCAGCAAATCAGCTTAGTGATATTTATTTGGTCTCTTCCAAAGTATTCCCATGCATAATAGAGCGTTATTTAGGTACACCGTCCTGTTCATGAAAATGGTTTGCTCCTACAGACAGTGAGTCACGTGGCCGTGGCTTGCTATATGAAGCAGGCAGGCGGGCATCGAGACATTCAGTTACTGTTCGATTTGAACATTAGAATGGGCAAAACAAGTGCCCTAATCGACTTTGAGCGTGGTATGATTGTCGGTGCCAGGCCTGCCGGTTCCAGTATCCCAGAAACTCCTGGGCTTTTCACGCACCACAGTGTCTAGGGTTCCCCCGAGAATGGTGCGACAAACAAAAAAACATCCAGTCAGCGGCAGTCCTGTGGGCGAAAACAGCTTGTTGTTGAGAGGTCGAAGGAGAATGGCAAGAATGGTGCAAGCTAACAGGCTAACCACAAACAGGCAAATAACGGCGCAGTACAACAGTGGTGTGCAGAACGGCATCTCAGAACACAAAAACCCGTCGGTCCTTGTCACAGGTGGCCTATTGCAGCAGACGACCACACCGGGTTCCACTCCTATCAGCTAAAAACTACAAGAAGCGGCTCCAGTTGGCCATGCGATCACCAACACTGGACAATTGAGAAGTGGAAAAACATTGCCTGGTCCGACAAGTCCCGGTTCCTGTTGCGTCATGCTGATGGAAGAGTCCGAATTTGGCTTAAGGTTTGGGGAATGTTTTCCTGGCACACGTTAGGTTCCTTGATACTAATTGAGCAATGTTTCCATGGCCTGAAAAATTTGGGCTGTTCTGGAGGCAAGGGGGGGGTCTAACCCGGTACTAGATGGGAGTACCTAATAATCTGAGTGTATGTGATCGTATACAATCGAAAGCAAAGGTTTGAAATTATTATGTTATATTCATTTTATATCTGTTTTGGGCTTCTTGCGGTCAATTTGCAGTCTTCAAATTATTTGTAATTATGTTCCAGCCCACTGACCATCCGCTCAAGAAAAAATCGTCCCGTGGCTGAATCTAGTTGATGATCCCTGATTTTAGACAATGTCACCATAAGAGGAAGTTCACGTAGACCAAGAACAATAGTGTATAATTTTTTCCCAGTGAGTTATTTACCATTATGATAAATGCTAAGTTAATAGCAACCTTTTGGTGTCCATATCACACATCCTGCCTGGCGCGGGGGTAGTGGGTTAGTGTGAAGGACACGTCGACTTTGTTTTGGCAACACAGGACATGTAGTGGTAGTTGTAGGTCAGAGCTGTCTGTCTGTCAACGCAAGACCTGGGTTCAAATAGTATTTAAAATAATTTAAAATACTGTGCTTGATTGAGCTTGCCTGGCTTAATGGACCAATGGAATAGTCCCAAAAGTGCAAACTCCACCCACCTGGAACTACAGGCAGTCTAGAGCCAAACGCTCAAAGTATTTAAACATGTCTGGTTGTGTCTAGGGGCTCTCTGTCTGTCTGTCCACGTTGCATAGCTGCTTGGTTGGAGAGACTACTAGAGTGAGTCAGCCTAGCCATAACATGCTCTCTGTTTTCACTCACACCTCTAGCAGCCGATGTTTATCATTTATCAACATATTTAGACTAAATTCACATGGATTCCACAGGCCTCTGCTGTCTCTGTCTGTCCTCCTGTCCAGCCTCGTCTGTCTCTGTCTGTCCTCCTGACCAGCCTCGTCTGTCTCTGTCTGTCCTCCTGTCCAGCCTCGTCTGTCTCTGTCTGTCCTCCTGACCAGCCTTGTCTGTCTCTGTCTGTCCTCCTGACCAGCCTCGTCTGTCTCTGTCTGTCCTCCTGACCAGCCTCGTCTGTCTCTGTCTGTCTTCCAGTCCAGCCTCGTCTGTCTGTCCTCCAATCCAGCCTCGTCTGTCTGTCCTCCAGTCCAGCCTCGTCTGGCTCTGTCTGTCTCTGTCTGTCCTCCTGTCCAGCCTCGTCTGTCTGTCCTCCAGTCCAGCCTCGTCTGGCTCTGTCTGTCTCTGTCTGTCCTCCTGTCCAGCCTCGTCTGTCTGTCCTCCAGTCCAGCCTCGTCTTTCTCTGCCTCTCAGGCATCGGCTGTCTCTGTCTGTCGTCTCTCAGGCCTCGGCTGTCTCTGTCTGTCGTCTCTCAGGCCTCGGCTGTCTCTGTCTGTCGTCTCTCAGGCATCGGCTGTCTCTGTCTGTCGTCTCTCAGGCATCGGCTGTCTCTGTCTGTCGTCTCTCAGGCCTCGGCTGTCTCTGTCTGTCGTCTCTCAGGCCTCGGCTGTCTCTGTCTGTCGTCTCTCAGGCCTCGGCTGTCTCTGTCTGTCGTCTCTCAGGCCTCGGCTGTCTCTGTCTGTCGTCTCTCAGGCCTCGGCTGTCTCTGTCTGTCGTCTCTCAGGCCTCGGCTGTCTCTGTCTGTCGTCTCTCAGGCCTCGGCTGTCTCTGTTACCAGAGAATATGTCCTCCAGTCACATCCACTTGACTGTTGTTCACTTTGTAAAAAGGGCTTTACATACCTTTTGATTGATTGACTGGACATACTGTCTAAATCAAATCAAAGCAAATGTTATCCGTCACATGCTTCGTAAACAACCGGTGTAGACTAACAGTGAAATGCTTACTTATGGGCCCTTCCCAACAATGTAGAGAGAAAGAAAATAGAGAAATAATAAAAAAGTAAAACATGTAATAATAAATACACAATTAGTAACGGTTCTACTAAGCTAACATATGGAAGTATCATTTATCTATTTGATTTTGAATTTTAGGACCCCTTTAGGTATATATAAAAAATGTAATAAAAGATACCTTTTAGACCAGTCTTGTGAGGCTTGTGGGTGTCCTAGAGCAAAACCGACGTGTTCGTGAGAGTCTCACCTTTCCATATGGGTCACACTAGTAGGTAACCCAAACTGTTCGGACGCTACAGACAGAAGTTGGCAGATCGGCGGTACCGATTTCAGACAAGTCCCTGGCTGCATCACCACTTGTGGGTGTTGTAGAGCAAAACAGAGAACACCATTGTGTTCGTGAGAGTCATCTTTCCATAGAGTGGTCATATTAGTTCGGACGCTACAGATGTTTTTGTGAGAAGACCGATTTTCAGGACGTCTCATGGTCTGACAAACACCGCTGTAGCTCGGCCAGCTTCCACCGCAGATGCTGAAGGCCGCCATTAGCAGATGCTAATGGTAAAGAAAACATCTCTAGCTTAAACAGAAGGATTTTTATGGGGATTTCTTTATTATACTAATTAGATTTCCGTGGGGGTGCGGACATCGACTCTAGGGGGTTAACTATCTATTTAGCAGTCTTATGGCTTGGGGGTAGAAGCTGTTCAGGGACCTGTTGGTTCCAGACATGGGGCATCAATACCGCTTTCTGTGCGGTAGCATAGAGAACAGTCTGACTTGGGTGGCTGGAGTCTTTGACAATTTTTAGGGCCTTCCCCTGACACCGCCTGGTATAGAGGTCCTGGATGCCAGGGAGCTCGGCCCCAGTGATGTAGTGCCTTGCGGTCGGATGCCAAGCAGTTGCCATACCTAGCGGTGATGCAGGTCTCATCGTCGTCGGTGATCAGGCCTACCACCGTTGTGTCTTCGGCAAACTTAATGATGGTGTTGGAGTCGTGCGCGGCCACGCAGTCGTGGGTGAACAGGTAGTACAGGAAGGGACTAAGCACGCACCCCTGAGGTGCCCCCGTGTTGAGGGTCAACGTGGGTTATGTGTTGTTGCCTACCCTCACCACCTGGGGTCGGCCTGTCAGGAAGTCCAGGATCCAGTTGCAGAGGGAGGTGTTCAGTCCCAGGGTCTTTACAGTGCCTTCAGAAAAGTATTCACACCCCTTGACTTTTTCCACATTTTGTTGCGCTACAGCCTGAATTTAAAATGGGTTAAACAGAGATGTTTTGTCACTGGCCTGAACACAATACCCATAATGCCAAAGTGGAATTATTTTTCAAATGTTTTACTAATGAATTAGAATGAAAAGCTGAAATGTATTGATTCAATAAGTCTTCAACCCATTTGTTATGGCAGGCCTAAATAAGTTCAGGAGTAAAAATGTGCTTAACAAGTCACATAAGTTGAATGGCAATAACAGTGTTTAACATGATTTTTGAATGACTACCTCATCTCTGTACCCCACATACAATTATCTGTAAGGTCCCTCAGTCGAGCAGTGAATTTCAAACACAGATTCAACCACAAAGACCAGGGAAGTTTTCCAATGCCTCTCAAAGAAGGGCACCTATTGGTAGATGGGTTTAAAAAATAGCTGACATGGAATATCCCTTTGAGCATGGTGAAGTTATTAATTACACTTTGGATGGTGTATCAATACACCCAGTCGCTACAAAGATGCAGGGGTCCTTTCTAACTCAGTTGCATGAGAGGAAGGAAACCACTCATGGACCATGAGGCCAATGGTGACTTAAAATCAGTTAGGAGAAAACTGAGGATGGATGAACATTGTAGTTACTCCACAATACTAACCTAATTGACAGAGTGAAAACAAGGAAGCCTGTACAGAATAAATAAATATTCCAAAACATGCATCCTGTTTGCCATAAGGCACTAAAGTAATACTGCAAAAAATGTGTCAACGCAATTCACCTTTTGTCCTGAATACAAAGTGTTATGTTTGGGGCAAATCCAACACAACACATTACTGAGTACCACTATCCATATTTAATCATTAAGGACTATGGAATTTTTCAGGATACAAAGAAATGGAATGGAGCTAAGTACAGGCAAAATCCTAGAGGAAAACCTGGTCCAGTCTGCTTTCCACCAGACACTGGGAGATGAATTCACCTTTTCAGCAGGACAATAACCTAAAACACAAATCTAAATCTACACTGGAGTTGCTTACCAAGAAGACAGTGAATGTTCCTGAGTGGCCGAGTTTTGAAATCTACTTGAAAATATTTGGCAAGACCTGAAAATGGCTGTCTAGCAATGATCAACAACCAGAGCTTTAAGAATTTTGAAAAGAATAATGGGAAAATGTTGCACAATCCAAGTGTGGAAGGCTCTTAGAGACTTACCCGGAAAGACTCACAGCTGTAATCGCTGCCAAAGGTGCTTTTACAAAGTATTGACTTGGGTGTGAATACTTACAGTGGGGGAAAAAAAGTATTTAGTCAGCCACCAATTGTGCAAGTTCTCCCACTCAAAAAGATGAGAGAGGCCTGTAATTTTCATCATAGGTACACGTCAACTATGACAGACAAATTGATTTTTTTTTTCTCCAGAAAATCACATTGTAGGATTTTTTTATGAATTTATTAGCAAATTATGGTGGAAAATAAGTATTTGGTCACCTACAAACAAGCAAGATTTCTGGCTCTCACAGACCTGTAACTTCTTCTTTAAGAGGCTCCTCTGTCCTCCACTCGTTACCTGTATTAATGGCACCTGTTTGAACTTGTTATCAGTATAAAAGACACCTGTCCACAACCTCAAACAGTCACACTCCAAACTCCACTATGGCCAAGACCAAAGAGCTGTCAAAGGACACCAGAAACAAAATTGTAGACCTGCACCAGGCTGGGAAGACTGAATCTGCAATAGGTAAGCAGCTTGGTTTGAAGAAATCAACTGTGGGAGCAATTATTAGGAAATGGAAGACATACAAGACCACTGATAATCTCCCTCGATCTGGGGCTCCACGCAAGATCTCACCCCGTGGGGTCAAAATGATCACAAGAACGGTGAGCAAAAATCCCAGAACCACACGGGGGGACCTAGTGAATGACCTGCAGAGAGCTGGGACCAAAGTAACAAAGCCTACCATCAGTAACACACTACGCCGCCAGGGACTCAAATCCTGCAGTGCCAGACGTGTCCCCCTGCTTAAGCCAGTACATGTCCAGGCCCGTCTGAAGTTTGCTAGAGTGCATTTGGATGATCCAGAAGAGGATTGGGAGAATGTCATATGGTCAGATGAAACCAAAATAGAACTTTTTGGTAAAAACTCAACTCGTCGTGTTTGGAGGACAAAGAATGCTGAGTTGCATTCAAAGAACACCATACCTACTGTGAAGCATGGGGGTGGAAACATCATGCTTTGGGGCTGTTTTTCTGCAAAGGGACCAGGACGACAGATCCGTGTAAAGGAAAGAATGAATGGGGCCATGTATCGTGAGATTTTGAGTGAAAACCTCCTTCCATCAGCAAGGGCATTGAAGATGAAACGTGGCTGGGTCTTTCAGCATGACAATGATCCCAAACACACCGCCCGGGCAACGAAGGAGTGGCTTCGTAAGAAGCATTTCAAGGTCCTGGAGTGGCCTAGCCAGTCTCCAGATCTCAACCCCATAGAAAATCTTTGGAGGGAGTTGCCCAGCGACAGCCCCAAAACATCACTGCTCTAGAGGAGATCTGCATGGAGGAATGGGCCAAAATACCAGCAACAGTGTGTGAAAACCTTACAGAGACTTACAGAAAACGTTTGACCTGTGTCATTGCCAACAAAGGGTATATAACAAAGTATTGAGAAACTTTTGTTATTGACCAAATACTTATTTTCCACCATAATTTGCAAATAAATTCATAAAAAATCCTATAATGTGATTTTCTGGATTTTTTTCCTCATTTTGTCTGTCATAGTTGACGTGTACCTATGATGAAAATTACAGGCCTCTCTCATCTTTTTAAGTGGGAGAACTTGCACAATTGGTGGCTGACTAAATACTTTTTTCCCCCACTGTATGTAAATTTGATATATATGTATTTCATTTTCAATAAATGTGCAAATATTTCTAAGAACATGTTTTCACTTTGTCATTATGGGGTATTGTGTGTAGATGGGTGAGAAAAAAATCCCTTTAATCCATTTTGAATTCAGGCTGTAACACAACAAAATGTGGAATAAGTCTAGGGGTATGGATACCTTCTGAAAGCGCTGTAGCTTAGTGATGAACTTGGAGGGCACTATGGTGTTGAACGCTGAGCTGTCGTCAATTAACAACATTCTTACATACAGTGCCTTCGGAAAGTATTCAGACCCCTTGACTTTTTCCAAATGTTGTTACGTTACAGCCGTATTCTAAAATGTATAAAAAACAATCCTCAGCAGTCTATACACAATACCTTATAATGACAAAGCGAAAACAGGTTTTTAGAAACTTTTGCTAATTTATTATAAATAAAAAAACAGAAATACCTTATTAACTGAGCAACTAGGGGAGAAGGGCCTTGGTCAGGGAGGTGACCAAGAACCCGATGGTCACTTTGACAGAGCTCTAGATTTCCTCTGTGGAGATCGGAGAACCATGTGCTGTTGGTTGCGACTTGGCTACCTGCCAAACTTTTCGTTTTTTACTTTTAATAACCGTTTAATCAAAACTTTGCACATTTAACCAACGTCTTACTTTTTTCCTCGCTCAACTTTTTTCAATTCAACTTTTTCTCCCCGGATGCTTTAGTACCTGGATACCAACAACCGAGCCAGGCTACGAAGAGCTCAACTCATACAACACTCTATAAAACTACTAAAGGAAAGTGTTAGTTTCCAGCGTATGAGTGTGACTCCAATTGTTGACCAGTAAATGCTGTAATTGTATGTTTTGTATCCCCCACGACTACAGACACTGGGGGACACGCCTTACACAACTCTGAGAGGCTACACTGAACACAAACACTCAGCCGGGCCTGTGCGTAGAAAGGAACAGCTGGCGACCTACCACTGATAAACGACCCAGACATCCCCCCCCCCTCCCCTGTGCTTCTCTCTCACATTCAACGAGAGACAGACATCAGCACAGTTGTGCGGGGGGCGGGTGGGGGCGTCTAATTCCCTGGCAGAGCCTGGAAATGTTTGTTCCCTTGGACCGTCGGCCTGCAGCAGTGAAAAGTCATTTGAATCTGCTGGGGACTCACGAGCTAGTAAATGTATAATATGCGATGTTCGTTGTTGTCACTGGGAAAGGTCAGATGGATACCTTAATTTGTGAAATATGTATTGAACTTGATGCAGCTAAAGAAAGGATTATTACTCTTCATGAAGAAATAAACAATTTGACCAAGCGCCTTGAACTGAATAAGAGTTCTATGAGAATATCGGTATCTTTAAATGCTTCCTATCAAAACATCCAAGAGGCTCATAATTGTACATATTATATAATATTTTAGTCATTTAGCAGACGCTCTTATCCAGAGCGACTTACAGTTAGTGAGTGCACAATTTTTTATTTTTTTTATACTGGTCCCCTGTGGGAATCAAACCAACAACCCTGGCGTTGCAAACGCCATGCTCTACCAACTGAGCTACAAATCAAATCAAATAAAATTTTATTGGTCACATGCGCCGAATACAACAGGTGCAGACATTACAGTGAAATGCTTACTTACAGCCCTTAACCAACAGTGCATTTATTTATTTATTTTTTATTACATGGGATACAATAATGGGACCTTCCTGGACTATAATCAATTTCCGCCACTGCACCCCTCTACTAGCTTGAACCAGAAAATGGCTGCTCACTGTTCGACTCCAGGTGAGCGTAAATGGATGCGTGTCGGAACCAGAAAGAACGAGAAGAATCAATCTCAGCGTGCCTGCCTTCTTCCCTTACGTCCGGACTTAAGCCCCTGTACCAGCTGTCCTCTGTTGGGGGCTTGGGTGTTCCCTCCATGGCTGTGGATGACCCTCCAGCTACCTCTCCCTGTCCTAGTCAATCAACTGCCTGGGAACAGCCTGGACCACCGCGGCCCCCCTCCGCTGGGCGGTGCTCTCTGGATCAGAGCTATGTCCCTTTGGTGGTTGTGGCCTGCACGCAGCCTGCGTCTCAGCAGCCCTCTTCTCAGGTGAGTTCTGTGGCTCTGGCATCGCAATCTGCTTCGAGACACGGCAGAGGCCAGATCGTTCTGGCGATTGTGATAGGGAGTTCGGTGGTGAGGCATATATCTGTACCTGGGGCAAATACTTTGTGTTTTCCTGGGGCAAAAGTTCAGGATATCACCAGGTTGCTTCCCGAGGCTGTGAGTCAGTCACCAGGGGATGATACTGTCATGGTTCACGTGGGGTCAAATTACATTATGAAGGGCAGCTCAGAACAGCTGAAGATGGATTTTAAAGAACTGATTGGGTCTCTACCTGACACCAACAAATGGCCCATAGTATCTGGCCCTCTGCCCTCCCTAAATCGTGGCATTGAACGGTTCATCAGACTTTTAGCCCTCCATAACTGGCTACGAGACTATTGCAGCTCTGTGGGTGACAATGTTGATACCTTCTGGAAACAAAACTCGTATTATAAGGAGGATGGGATCCACCCAAATCATTTGGGTTCCTGGATCCTTTTACAGCGTTATAAGGCTACATTGAGACAATGACTTATCAAAGCCCAGCTCATTTAATCCCTACCATTGTGTCGCTGAATTGTCATAATGATTCAGCAAATGTACATTATCCTAGGGGCGTTGGAAGACACAATGTAAATAACCTAATTAACGTCCCTCTTACTGCCCGGAATGCCTCTGCTGATCCTACAGCTATTGTATGCGGTAATCATATGCTAATGAACCAGAGTAATACTGTTAGCACTGAGGTGGTGTGCGCTAGCAATAAGTTATCTGTGTGCAGCTCACCCTGCACTAATAAAAATAACCCAAGTATGTCTACCTCTGCTAAGCTTCCCAGTAAAGCAAGAAAAATAATCAAGCATCCTAGAAACATGTTAAAAATAGCCCACGTTAACATATGTAGCTTAAGAAACAAGGTTCATAAAATCAATAATTTGACATTCATATTCTGACAATCTCTGAAACTCACTTAGATAATACCTTTGATACAGTGGTAGCAATACAAGGTTATAACATTTACAGTAAAGACAGAAATGCCAACGGGGCGGTGTTGTGGTCTATATTCAGAACCATATTCCTGTAAAGCTTAGAGAAGATCTCATGTTAAATACTGTTGAAGTAATATGGCTACAGGTTCATCTGCCTCACCTAAAGCCCATTCTGGTGGGAAGCTGCTAAAGACCACCAAGTGCTAATAGTCAGTATCTGGATAACGTGTGAAATGCTTAATAACATGTGATATCAGTAGAGAGGTATACTTTCTGGGTGATTTAAATATTGACTGGCTTTCATCAGGCTGCCCATTCAATAGAAAGCTTCAAACTGTAACTAGTGCCTGCAACCTGGTCCAGGTTATATATCAACCTACCAGGGTAGTTACAAACAGTACAGGAATGAAATCATCAACATGTATTGATCATATCTTTACTAATGCTGCGGAAATTTGTTTAAAAGCAGTATCCAAATTCATCGGATGTAGTGATCACAATATAGTAGCCATATCTTGGAAAATCAAAGTTCCAAAGGCTGGGCCTAATATTTTGTATAAAAGAGGTCATACAAGAAGGTCTGTAGTGATTCCAATGTTGTTGATATGAAGAATATTTGTTGGTCTGTGGTGTGTAATGACGAGCAACCAGACACTGCACTATGAAATTGCTTATCCCAGTTACTAATAAGCAGGCACCCATTAAGAAAATGACTGTAAAAATGGTTAGATCGCCGTGGATTGATGAGGAATTGAAAAATTGTATGGTTGAGAGGCAAATAGGTCTGGCTGTACAACCGATTGGCAAAGGTACTGCAAATTGAGAAATCATGTGACTAAACTGAATAAAAGAAGAAACTACACTATAAAACAAAGATAAATGACATAAAGAATAATAGTAAAAAGCTTTGGAGCACCTAAAATGAAATTTTGGGCAAAAAGGCAAACTCCGCTCCATCATTAATTGAATCAGATGGCTCATTCATCGCAAAACCCACTGATATTGCCAACTACTTTAATGATTTTTCTCATAGGCAAGATTAGCAAACGCTGACACTACACAATCAAGTATATCTGACCAAATTATGAAAGACAAGCGTTGTAATTTTGAATTCTGTAAAGTAAGTGTGGAAGAGGTGAAAAGTATTATTATCGATAAAAAATGACAAGCTACCGGGGTCTGACAACTTGGATGGAAAATTACTGATGATAATAGCGGACGATATTGCCACTCCTATTTGCCATATCTTCAATTTAAGCCTACTAGAAAGTGTGTGCCCTCAAGCTTGGAGGGAAGCAAAAGTTATTCCCCTACCTAAGAATAGTAAAGCCCCCTTAACTGGCTCAAATAGCCGACCAATCAGCCTGTTACCAACCCTTAGTAAACTTTTGGAAAAAATTGTTTGACCAGATAAAATGCTATTTTACAGTAAACAAATTGACAACAGACTTTCAGCACGCTTGTAGGGAAGTACATTCAACAAGCACAGCACTTACACAAATGACTGATGATTGGCTGAGAGAAATTGATGATAAAAATATTGTGGGGGCTGTTTTGTTAGACTTCAGTGCGGCTTTTGACTTTATCGATCATAGTCTGTTGCTGGAAAAACGTATGTGTTATGGCTTTACACCCCTTGCTATATTGTGGATAAAGAGTTACCTGTCTTAACAGAACACAGAGGGTGTTCTTTAATGGAAGCCTCTCCAACAAAATACAAGTAGAATCAGGCATTCCCCAGGGCAGCTGTTTAGGCCCCTTACTTTTTAAAATCTTTACTAACAACATGCCACTGGCTCTGAGTAAAGCCAGTGTGTCTGTATGCGGATGACTCAACACTATACACGTCAGCTACCACAGCGACTGAAATGACAGCAACACTTAACAAAGTGCTGCATTTAGTTTCAGAATGGGTGGCAAGGAATAAGTTAGTCCTAAATGTTTCAAAAACAAAAAGCATTGTATTTGGGACAAATAATTTACTAAACCCTGAACCTAGACTAAATCTAAAGTAATGAATTATGTGGAAATTTAGCAAGTTGAGGAGACTAAATTGCTTGGAGTAACCCTGGATTGTAAACTGTCATGGTTAAAACATATTGATACAACAGTAGCTAGGATGGGGAGAAGTCTGTCTATAATAATGCGCTGCTCTGCATTCTTAACAGCACTATCAACAAGGCAGGTCCTACAGGCCCTAGTTTTGTCGCACCTGGACTACTGTTCAATAGTGTGGTCAGGTGCCACAAAGAGGGACTTAGGAAAATTGCAATTGGCTCAGAACAGGGCAGCACAACTGGCCCTTGGATGTACACAGACAGCTAACATTAATAATATGCATGTCAATCTCTCCTGGCTCAAAGTGGAGGAGAGATTGACTTCATCACTACTTGTATTTGTGAGGTATTGACATGTTGAATGCACCGAGCTGTCTGTTTGAACTCCTGGCACACAGCTCGGACACCCATGCATACCCCACAAGACATGCCACCAGAGGTCTCTTCACAGTCCCCAAGTCAAGAACAGACTATGGGAGGCGCACAGTACTACATAGAGCCATGACTACATGGAACTCTATTCCACATCAAGTAACTCATGCCAGCAGTAAAATTAGATTTAAAAACAGATAAAAATACACCTTATGGAACAGCGGGGACTGTGAAGCAACACAAACATTGACACATGCATACAAACACACGATAACATACGCACTATACACACATGTACACATGGATTTTG
Organism: Coregonus lavaretus; assembly: GCF_964263955.1. Taxonomy (NCBI): domain Eukaryota; kingdom Metazoa; phylum Chordata; class Actinopteri; order Salmoniformes; family Salmonidae; genus Coregonus; species Coregonus lavaretus. Next base: position 5,158,145 of record NC_140009.1, on the reverse strand, counting down.
TGTTATAGATATGTGGTAGTAGAATAGAGGCCTGAGGGGGCACACTTAATATGTTGTGAAATCTGTTATGAATGTATTGTAATGTTTTTAAAATGTATAACTGCCTTAATTTTGCTGGACCCCATAATAAATACAAATACACAAATCTCTGCAGCACTCCACCAATCAGGCCTTTATGGTAGGGTGGCCAGATGGAAGCCACTCCTCAGTAAAAGGCACAAGACAGCCCGCTTGAAGTTTGCCAAAAGGCACCTCAAGACTCTCAGACCATCTCTGGTCTGATGAAACCAAGATTGAACTCTTTGGCCTGAATGCCAAGCGTCACATCTGGAGGAAACCTGGCACCATCCCTACGGTGAAGCATGGTGGTGGCAGCATCATGCTGTGGGGATGTTTCTGAGCGGCAGTGACTGGGAGACTAGTCAGGATCAAGGGAAAGATGAACGGAGAAAAGTACAGAGAGATCCTTGATGAAAACCTGCTCCAGAGCGCTCAGGACCTCAGACTGGGGCGAAGGCTCACCTTCCAACAGGACAACGACCCTAAGCGCACAGCCAAAACAAAGCAGGAGTGGCTTTGGGACAAGTCTCAATGTCCTTGAGTGGCCCAGCCAGAGCACAGACTTGAACCCGATCAAACATCTCTGGTGAGACCTGAAAATAGCTGTGCAGCAACACTCCCCACCCAACCTGACAGAGCTTGAGAGGATCTGCAGAGAAGAATGGGAGAAACTCCCCAAATACAGGTGTGCCAAGCTTGTAGCGTCATACCCAAGAAGACTCGAGGCTGTAATCGCTGCCAAAGGTGCTTGAACAAAGTACTGAGTAAATGGTCTGAATACTTATGTAAATGTGATATCAGTTTTTTTATTTTAGTTTTATTATTAGAAGAAATGTCTAAAAACCTGTTTTTGCTTTGTCATTATGGGGTATTGTGTGTAAACAATTGTATCAATTTTAGAATAAGGCTGTAACGTAACAATATGGTAAAAGTCAAGGTGTCAGAATACTTTCCGAATGCACTATAGGTGTTCCTTGTGTCCAGGTGGGAAAGGGCAGTGTGGAGTGCAATAGAGATTGCATCATCTGTGGATCTGTTGGGGCATTATGCAAATTGGAGTGGGTCCAGGGTGTCTTGCCAGCTGGTCAGCGCATGCTCTGAGTACGCGTCCTGGTATTCTGTCTGGCCCTGCGGCCTTGTGAAAGTTAACCTGTTTAAAGGTCTTACATCGGCTACCGAGAGTGTGATCACACAGTCGTCCGGAACAGCTGGTGCTTTCATGTGTGGTTCAGTGTTGCTTGTCTCGAAGCAAGCATAGAAGGCATTTAGCTCATCTGGTAGGCTCAAGTCACTGGACCGCTTGCGGCTGGGTTTCCCTTTTGTAATCCGTAATAGTTTGCAAGCCCTGTCACATCCGACAAGCTTCCGAGCCGATGTAGTCAATTCGATTTTAGTGCTGTATTGACGCTTTGCCTGTTAGATGGTTCGTTGGAAGGCATAGCGGGATTTCTTATAAGCGTCCGGATTAGTGTCCCGCTCCTTGAAAGCGACAGCTCTACCCTTTAGCTCAGTGCGGATGTTGCCTGTAATCCATGGCTTCTGGTTGGGGTATGTACGTAGTACGTACGGCCACTGTGGGGACTACGTCTCTTGGAGAATGTCAGGCTATCCGTCTGTGAGCTGAAGCTGAAGTGCAGCTGGGTCATGCCGCAAGACAATGATCACAATCAAGAAAACTGTTAAAAAGCTACATATTTGAAGTTTTGGAATGGCCTAGTCAAAGTCCAGACCTAATCCCAATTGAGATGTTGTTCTGCCACATCCACAGCGATGTGAGACTGATCAACAACTACAGGAAGCATTTGGTTGCCGTCATTGCAGTTAAAGGTGGCACAATCAGTTATTGAGTGTAAGGAGGCAATTTACTTTTTCACACAGGGGAATTGGGTGTTGCATAACTTTGTTAATTAATTAAATTAAATAAGTATACTTTTTTGTTGTTATTTGTAAACTCATGTTCCCTTTATCTAATATTAGGTTTTGGTTGAAGATCTGATAATATTCAGTATAAAAAATATGCAGAAATAGAGAAAATCAGAAAGGGGGCAAATACTTTTTCACGGCACTGTAAGCCTGTATGAGGGCCTGATAACATTCTTCCCCGTGATAACACACAAGATAGAATGTGAAGTGGCTCTCCAAATGAAGTGCCTTCGGTTGATACCTTTACCTTGACAGAATCTTTTCCTTATACTCATGGTTAATGGGACGTGGAGTCAATGAGGGATATGAGTAACATAACTAAAGAGAGATATATATGTATGTAGTTGATTTTATTAAAATGCACAGGGTGTCTATAAATGGAAAAATACACGTTTTAAAATATCGACCCATCGATTAGTTGAAAGAACAACTACTTTCAGTCGACCAAGGTTTATTTTGGTCTCTCTCTCTCTCCTGACCTGTCTCTCTCGCTCTCTCTCCTGACCTGTCTCTCTCTCTCTCTCCTGACCCGTCTCTCTCGCTCTCTCTTATGACCTGTCTCTCTCTCTCTCTCCTGACCTGTTTCTCTCTCGCCTGACCTGTCTCTCTCGCTCTCTCTTGTGACCTGTCTCTCTCTCCTGACCTGTCTCTCTCGCTCTCTCGTAACCTGTCTCTCTCGCTCTCTCGTAACCTGTCTCTCTCGCTCTCTCTTATGACCTGTCTCTCTCGCTCTCTCCTGACCTGTTTCTCTCTCGCCTGACCTGTCTCTCTCGCTCTCTCTTGTGACCTGTCTCTATCTCCTGACCTGTATCTCTCGCTCTCTCTTGTAACCTGTCTTTCTCACACACTTATGAGCTGTCTCTCTCTCTCGACCTGTCTCTCTCGCTCTCTTATGACCTGTCTCTCTCTCTCTTCTCACCTGTCTCTCTCTCTCTCTTATGACCTGTCTCTCTCGCTCTCTTATGACCTGTCTCTCTCTCTCTTATGACCTGTCTCTCTCTCTCCTGACCCGTCTCTCTCTCCTGACCTGACTCGTTGTCTCTCCTCCCTCAGTTATCTGAATGACTTGGACCGTATTGCCCAACAGAGTTATGTCCCCACCCAGCAAGATGTGCTGAGGACCAGAGTCAAGACTACCGGCATCGTGGAGACACACTTTACCTTCAAAGAGCTCTACTTCAAGTCAGTATACCCACTGCTATCTACACACACACACACACACACACACACACACACACACACAGTCTTGTACAGCTAACCTTGTGGGGACATACAATTCAGTCCCATTCAAAATCCTATTTTCCCTTACCCTAACCTTAACCCTAACCTTAACCCTAGCTCCTAACCCTAGCTCCTAACCCTAAACCTAATTCTAACCCTAACACTAATTCTAACCTTAACCCCCTATAAATAGCATTTGACCTTGTGGGGACCAACAAAATGTCCCCAGTTGGTCAGATTGTTCTTGGTTTACTATTCTTGTGGGGACTTCTGGTCCCCACAAGTATAGTTAAACACGGCCACACACACACACACACACACACACACACACACACACACACACCTTCAAGGAGCGCTACTTCAAGTATTTATACCCACCGATAGCTACACCCACACACCATTTTGATTGAGACAGATCTTAGTCATTTGAGAATACTCAGCTCAGTGCCAAGCCAGAGCCTAATGAGGCAAACAACAGTTTCACAGGTGATGGGGACAGGTGATTGTTACAGCGTCAACAGCATTAATTAATTAGATGGCTTCATTAATCAGACTTGATTCATTAGTTTGTTTAGACAAACAAAAAATCCATTAGTACAATGAATACAAAAAGCCCTTTTCACGTCAGCAGTTGTCACAAAGTGCTTTAGAGTAACCCGGCCTAGACTGCAAAGCAGAAACTAAATCAGTAATGGCCAGTTAAATAGTGGTGTTGATGCATAGATGTACAGTGCATTCGGAAAGTATTCAGACCCCTTCCCTTTTTCCACATTTACAGCCTTATTCTAAAATGGATTAAATAAAAGCAATTCATCATCAACCTACAAACAATGCCCCATAATGACAAAGCGAAAAACAGTTTTTATTTTTTATTTTAGCAAATGTATTACAAATAAAAAAACTGAAATAGGTTATTTACATAAGTATTCAGACCCTTTGCTATGAGACTCGAAATTGAGCTCAGGTGCATCCTGTTTGCATTGATCATTGCATTGTCAATTTAAATTGATTGGACATGATTTGGAAAGGCACACACCTGTCTATATAAGGTCCCACAGTTGACAGTGCATGTCAGAGCAAAAACCAAGTTGAAGGAATTGTCCATAGAGCTCGGAGGCACAGATCTGGGGAAGGGTACCAAAAAATGTCTGCAGCATTGAAGGTCCCCAAGAAACAGTGGCCTCCATCATTCTTAAATGGAAGAAGTTTGGAACCACGAAGACTCTTCCTAGAGCTGGCCGCCCGGCCAAACTGAGCAATCAGGGGAGAAGGGCCTTGGTCAGCGAGGTGACCAAGAACCCGATGGTCACTCTGACAGAGCTCCAGAGTTCCTCTGTGGAGATGGAAGAACCTTCCAGAAAGACAATTATCTGTGCAGCACTCCACCAATCAGGCCTTTATGGTAGAGTAGCCCGATGGAAGTCACTCCTCAGTAAAAGTCAGATGACAGCCCGCTTGGAGTTTGCCAAAAGGCACCTAAAGGACTCTCAGACCATGAGAAACAAGATTCTCTGGTCTGATGAAACCAAGATTGAACTCTTTGGCCTGAATGCCAAGCGTCACGTCTGGAGGAAACCTGGCACCATCCCTACGGTGAAGCATGGTGGTGGCAGCATCATACTGTGGGGAAGTCTTTCAGCGGCAGAGACTGGGAGACTAGTCAGGATCGAGGGAAAGATGAACGGAGCAAAGTACAGAGAGATCCTTGATGAAAACCTGCTCCAGAGCACTCAGGACCTCAGACTGGGGTGAAGGTTCACCTTCCAACAGGACAATGACCCTAAGCACACAGCCAAGACAACGCAGGAATGGCTTCGGGACAAGTCTCTGAATGTCCTTGAGTGGCCCAGCCAGAGCCCGGACTTGAACCCAATCGAACATCTCTGGAGAGACCTGAAAATAGTTGTGCAGCGACGCTCCCCATCCAACCTGACAGAGCTTGAGAGGATCTGCAGAGAAGAATGGGAGAGACTCCCCAAATACAGGTGTGCCAAACTTGTTGCGTCATACCCAAGAAGACGCGAGGCTGTAATCGCTGCCAAAGGTGCTTCAACAAAGTACTGAGTAAAGCTTCTGAATACTTATGTAAATGTGATATTTCAGTTTTTTATTTTGAATAAATTTGCAAAAATGTCTAAAAACCTTTGTTTTTGCTTTGTCACTATGGGTATTGTGTGTAGAGTGATGAGGGGGAAAAACTGTTTAATCCATTTTAGAATAAGGCTGAAACGTAACAAAATGTGGAAAAAGTAAAGGGGTCTGAATACTGCACTGTATGTGTTCAGCGAATATTTAGTTCCTAGAAATGCTGATTGGTTGGGTTGATGCAGGGGCACCAACCATATGGTCTCTGTCTGTCTGTCTGTCTGTCTGTCTGTCTGTCTGTCTGTCTGTCTGTCTGTCTGTCTGTCTGTCTGTGTTATTTAAGTTGAAGTGAGTTGCTCCATATAGCCTATTCCTGCCTTGTCCAGACAGGAGCCTTGTCTATGATCGTGGTAGTGATGGTGGGTCTCAGGTGCAGATAGGAGCCTCCATGATGGCAATTATAGTAGGGAGCTAAAGTAAAGTGAGTGTGTGTGTGTGTGTGTGTGTGTGTGTGTGTGTGTGTGTGTGTGTGTGTGTGTGTGTGTGTGTGTGTGTGTGTGTGTGTGTGTGTGTGTGTGTGTGTGTGTGTGTGTGTGTGAGAGAGCATGTGCGAGGGAATGTGTGAGTGCATGTAGTCAAATCAACATATGGGTAATCAGTTGTCAAATGTCTACTGCACCCTGCTGTGGCTTTGACCCTGCTGTGGCTTTGACCCTGCTGTGGCTTTGACCCTGCTGTGGCTTTGACCCTGCTGTGGCTTTGACCCTGCTGTGTGTCCCTTTGTTTCACCTCAGGATGTTTGACGTGGGCGGCCAGCGGTCGGAGAGGAAGAAGTGGATCCACTGCTTTGAGGACGTGACGTCCATCATCTTCTGTGTGGCGCTCAGCGACTATGACCTGGTGCTGGCAGAGGACGAAGAGATGGTGAGAGGAGAGGAGAGGAGAGGGAGCAGGGAGGGGTGGAGAGAGGGAGAGATGGGGGGGGGAGAGTGGGAACGATGGGGGGAGAGAGGGAGAGATTGGGGGGAGAGATGGGGAGAGAGGGAGAGATTGGGGGAGAGAGGGAGAGATTGGCGGGAGAGACGGAGAGATGAGGGAGAGATTGGGGGAGAGAGGGAGAGATTGGGGGAGAGAGGGAGAGATGGGGAGGGGGAGAGGGAGAGAGATGGGAGAGATGGGGGAGGGAAAGATGGGGGAGAGAGAGATGGGGCAGAGGGAGAGAGAGATGGGGGAGGGGAGAGAGATGGGAGAGATGGGGGAGAGAGGGAGAGACAGATGGGGGAGAGAGGGAGAGACAGATGGGGGAGAGAGGGAGATATTGGGGGAGAGAGGGAGATATTGGGGGAGAGATTGGGGGAGAGAGGGAGAGATGAGGGAGAGATGGGGGAGGGAAAGATGGGGGAGGGGAAGGAGAGATGGGGAGGGGAGAGAGATGGGAGAGATGAGGAAGAGATGGGGGAGAGAGGGAGAGACAGATGGGGGAGAGAGGGAGAGACAGATGGGGGAGAGAGGGAGAGATGGGGGGAGAAGAGAGGGAGAGAGGGAGAGATGGAGGGAGAAGGGAGGGGCAGAGATGGAGGGAGAGAGGGGGAGATAGGGAGAGATGGGGGGGATGGGGGGAGAGAGGGAGAGATGGGGGATAGGGAGAGATGGGGGTAGAGATGGAGGGAGAAGAGGGGGAGAGAGGGGGAGAGAGGGAGAGAGAAGAGGGAGGGAGAGATGGAGGGGGAAGAGGGGGAGAGATGGGGTGGAGAAATGGGGGAGAGATGGGGTGCGCAGGGAGAGGGGGAGAGGTCATAAATTTAGTCTGGGGGAGAGGTGTTAAGGGAGAGGTGTTGAGAGAGCAGAAAATAGAGAGAAAGGTGTGGTGTGTCTCCAACTCCTCCTCGGTCTGTAAAACCTCTCTGTGCCACTCGGCTCGGTCCGTAAAACCTCTCTGTGCCACTCGGCTCGGTCTGTAAAACCTCTCTGTGCCACTCGGCTCGGTCTGTAAAACCTCTCTGTGCCACTCGGCTCGGTCTGTAAAACCTCTCTGTGCCACTCGGCTCGGTCTGTAAAACCTCTCTGTGCCACTCGGCTCGGTCTGTAAAACCTCTCTGTGCCACTCGGCTCGGTCTGTAAAACCTCTCTGTGCCACTCGGCTCGGTCTGTAAAACCTCTCTGTGCCACTCGGCTCGGTCTGTAAAACCTCTCTGTGCCACTCGGCTCGGTCTGTAAAACCTCTCTGTGCCACTCGGCTCGGTCTGTAAAACCTCTCTGTGCCACTCGGCTCGGTCTGTAAAACCTCTCTGTGCCACATGGCTCGGTCTGTAAAACCTCTCTGTGCCACTCGGCTCGGTCTGTAAAACCTCTCTGTGCCACACGGCTCGGTCTGTAAAACCTCTCTGTGCCACTCGGCTCGGTCTGTAAAACCTCTCTGTGCCACTCGGCTCGGTCTGTAAAACCTCTCTGTGCCACTCGGCTCGGTCTGTAAAACCTCTCTGTGCCACTCAGCTCAGTCTAAAACTGTGAGTCTTTCTGGTTAAGTCTCTTAAGAGCTTTCCACACCTGGATTGTGCAACATTTTCCCATTATTCTTTTCAAAATTCTTCAAGCTTTGTCAAATGAGCTGTTGATCATTGCTAGACAACCATTTTCAGGTCTTGCCATAGATTTTCAAGCAGATTTAAGTCAAAACTGTAACTCGGCCACTCAGGAACATTCACTGTCTTCTTGGTAAGTAACTCCAGTGTGGATTTGGCCTTGTGTTTTAGGTTATTGTCCTGCTGAAAGGTGAATTAATCTCCCAGTGTGTGGCGGAAAGCAGACTGAACCAGGTTTTCCTCTAGGATTTTGCCTGTACTTAGCTCCATTCCGTTTATTTTTTATCCTGAAAAACTCCCCAGTCCTTAACAATTACAAGTATACCCATAACATGTTGCAGCCACCACCATGCTTGAAAATATGGAAAGTGGTACTCATTAATGTGTTGTATTGGATTTGCCCCAAACATAACACTTTGTATTCAGGACAAAAAGTGAATTGCTTTGCCACATATTTGCAGTTTTACTTTAGTGCCTTGTTGCAAACAGGATGCATGTTTTGGAATATTGTTATTCTGCACAGCCTTATCTGTATGGTCCCTCAGTCGAGCATTTCAAACACAGATTCCAACCCCAAAGACCAGTGAGGTTTTCCAAAGCCTCGCAAGGAAATGTCACCTATTGGTAATGGTTAAAACAAAAAAGCAGACATTGAGCATGGTGAAGTTATTAATTACACTTTGGATGGTGTATCAATACACCCAGTCACTACAAAGATACAGGCGTCCTTCCTAACTCAGTTGCCGAAGAGGAAGGAAACCACTCAGGGATTTCCCCATGAGGCCAACGGAGACTTTAATACAGTTAGTGTTTAATGGCTGTGATAGGAGAAACTGAGAATGGATCAACAACATTGTAGTTATTCCACAGTACTAATGTAATTGACAGAGTGAAAACAAGGGAGCCTGTACAGAATACAAATATTCCAAAACATGCATCTTGTTTTCAATAAGGCACTAAAGTAAAACAGAACAAAAATGTGGCAAAGATACCTTTATATGTCCTGAATACAAAGCGTTATGTTTGGGGCAAATCCAGCACAACACATCACAGAGTACCACCCTTCATGTTTTCAAGCTTGGTGGTGCTGCATCATGTTATGGGTATGCTTGTCATTGGCAAGGACTAGGGAGTTTTTTAGGATACAAATAAACGGAATAGAGCTAAGTGTAGGCAAAATCCCAGAGGAAAACCTGGTTGTCTCCTTTCCAACAGACACTGGGAGACAAATTCACCTTTCAGCAGGACAATAACCTAAAACATAAGGCCAAATATACAATGGAGTTGCATACCAAGAAAACATTAAAAAAAATATATATATATATATATTTAACCAGGTAGGCCAGTTGAGAACAAGTTCTCATTTACAACTGCGACCTGGCCAAGATAAAGCAAAGCAATACGATTAAAAACAACAACAACACAGAGTTACATATGGGATAAACAAAAACGTACAGTCAATAACACAATAGAAAATCTATATACAGTGTGTGCAAATGTAGCAAGTTATGGAGGTAAGGCAATAAATAGGCCATAGGGCAAAATAATTACAATTTAGTATTAACACTGGAATGATAGAAGTGCAGAAGATGATGTGCAAATAGAGATACTGGGGTGCAAATGAGCAAAATAAATAACAATATGGGGATGAGGTAGTTGGGTGGGTTAATTACAGATGGGCTGTGTACAGGTGCAGTGATCGGTAAGCTGCTCTGACAACTGATGCTTAAAGTTAGTGAGGGAGATAAGAGTCTCCAGCTTCAGAGATTTTTGCAGTTCGTTCCAGTCATTGGCAGCAGAGAACTGGAAGGAATGGCGGCCAAAAGAGGTGTTGGCTTTGGGGATGACCAGTGAGATATACCTGCTGGAGCGCATACTATGGGTGGGTGTTGCTATGGTGACCAATGAGCTAAGATAAGGCGGGGATTTGCCTAACAGTGATTTATAGATGACCTGGTGCCAGTGTGTTTGGCGACTAATATGTAGTGAGGGCCAGCCAACGAGATCGTACAGGTCACAATGGTGGGTAGTATATGGGGCTTTGGTGACAAAACGGATGGCACTGTGATAGACTACATCCAATTTGCTGAGTAGAGTGTTGGAGGCTATTTTGTAAATGACATCGCCAAAGTCAAGGATCGGTAGGATAGTCAGTTTAACGAGGGCATGAGTGAAGGAGGCTTTGTTGTGAAATAGGAAGCCGATTCTAGATTTAACTTTGGATTGGAGATGCTTAATGTGAGTCTGGAAGGAGAGTTTACAGTCTAACCAGACACCTAGGTATTTGTAGTTGTCCACATATTCTAAGTCAGACCCGCCGAGAGTAGTGATTCTAGTCGGGCGGGTGGGTGCAAGCAGCGTTTGATTGAAGAGCATGCATGTAGTTTTACTAGCGTTTAAGAGCAGTTGGAGGCTACGGAAGGAGTGTTGTATGGCATTGAAGCTTGTTTGGAGGTTTGTTAACACAGTGTCTGCGTAGAGGTGGATCTGAGAGTCACCAGCAGCAAGAGCGACATCATTGATATACACAGAGAATAGAGTCGGCCCGAGAATTGAACCCTGTGGCACTCCAATAGAGACTGCCAGAGGTCCAGACAACAGGCCCTCCGATTTGACACATTGAACTCTATCTGAGAAGTAGTTGGTGAACAAGGCGAGGCAGTCATTTGAGAAACCAATGCTATTTAGTCTGCCAATAAGAATGCGGTGATTGACAGAGTCGAAAGCCTTGGCCAGGTCGATGAAGACGGCTGCACAGTACTGTCTTTTATCGATTGCGGTTATAATATCGTTTAGGACCTTGAGCGTGGCTGAGGTGCACCCATGACCAGCTCGGAAACCAGATTGCATAGCGGAGAAGGTACGGTGGGATTCGAAATGGTCGGTGATCTGTTTGTTAACTTGGCTTTCAAATACTTTCGAAAGGCAGGGCAGGATGAATATAGGTCTGTAACAGATTGGATCTAGAGTTTCACCCCCTTTAAAGAGGGGGATGACCGCGGCAGCTTTCCAATCTCTGGGGATCTCAGACGATACGAAAGAGAGGTTGAACAGGCTAGTAATAGGGGTTGCGATAATTTCTGCGGCTAATTTTAGAAAGAAAGGGTCCAGATTGTCTAGCCCAGCTGATTTGTAGAGTCCAGATTTTGCAGCTCTTTCAGAACATCAGCTTTCTGAATTTGGGTGAAGGAGAAGCGGGGGGGGGGGGGGGGGCATGAGCAAGTTGCAGCGGAGGGTGCAGAGCTGGTGGCCGGGGTAGTGGTAGCCAGGTGGAAAGCATGGCCAGCTGTAGCAAAATGCTTGTTGAAATTCTCGATTATCGTAGATTTATCAGTGGTGACAGTGTTTCTTAGCCTCAGTGGAGTGGCCAGCTGGGAGAAGGTGCTCTTATTCTCCATGGACTTTACAGTGTCCCAAAACAACTGTTCTGTTGGACATTCCTGCAGTCAGCATGCCAATTGCACGCTCCCCTTTGCAACACTTTACATGTTGCATTTATATTTTTGTTCAGTATGAATTTGATATTTCTGTATTTCATTTTCAATAAATTAGCAAAAAATGTCTAAACATGTTTTCACTTTGTCATTATGGGATATTTTGAATTCAGGCTGTAACACAACAAAATGTGGAATAAGTCAAGGGGTATGAACACTTTCTGAAGGCACTGTAGCAACAATATCATATTTATAGTTAGAAATCCAGCTAAGTGTTTTGAGTTCTCACTTCATCAGGTGGTGAATAATAATAATAATAATATATATATATATATATATATATATATATATATATATATATATGTATATGTATATATATATATATATATATATATATATATATATGTATATATATGTATATAGGTCAATATGTACAAAGATGTCTGCAAATTCTCTGAAAAGCCACAAATAAATCTGATCATTCTGGATCCTATTTTGACAGGTTGCATATCAAAAATATCAACCATGCATTCCCTGGACATGTTAGATAAAATAGCGTACTTTTTTAATCAAAGGCTACCATCTCAGTTGTCTTACTTGGCACTGGAAAACATTTGTCTAGAGCCCCTGCCGCTAACGTAAAGGAACTGTCCTTTATTTTTATTTTTTGATCGTTTGTATTTATTGTTATCAAGCTAAATAGTTTATCACGACATTACTTTTTGTCCACATCGCCCAGATCTAGCACCTCCCCCCCCCAAAAAAAAAAAAAAGTATTTATTGCATATGTATCGTTTTGGCCAAAAAAATGTGGCCGTTTTATTGGTTTTTTTGTCCCTATCACCCAGATCTACTGTTATCCTGTTCTGATTCCACACTGTGATTCCGGGTCATGAAACTAATCAACTGTTTCATCCCGCCCTACAGAACCGTATGCATGAGAGCATGAAGCTGTTTGACTCCATCTGCAACAACAAGTGGTTCACAGAAACCTCCATCATCCTGTTCCTCAACAAGAAGGATCTGTTTGGTGAGAAGATCGGCAGGAGTCCACTCACCATCTGTTACCCCGAGTACGCAGGTGGGTGATAAGCATACTACAAGAATCACACACACACACACACACACACACACACACACACCGGTGCGCATGTGAAGAACACACACACACACACACACACACACACACACACAAAACAAATACATGTGAAATACTTGTAAGTGTTTGAGGTGTTCATGATTTAACTAGGAGTTTGTGTACTTTTTTTTTTTAAGCACAAAGGCAATGTTGTAAAAGCTGTTCATACCGGTTGTGTTTCCTATTTTCGGGACCGTTCCATTGGTTCCATGGTACCTGGCAAACTAAATCAAGCGTCTTTAAATAGTAACTGTTGGCTTTTTTTCTGAACTTCTCAGAAGTTTGCTTTGGCTTGCATTTGTACTACCGATATCCGTTGACATTTGCTCTGTGACAGTCTTAAAATATTATTTTTTTTGGTCTGCTATATATAATACAAGGAGTCACTAGGTGGCGCATGGGTTTCAAGTTCTGAGGAAGCTGTATTTTTCCGCGGCCTATGAAAAGGGGAGACGTGTAGGCCATGACGTCCATCTAGCCTGGAGGACCAAGTTATTGTCCTAAAAAATAAAAAATAAAAGATCCAGTCACATGGACTCGCCCAATGATAAAGACATTGAAATATGCACACTCACCGGGGATATGGTTGATGCTCTCTGCCAATAGGACAGGCTACTAAGATAGAGATCCAATAAGATGGGCTACTAAGATAGAGATCCAATAAGATAGGCTACAGGTAGCTTAGTGGTTAAGAGCGTTGTGCCAGTAACCGAAAGGTCGCTGGTTCTAATCCCCGAGCCGACTAGGTGAAAAATCTGTCGATGTGCCCTTGAGCAAGGCACTTAACCCTAATTGCTCATGTAAGTCGCTCTGGATAAGAGCGTCTGCTAAATGACTAAAAAAAATAAAAATAAATAAAGATAGGCTACTAAGATAGAGATCCAATAAAGATGGGCTACTAAGATAGAGATCCAATAAGATAGAACGTTAAGGAAGTCTCGAGGTTCTGCTTTGCCTGAGTTTATTTACCAAGAGAGTATTCATCTACACTGAACAAAAATATAAACGCAACATGCAACAATTTCAAAGATTTTACTGAGTTACAGTTCATATAAGGAAATCAGTCAATTGACATAAATTCATTAGGCCCACCCACTTGGGAGCCAGCCAATCAGAATTCGTTTTTTCCCGTATGTGGAGGTCCTAGGCTGGCGTGGTTACACGTGGTCTGCGGTTGTGAGGCCGGTTGGACGTACTACCATATTCTCTAAAACAACGTCGGAGGAGGCTTATGGTAGAGAAAATGAACGTTCAAAAGTATGGCAACAGCTCTGGTGGACATTTCTGCAGTCAGCATGCCAAGTGCACGCTCCCTCAAAACTTGAGACATCTGTGGCATTGTGTTGTGTGACACAACTGCACATTTTAGAGGGGCCTTTTATTGGCCCCATTGTGCACCAGTATAATGATCAGGCTGTTTAATCAGCTTCTTGATATGCTACACCTGTCAGGTGGATGGATTATCTTGGCAAAGGAGAAATGCTCACTAACAAGGATGTAAACAAAGTTGTGCACAAAATTTGAGAGAAATAAGCTTTTTTTTTGCGTATGAGAAATGTCTGGGATCTTTTATTTCAGCTCATGAAACATGGGACCAACACTTTACATGTTGCGTTTATATTTTTGTACAGTATATATTTTTCGTAGCTGTCTATTTACCAACACAAACCGATGCTGGCACTAAGACCGCACTCAACGACCTGTCTAGGGCCATTTGCGACCAAGAAAATGTTGACCCAGAGGCAGCGCTCCTAGTGGCCGGTGATTTTAATGCAGGAAAAATGTAATCCGTTTTACCTCATTTCTACCAGCATGTCACCTTGGCAACTAGAGGCGGGGAAAAAAAACTTTGGATCACATTTACTCCACACACAGAGATGCATACAAAGCTCTCCATCGCCCTCCATTAGGCAAATCTGACCATAACGCTAGCCTCCCGCTTACAAGAAAAACCTCAAACAGGAAGTACCAGTGACGCGCTCAATACGGAAGTGGTCTGATGAATCAGATGCTGAGCTACAGGACTGTTTTGCTAGTACAGATTGGAATATGTTCTGGGATTCGTCCGATGGCATTGAGGAGTTTACCACATCAGTCACCGGCTTTATTAATAAGTGCATTGACGACGTCGTCCCCACAGTGACCGTACGTACATATCCCAACCAGAAGTAATGGATTACAGGCAACATCCGCACTGAGCTAAAGGCTAGAGCTGACGCTTTCAAGGAGCGGGACTCTAACCCGGACTCTTATAAAGAAATCCTGCTATGCCCTCCGACGAACCATCAAACAGGCAAATCGTCAATACATCACATCCTACTACACCAACTCTGACGGTCGTCGGTTGTGGCAGGGCTTGCAAACCATCATGGATTACAAAGGGAAACCCAGCCGCAAGCTGTCCAGTGACGCAAGCCTACCAGTCGAGGTAACCAGACAGACAGTCAGATAGAGCTTAGTACCTCTAATACTAACCAGACAGACGGACACAAACCTTAATACCTCGAATACTAAGCAGACAGACGGAGAGACAGACGGAGAGACAGACGGAGAGACAGACGGAGAGACAGACGGAGAGACAGACGGAGAGACAGACGGAGAGACAGGCGGAGAGACAGGCCGAGAGACGGGCGGAGAGACGGACGGAGAGACGGACGGAGAGACGGACGGAGAGACGGACGGAGAGACGGACGGAGAGACGGACGGAGAGACGGACGGAGAGACGGACGGAGAGACAGGCGGAGAGACAGGCGGAGAGACAGGCGGAGAGACAGACGGAGAGACAGGCGGAGAGACAGGCGGAGAGACAGACGGAGAGACAGGCGGAGAGACAGGCGGAGAGACAGGCGGAGAGACAGACGGAGAGACAGACGGAGAGACAGACGGAGAGACAGACGGAGAGACGGACGGAGAGACGGACGGAGAGACAGGCGGAGAGACAGATGGAGAGACAGATGGAGAGACAGACGGAGAGACAGATACAGAGCTTAATACCCCTAATAGTATCCAGATGTGAATAGCCGTTAGGTACTAAATAATTGAATCCAACTGAATTGAGATCCAGTCAGAATAGGCACATGGGTCCCCGGTTGTATTAGGCTTCTTCCTGATAACCTGAGTACCATTTCTGGGTTTTGTGTCATTAAAGCTTGTTCAACATCGTATTGTCCAATCCAGGCATGCTTTATATCATTTATAACATGTATTAATTTATACAGGGACAGTGCATATTAATCATCGTCAGTGTGCACATCAATACAAATATGTCATAATTAGCAAAAGAGCTCATTTTGGTCCCTCATTTTTGTTCCAGGAGCCAGTACATATGAGGAGGCAGCAGCCTACATCCAGTGTACTACAGTACCCACAATGCACTATTATTATTATTACTACAGGAGCCAGTACATATGAGGAGGCTGCAGCCTACATCCAGTGTACTACAGTACCCACAATGCACTATTATTATTATTACTACAGGAGCCAGTACATATGAGGAGGCTGCAGCCTACATCCAGTGTACTACAGTACCCACAATGCACTATTATTATTACTACAGGAGCCAGTACATATGAGGAGGTTGCAGCCTACATCCAGTGTACTACAGTACCCACAATGCACTATTATTATTACTACAGGAGCCAGTACATATGAGGAGGCTGCAGCCTACATCCAGTGTAAGTTTGAGGACCTGAACAGGAGGAAGGACACTAAAGAGATCTACACCCACTTCACCTGCGCCACCGACACCGAGAACGTTCAGTTCGTATTCGACGCAGTCACAGACGTCGTCATCAAGATCAACCTCAAGGAGTGTGGACTCTACTGAGGAGGACCAGAAATCTTCAGGTCAGTGACCTTTGACTTGTGGAATTCCACCCTCAGGTATTTTTTTTTTGCTTTATTGAGACAGCTGGAAAATAGATGTAGGAAAGGCGGGAAAGGCGGGCGGGGGGATTGAACCCACAACCATGAGGGCTCTAACATGTCCTTGCTGTGAGAACTGTTAGAGTGTGGCCTCTACGGAGGTGACGGGGCGCTTCAGGTTACTGACCTTTTGAAGTTTGTAAATACTGAATCCCTGTAAAAAAAAAAAAAAAAAAATAATGTACCTGGTATTGGTTAAAGTTGCAGAAGCTTTTTGCTTTTTGGGGCATTTGGGTAAATCTGAGAGGACTGGATAGTCCGCAGTATGCCAAGATGTCTGTAAGTTACAGATTCTTTGTCCTCTTGACTGTTTGATTCAGTGGCAGCATGTGTATGTGTTGTAATGAAGCATGAGAGGGCTTGGATGCAGTCATCGGTACGAGGCTTTGGCAGAGTTTTCTAATGGTTCACTGTTATCCTCTCCTCTCTCTTCATCCTTTGTAGGTGTCTGGTGGGCTGTGAGCCTCATGGGAGGGGGATGATGATGACTTGGGATGTTTGAATTAGATGATTGTAGAAGTAGAAGAAGATTATAGAAAGTAGAACCAGCGACTGAGAATGTTCTTTGCCACGCTGAATGGAGAC
Source organism: Coregonus lavaretus (assembly GCF_964263955.1). NCBI lineage: Eukaryota > Metazoa > Chordata > Actinopteri > Salmoniformes > Salmonidae > Coregonus > Coregonus lavaretus. The sequence goes on along the minus strand of NC_140009.1, from coordinate 5,141,193 downwards.
AGACTGTTCGTTGCCACGCTGAATGGAGACAGACTGTTCGTTGCCACACTGAATGGAGACAGACTGTTCGTTGCCACGCTGAATGGAGACAGACTGTTCGTTGCCACGCTGAATGGAGACAGACTGTTCGTTGCCACACTGAATGGACACAGACTGTTCGTTGCCACGCTGAATTGAGACTGAGACTGTTCGTTGCCACGCTGAATGCAGACTGAGACTATTTGTTGCCACGCTGAATGCAGACTGAGACTGTTCGTTGCCACGCTGAATGCAGACTGAGACTGTTCATTGCCATGCAGACTGAGACTGTTCGTTGCCATGCTGAATGCAGACTGAGACTGTTCGTTGCCATGCAGACTGAGACTGTTCGTTGCCATGCAGACTGAGACTGTTCGTTGCCATGCAGACTGAGACGGTTCGTTGCCATGCTGAATGCAGACTGAGACTGTTCGTTGCCATGCAGACTGAGACTGTTCGTTGCCATGCAGACTGAGACTGTTCATTGCCATGCAGACTGAGACGGTTCGTTGCCATGCTGAATGCAGACTGAGACTGTTCGTTGCCACACTGAATGTAGCAGCTGACGAATACTGCATTTTGGGATTGTTTCCGTTTTGACCACTTTATTTTTCTCCATGTTCAACGCTCTTGATACCCTGAGCTCAGGACAGAACTGAATTGTGGGGAAAACCTTAAGCAGTGGAACTGCCAAGTCAGACTACAGAATACTTCTGTTTTTAGTTCCAGATAATGTACACTGAAAAAAATATGAACGCAACATGTAAAGTGTTGGTCCCATGTTTCATGAGCTGAAATAAAAGATCCCAGAAATGTTCCATATGCACAAAAAGCTTATTTCTCTCAAATGTTGTGCTCAACTTTGTTTACATCCCTGTTAGTCCCCTGTAGCTCAGTTGGTAGAGCATGGCGCTTGCAACGCCAGGGTTGTGGGTTCATTTCCCACGGGGGGCCAGTCTGAAAAATGTATGCACTCACTAACTGTAAGTCGCTCTGGATAAGAGCGTCTGCTAAATGACTAAAATGTCAATCTAAAATGTTAGTGAGCATTTCTCCTTTGCCAAGATAATCCATCCACCTGACAGGTGTGGCATATCAAGAAGCTGATTAAACAGCATGATCATTAGACAAGTGCACCTTGTGCTGGGGACAATAAAGGGCCACCCTAAAATGTGCAGTTTTGTCACACAACACAATGCCACAGATGTCTCAAGTTTTGAGGGCACGTGCAATTGGCATGCTGACTGCAGGAATGTCCACCAGAGCTGTCGCTAGAGAATTTAATGTTCATTTCTCTACCATAAGCCGCCGCCAACGTCGTTTTAGAGAATTTGGGCAGTACGTCCAACCGGCCTCACAACCGCAGACCACGTGTAACCACGCCAGCCCAGGACCTCCACATCTGGCTTCTTCATCTTCAAGACCAGCCACCCGGACAGCTGATGAAACTGTGGGTTTGCACAACCTTCTCAGGGAAGCTAATCTACGTGCTCGTCGTCCTCACCAGAGTCTTGACCTGACTGCAGTTTGGCATCGTAACCGACTTCAGTGGGAAAATGCTAACCTTCGATCGTCACTGGCACGCTGAACAAGTGTGTTCTTCATGGATTAATCCCGGTTTCAACTGTACCGGGCAGATGGCAGACAGCGTGTATGGCGTCGTGTGGGCGAGCGGTTTGCTAATGTCAACGTTGTGAACAGAGTGCCCCATGGTGGGGTTATGGTAGGGCAGGCATAAGCTACAGACAACGTACACAATTACATTTTATCGATGGCAATTTGAATGCAGAGAGATACCGTGACGAGATCCTGAGGCCCATTTGTCTTGCAATTTATCCGCCGCCATCACCTCATGTTTCAGCATGATAATGCACAGCCCCATGCCGCAAATATCTGTACACAATTCCTGGAAGTTGAAAATGTCCCATTTCTTCCATGGCCTGCATACTCACCAGACATGTCACCCATTGAGCATGTTCGGGATGCTCTGGATCGACGTGTACGACAGAATGTTTCAGTTCCTGCCAGTATCCAGCAAGTTCGCACAGCCATTGGAGAGGAGTGGGACAACATTCCACAGGCCACAATCAACAGCCTGATTAACTCTATGCGAAGGAAATGTCATGCTGCATGAGGCAAATGGTGGTCAAACCAGAAACTAACTGGTTCCACGCCCCTACTTTTTTTTTAAAAGATATCTGTGATCAACAGATGCATATCTGTATTCCCAGTCATGTGAAATCCATAGATTAGGGCCTAATGAATTTATTTAAATTGACTGATTTCCTTATATGAGCTGTAACTCAGTAAAATCTTATAAACTCAGCAAAAAAAGAAACGTCCTCTCACTGTCAACTGTGTTTATTTTCAACAAACTTAACATGTGTAAAGATTTGTATGAACATAACAAGATTCAACAACTGAGACATAAACTGAACAAGTTCCACAGACATGTGACTAACAGAAATGGAATAATGTGTCCCTGAACAAAGGGGTGGTCAAAATCAAAAGTAACAGTCAGTATCTGGTGTGGCCACCAGCTGCATTAAGTACTGCAGTGCATCTCCTCCTCATGGACTGCACCAGATTTGCCAATTCTTGCTGTGAGATGTTACTCTTCCTCCAAGGCACCTGCAAGTTCCAGGACATTTCTTGGGGGGATGGCCCTAGCCCTCACCCTCCGATCCAATAGGTCCCAGACGTGCTCAATGGGATTGAGATCCGGGCTCTTCGCTGGCCATGGCAGAACACTGACATTCCTGTCTTGCAGGAAATCACGCACTGCCATGCTGGAGGGTAATGTCAGGATGAGCCTGCAGGAAGGCTACCATATGAGGGAGGAGGATGTCTTCCCTGTAACGCACAGCGTTGAGATTGCCTGCAATGACAACAAGCTCAGTCCGATGATGCTGTGACACACCGCCCCAGACCATGACGGACCCTCCACCTTCAAATCAATCCTGCTCCAGAGTACAGGCCTCGGTGTAACGCTCATTCCTTCGACGATAAACGTGAATCCGACCATCACCCTTGGTGAGACAAAACTGCGACTCATCAGTGAAGAGAACTTTTTGCCAGTCCTGTCTGGTCCAGCGACGGTGGGTTTGTGCCCATAGGCGACGTTGTTTCTGGTGAGGACCTGCCTTACAACAGGCCTACAAGCCCTCAGTCCAGCCTCTCTCAGCCTATTGCGGACAGTCTGAGCGATTGTGCGTTCCTGTTGTAACTCGGGCAGTTGTTGTTGCCATCCTGTACCTGTCCCGCAGGTGTATGTACCGATCCTGTGCAGGTGTTGTTACACGTGGTCTGCCACTGTGAGGACGATCAGCTGTCCGTCCTGTCTCCCTGTAGCGCTGTCTTAAGCGTCTCACAGCATGGACATTGCAATTTATTGCCCTGGCCACATCTGCAGTCCTCATACCTCCTTGCAGCATGCCTAAGGCACATTCACGCAGATGAGCAGGGACCCTGGGCATCTTTCTTTTGGTGTTTTTCAGAGTCAGTAGAAAGGCCTCTTTAGTGTCCTAAGTTTTCATAACTGTGACCATAATTGCCTACCGTCTGTAAGCTGTTAGTGTCTTAACGACCGTTCCACAGGTGCATGTTCATTAATTGTTTAAGGTTCATTGAACAAGCATGGGAAACAGTGTTTAAAACCCCTTACAATGAAGATATGTTAAGTTATTTGGATTTTTAAGAATTATCTTTGAAAGACAGGGTCCTGAAAAAGGGACGTTTCTCCTTTTTGCTGAGTTTATTTTTGTTCAGTGTATATGGAGTGGAGTGATGTTTTAATGGCGTTTGGTTGATTAACCAACGAATCACACAGATAGAAAAATAATCCCTGGCTGTGTCCCAAACGGCACCCTATTCCCTACAGAGTCCGATGGGCCCAAAAGTAGTGCACTATGTAGGGAATAGGGTGCCATTCTCTGGTCTAAAGTAGTGCACTATATAGGGAATAGGGTACCATTCTCTGGTCTAAAGTAGTGCACTATATAGGGAATAGGGTACCATTCTCTGGTCTAAAGTAGTGCACTATATAGGGAATAGGGTACCATTCTCTGGTCTAAAGTAGTGCACTATATAGGGAATAGGGTGCCATTCTCTGGTCTAAAGTAGTGCACTATATAGAGAATAGGGTGCCATTCTCTGGTCTAAAGTAGTGCACTATGTAGGGAATAGGGTGCCATTCTCTGGTCTAAAGTAGTGCACTATATAGGGAATAGGGTGCCATTCTCTGGTCTAAAGTAGTGCACTATATAGGGAATAGGGTGCCATTCTCTGGTCTAAAGTAGTGCACTATGTAGGGAATAGGGTGCCATTCTCTGGTCAAAAGTAGTGCACTATGTAGGGAATAGGGTGCCATTCTCTGGTCAAAAGTAGTGCACTATGTAGGGAATAGGGTGCCATTCTCTGGTCTAAAGTAGTGCACTATATAGGGAATAGGGTACCATTCTCTGGTCTAAAGTAGTGCACTATATAGGGAATAGGGTGCCATTCTCTGGTCTAAAGTAGTGCACTATATAGGGAATAGGGTACCATTCTCTGGTCAAAAGTAGTGCACTATATAGGGAATAGGGTACCATTCTCTGGTCTAAAGTAGTGCACTATATAGGGAATAGGGTGCCATTCTCTGGTCAAAAGTAGTGCACTATATAGGGAATAGGGTATCATTCTCTGGTCTAAAGTAGTGCACTATATAGGGAATAGGGTACCATTATATAGGGAATAGGGTGCCATTATATAGGGAATAGGGTGCCAATTGAGACACATCCCTTCTCTCCATTCCAGTGCTCACATCTATAGATTGACACAATACTGGTAGACACTGAGTGTACAAACCATTAAGAACACATACCTCCCCATTCCCCCTTTGCCCTCAGAACAGCCTCAATTTGCCCTGGGCATGGTGTCGAAAGCATTCTACAGGGATGCTGGCCCATGTTGACTCCAATGCTTCCCACAGATGTGTCAAGTTGGCTGGATGTCCTTTGAGTGGTGGACCATTTTAATACACACGGGAAACTGTTGAGCGTGAAAAACCCAGCATCGTTGCAGTTCTTGGCACAAACCGGTGCGCCTGGCACCTACTACCAAAACCCCGTTCACAGGCACTTACCCATTCACCCTCTGAAATCCTTCTTTAACCTGTCTCCTCCCCTTCATCTACACTGATTGAAGTGGATTTAACAGGTGACATTAATAAGGGATCATAGCTTTCACCTGGATTCACCTGGTCAGTCTGTCATGGAAAGAGCAGGCGTTCATAATGTTTTATACACTCGGTTATGCAAACCACCAAGGACCAAACCACCAAGCTGAATATCTCTCATCTCAATATTTCACTTTATTTTATTTGTTTAAATAACCAGTCTACACTTTGTTGCATTTCTTCATTGAGTTAAATGTCTCATTTCATTTCCTGTAAAACCATGTCTTTATAACATGTTTGTATGGAGTAGTTAAAACTGTCTTTTTCATTTGGGATTTCTTTACAATATCAGATTGCACTTATTTCCATCTACAGTTGAAGTCGGAAGTTTACATGCACTTAGGTTGGAGTCATTAAAACTCATTTTTCAACCACTCCACAAATGTATTGTTAACAAACTATAGTTTTGGCAAGTTGGTTAGGACATCTACTTTGTGCATGACACAAGTAATTTTTCCAACAATTGTTTACAGACAGATTATTTCACTTATAATTCACTGTATCACAATTCCAGTGGGTCAGAAGTTTACATACACTAAGTTGATTGTGCCTTTAAACATCTTGGAAAATTCCAGAAAATGATGTCATGGCTTTAGTAGCTTCTGATAGGCTAATTGACATCAATTGGAGGTGTACCTGTGGATGTATTTCAAGGCCTACCTTCAAACTCAGTGCCTCTTTGCTTGACATCATGGGACAATCAAAAGAAATCAGCCAAGACCTCAGAAAAACAATTGTAGACCTCCACAAGTATGGTTCATCCTTGGGAGCAAGTTCCAAACACCTGAAGGTACCACGTTCATCTGTACAAACAATAGTACGCAAGTATAAACACCATGGGACCACGCATCCATCATACCGCTCAGGAAGGAGACGCGTTCTGTCTCCTAGAGATGAACGTACTTTGTGCGAAAAGTGCAAATCAATCCCAGAACAACAGCAAAGGACCTTGTGAAGATGCTGGAGGAAACGGGTACAAAAGTATCTATATCCACAGTAAAACGAGTCCTATATTGACATAACCTGAAAGGCCGCTCAGCAAGGAAGAAGCCACTGCTCCAAAACCGCCATTAAAAAGCCAGACTACTGTTTGCAACTGCTCATGGGGAGAAAGATCGTACTTTTTGGAGAAATGTCCTCTGGTCTGAACTGTTTGCCCATAATGACCATCGTTATGTTTGGAGGAAAAAGGTTGATGCTTTCAACCTGAAGAACACCATCCCAACCGTGAAGCACTGGGGGTGGCAGCATCATGCTGTGGGGGTGCTTTGCTGCAGGAGGGACTGGTGCACTTCACAAAATAGATGGCATCATGAGGAAGGAAAATTATGTGGATATATTGAAGCAAAATCTCAAGACATCAGTCAGGAAGTTAAAGCTTGGTCATAAATGGGTCTTCCAAATGGACAATGACCCCAAGCATACTTCCAAAGTTGTGGCAAAATGGCGTAAGGACAACAAAGTCAAGGTATTGGAGTGGCCATCACAAAGCCCTGACCTCAATCCTATAGAACATTTGTGGGCAGAACTGAAAAAGCGTGTGCAATCAAGGAGGCCTACAAACCTGACTCAGTTACACCAGCTCTGTCAGGAGGAATGGGCCAAAATTCACCCAACTTATTGTGGGAAGCTTGTGGAAGGCTACCCAAAATGTTTGACCCAAGTTAAACAATTTAAAGGCAATGCTACCAAATACTAATTAAATGTATGTAAAACTTCTGACCCATTGGGAATGTGATGAAATATATAAAAGCTGAAATAAATAATTCTCTCTACTATTATTCTGACATTTCACGTTCTTAAAATAAAGTGGTGATCCTAACTGACCTAAATCAGGGAATTCTTACTAGGATTAAATGTCAGGAATTGTGAAAAACGGAGTTTAAATATATTTTGCTAAGGTGTATGTAGACTTACGACTTCAACTGTATAAGTAGTGTGAATGCTCTAACGATGGATCAGGAATTAATGTGATAGATTTGATGTGCACCTATTTTTATTTTTAACTTTATTTAACTAGGCAAGCCAGTTAAGAACAAATTCTTATTTACAATGACGGCCTACACTGGCCAAACCCGGACGACGCTGGGCCAATTGTGCGCCGCCCTATGGGACTCCCAATCACGGCCGGTTGTGATACAGCCTGGAATCGAACCAGGGGGTCGGTAGTGACGCCTCAAGCACTGAGATGCAGTGCCTTAGACCGCTGCCCCACTCGGGAGCCCAATCTACTACTCTAACTCTTTACATCTGAGATTTTAATCAGCCATCTTTCATGAATGCAAAAGTATTGTCTAGACTTTAACCTGAGAGGTTAGACTTTAACATGAGAGGTTAGACTTTAACATGAGAGGTTAGACTTTAACCTGAGAGGTTAGACTTTAACCTGAGAGGTTAGACTTTAACCTGAGAGGTTAGACTTTAACCTGAGAGGTTAGACTTTAACCTGAGAGGTTAGACTTTAACCTGAGAGGTTAGACTTTAACATGAGAGGTTAGACTTTAACATGAGAGGTTAGACTTTAACATGAGAGGTTAGACTTTAACATGAGAGGTTAGACTTTAACCTGAGAGGTTAGACTTTAACCTGAGTGTCACGGATTCAGCCGAGGCTGCTCCTCCTCCTTGCTCGGGCAGGCTTCGGCGTTCGTCGTCCCCAGAGTACTAGCTGCTGCCGATCGATGTTTCTGTGTTTGTCTTGTTTGGTCTTTATTGTGTACACCTGTTTCCCATTATGTTGGATTGTACTCCCTATATTTACCCATGTCTCTCATTTGGTTATTTTGTGTGTGATTGTTCGTTTGTCATTCCGGCAGTTCCTTGTATGCACGGGTCGTTGTGTTTTTCCTCTCTGTTTTGGAGGTTTGTTGTTTCATTCCTATGCCAGGTCTTCCTACAGCCCTACAAACGGCCGACGCCCTGTTTACACACGTCTTCCGGCACTACGGGGTGCCTGAGGATATAGTGTCTGATCAGGGTCCCCAGTTCACCTCTAGAGTCTGGAGGGCGTTTATGGAACGTCTGGGGGTCTCGATTAGCCTTACCTCAGGTTTTCACCCTGAGAGTAATGGGCAGGTGGAGAGAGTAAACCAGGATGTGGGTAGGTTTCTGAGGTCCTATTGCCAGGACCGGCAGGAGGAGTGGTCGGGGTATATCCCCTGGGCAGAGATTGCCCAAAACTCACTCCGCCACTCCTCCACTAATCTTACGCCTTTCCAGTGTGTGCTGGGTTATCAGCCGGTCCTGGCACCCTGGCATCAGAGCCAGATCGAAGCCCCTGCGGTGGATGAGTGGTTTCGGCGCTCGGAGGAAACCTGGAACGCTGCGCATATCCATCTGCAGCGGGCTATCAGACGGCAAAAGGCGAGCGCCGATCGCCACCGCAGTGAGGCTCCGGTTTATGCACCGGGAGATCGGGTCTGGCTCTCGACCCGAAACCTGCCCCTTCGCCTGCCCTGCCGGAAGCTGGGTCGGCGGTTTGTGGGGCCATTTAAAGTCCTGAGGAGATTGAACGAGGTATGTTATAGGTTACAACTGCCCATTAATTACCGCATTAACCCCTCGTTCCATGTGTCTCTCCTCAGGCCGGTGGTAGCTGGTCCACTCCAGGAGAATGAGATACGAGAGGCTCCTCCGCCCCCACTAGACATCGAGGGGGCTCCGGCGTACTCAGTCCGTTCCATCGTGGATTCGAGGCGTCGGATGGGGGGTCTGCAGTATCTTGTGGAGTGGGAGGGGTACGGTCCGGAGGAACGGTGCTGGGTCCCTAGGAGGGACATCCTAGATCCCTCCCTGTTGAGGGATTTTCACCGGAGTCATCCGACTCGTCCTGCTCCGCGTCCTCCTGGCCGTCCCCGAGGCCAGGGTCGGCGCACGGCTGGATCCGCGCGTCAAGGGGGGGGTACTGTCATGGATTCAGCCGAGGCTGCTCCTCCTCCTTGCTCGGGCAGGCTTCGGCGTTCGTCGTCCCCAGAGTACTAGCTGCTGCCGATCGATGTTTCTGTGTTTGTCTTGTTTGGTCTTTATTGTGTACACCTGTTTCCCATTATGTTGGATTGTACTCCCTATATTTACCCATGTCTCTCATTTGGTTATTTTGTGTGTGATTGTTCGTTTGTCATTCCGGCAGTTCCTTGTATGTACGGGTCGTTGTGTTTTTCCTCTCTGTTTTGGTGGTTTGTTGTTTTGTACGTTATTCTTACTGTATTCAGTAAAGAACGTTGTCCGCCGCTCAGTGTCCTGCATTTGACTTCTCTACCGCATACACGTCGCTTGACACTGAAGAGGTTAGACTTTAACCTGAGAGGTTAGACTTTAACTTTACCTACATCCTGATTTGTTCTTTATTTTTTCAACGTAAATGACAAATGGACCACTTTGTATTGAACAGTATTTTTATATGTAGGACTATTGTTCACTATGGCACGTTATTGTATAATATTGATCATTGAATATTGTCAAGTGAGATTAATACTTTTATCATAACCCTTTGTGAGACAATACTTATTGATTACCTGAATGAAAGACAATTTTGGAATTCACATCTTGATATTCTATAGCCTTTATTAATTAATTAAGAGATGTTTTTTTTTTTTAAGTGCATTTATAATCCTGTGGATTTCAGTTAAGAATGAGCTGACCAATGAACTAGATCAAGTGTCTTACAATGTTACAGAGGGGAAGCTGTGGTCAGACCCCACCCCATGCCTTCAATCGCAGAATGGAGTTTTTCTTATCCCATCTTGTTCTAAGGGGGCACAAACAAATGTGGTTAGTTCAGTTTAGGCAAGAAATGCAAGTAATTCCACGAAAGGTTAGGGTTATGGGTTGGGTTATGTTTAAGTAAGAAACGTGATTGGTTCGGAACCAAGGAGAACTCCACTGAGCGGTCATTTTGTCCAGAAAACGGTTGCCAAATAGCCACTAACTATCTGGGTTAGAGACTGTCATGACTTCCTCCTTACCTTACATTCCAGGGTCATATTCATCATGTACCAAACGGAATAAAGTACACTGAAACGGGAAGGGACTACCTGGAATTGTCCAACAAGAAACACTCGTTTTTGTTTTTGTTTTTTTTGTTTTGTTTTCTTTTGCCAAACTTTTTTGCTACGCTTTGAAACGGTGTTCCCTAATGAACACACCTCCTGTAGAGCAGATGTGGTGGTTACGTTCTATTTCAGTTTGACTGTGTACAGATGTTGTTAATATTAACTGATTGTAAAGCGTGATATGACGTCCATGTTCACATCGCTCAGGTTCTCTGTGATATAATTGTGTACGACTCGACTGTCGTCGTCACAGGGTTCCGATTCGATTGTATCTATCCAAGGCGTTTAGTCCGTCCACTCTGCTCTCACAAATGTAAAGTCTACAGCAGGTCAAGCAGAAGAGGAATAGTAGCAGTGTTGAGGTCAATTCAGAAAGTAAACAAAATTCCAATTCCACTTTGAAAAGCATTGACGAGAATTGGAATTAGAAATGTCAGTGTACTTCATGAATTGACTGGAATTGAAATGGAATTGACTCCAACCCTGAATTGTTGTGCTGCAAAACAACAGTTTATTTCCTCTGTGTCAGTACGGTCTGTGTAATCTGTGGCAGTACTGTCTGTGTAATCTGTGGCAGTACTGTCTGTGTAATCTGTGGCAGTACTGTCTGTGTAATCTGTGGCAGTACTGTCTGTGTAATCTGTGTCAGTACTGTCTGTGTAATCTGTGGCAGTACTGTCTGTGTAATCTGTGGCAGTACTGTCTGTTTAATCTGTGGCAGTACTGTCTGTTTAATCTGTGGCAGTACTGTCTGTGTAATCTGTGGCAGTACTGTCTGTGTAATCTGTGGCAGTACTGTCTGTGTAATCTGTGGCAGTACTGTCTGTGTAATCTGTGGCAGTACTGTCTGTGTAATCTGTGGCAGTACTGTCTGTGTAATCTGTGGCAGTACTGTTTGTGTAATCTGTGGCAGTACGGTCTGTGTAATCTGTGGCAGTACGGTCTGTGTAATCTGTGGCAGTACGGTCTGTGTAATCTGTGGCAGTACTGTCTGTGTAATCTGTGGCAGTACTGTCTGTGTAATCTTTAATTATCCAAAACAAGAGTACAGAGTAGTCTATCCATCTTTATTTTATGTCTAAAAAAGAACAAACGTAATATTCAAAACTGTCCATTTCTCACAGCACATAAGATATATATTGGTTTGGTCTAATCTTATTTACAAAGTGTAATAAGCTTTTGTCTCACAATACACCGTTTATGCTATTAAAACAGATCAAAATTAAAAATAGATGAGAATTTTCAAATATCTGCTGTTAACTTCATAACTTTTTACAAGTTAAAACGAGACAACAGGAGACTACTAAAGGTAAAAACAAAAATACTAGCTTCAGGGGGTTTAAAGGTACATTACACAATTTAAGTGCTGTCCAATGCCTCGCGCAAGGAAGAGCACGTTGCCTGCTGCATAGCCAGTTTTTTTTTTTTACAACAAAAATGTTAAATGTTGATACTCTGTTTTCAACCCAATGGACTTGATGATGATGTTGTTGATGTCGAGGGAGCATCCGAGGAACCAGGGCTCGGTGGTGGTGACGATGACAGCAGATAAAGAGTTGTCCGCCAACTGTCCACCTCCTCCAGCGCAGTGCCCAAATAAAACCAATGAGTTGGGTGATGGAAGTTCTGGAGAGAGTAAGAAAATAGGAACTCAATTTAATACGTCACCTTTAATACATTTAATACATCACCTTTAATACGTCACCTTTTATACATCACCTTTTATACATTTAATACGTCACCTTTAATACGTCACCTTTTATACATTTAATACATCACCTTTAATACATCAACTTTTATAAATGTAATACGTCACCTTTAATTAATCACCTTTTATACATTTAATACGTCACCTTTTATACATTTAATACGTCACCTTTTATACATTTATACATGATATATTTTGAAAATCTGTTGTGCCTTTGTGAATGCTACTTTTGTCATAGATCAATCATGCAAATTCAGTTTGTTTTGGTCACCCAACTGGAACAAAAGCACACACGCTCCAAGACTGCAGTTGCAATGCCCACAGCTGCTCTGTTTAGTTGACCACATTTTGTTTTGAGAAAAGCATTGCTTAATTAGGGGCTCTAGTCAAACTGTAAAGCTGAAGCATTAGTGTCCGCGATAGTAAATGTAATTTCCGATTCCGCCGACATATGCAGCAGTCTCCTGCAAAGAGACTTGAGGTCTGTTTAATGGTACTTTGGGAGGCTAATGACGAAAAATAAACCATGAATAGAAACAATATGGGAAGGACAGGGATAGGGAGGGAGGGACAGGGAGGGACAGGGAGGGAGGGAGGGACAGGGAGGGACAGGGAGGGACAGGGATAGGGAGGGAGGGAGGGACAGGGAGGGAGGGAGGGAGGGACAGGGATAGGGAGGGAGGGAGGGAGGGAGGGAGGGAGGGACAGGGAGGGAGGGAGGGAGGGACAGGGATAGGGAGGGAGGGAGGGACAGGGAGGGAGGGAGGGAGGGAGGGACAGGGATAGTGTCGAGGGAGGGAGGGAGGGAGGGAGGGAGGGAGGGAGGGAGGGACAGGGACCTCAGACCATGGTATGTCCGCTCTAGTAATACATTTCTATGGTCTGACCTGACATGTAATAGAAATATAATAAGGCTGTAATAATTAGAAACATAAATATGTCAAACAAAATAAAGCATGTCATGTTGTTTTAATTGATTTGCAGCCAGGCCTTTATTATAGTGTGTCAGCAGATGGTCTGTCCACAGCCAGGCCTTTATTATAGTGTGTCAGCAGATGGTCTGTCCACAGCCAGGCCTTTATTGTAGTGTGTCAGCAGATGGTCTGTCCTCAGCCAGGCCTTTATTATAGTGTGTCAGCAGATGGTCTGTCCTCAGCCAGGCCTTTATTATAGTGTGTCAGCAGATGGTCTGTCCACAGCCAGGCCTTTATTATAGTGTGTCAGCAGATGGTCTGTCCTCAGCCAGGCCTTTATTATAGTGTGTCAGCAGATGGTCTGTCCACAGCCAGGCCTTTATTATAGTGTGTCAGCAGATGGTCTGTCCTCAGCCAGGCCTTTATTATAGTGTGTCAGCAGATGGTCTGTCCTCAGCCAGGCCTTTATTATAGTGTGTCAGCAGATGGTCTGTCCTCAGCCAGGCCTTTATTATAGTGTGTCAGCAGATGGTCTGTCCTCAGCCAGGCCTTTATTATAGTGTGTCAGCAGATGGTCTGTCCACAGCCAGGCCTTTTATTATAGTGTGTCAGCAGATGGTCTGTCCACAGCCAGGCCTTTATTATAGTGTGTCAGCAGATGGTCTGTCCTCAGCCAGGCCTTTATTATAGTGTGTATAGTGAGGCCACAGGACTAATGTCGGTCCTACATAGTGATTGCCTGTTAGGCACTGAGGTGTGTGCGTGAGTGAATGCGTCAGGCGGTAATAAAGGCAGTCGATCCTGTACCTTCAGTCAGGAGCTGCTCAGAACAGCCCGGCGTCTTTTAGGTTGGTCTTGATGACGTCTGTGATGGCGTTGAAGGCCTGGTCCACGTCCTGTGTGTCTACAGCGCAGGTGATGTGGGTGTATATGGGTTTCTCCGCCTGTCTCAAGTTCAGAGACTCAAACTGCAACTTCACGTGGTTGCTGGCGTCTTCGTATGTGTTAGACCCTATAGGGAGATAAGAAGAGAGCTGTAAAAACTGATCAGAGACCAGTTGCTGGCCTCTTTATGTGTTTGACAGAGTGGCGCAGTGGTCTAAGGCACTGCATTGCAGTGCTAGCTGTGCCACTAGAGATCCTGGTTTGAATCCAGGCTCTGTCGTAGCCGGCCGCGACCGGGAGACCCATGGGGCGGCGCACAATTGGCCCAGCGTTGTCCAGGGTAGGGGAGGGAATGGCCGGCAGGGATGTAGCTCAGTTGGTAGAGCATGGCGTTTGCAACGCCAGGGTTGTGGGTTCGATTCCCACGGGGGGACAGTATAAAAAAATAAAAATAATGTATACAATCACTAACTGTAAGTCGCTCTGGATAAGAGCGTCTGCTAAATGACTAAAATGTAAATGTAAAAATGGAATAAGATTGGTTTTATTATTGTGTTTTAATCGAGTGAGAAAGGTCAAAAGGCCATGGAAAACAACTTTTTGCCATTTGGGACTCAAGAGTAGGACTCACCGTCGTAGTCAGGGAAGCAGACATTGAGGTGGACATGCTTGATCTTCTCTTGGAAGACGTCCTTCTTGTTGAGGAAAAGCACGTGGGTGGTGTCCTCGAAGAACCTGTGGTTGCAGATGCTGTTGAATAGATGGAGAGACTCGTGCATGCGGTTCTGAAAAGAGGAGAGAAGGGCAGAAGAGGAATGAAGGATTCATGTGGTCCTCTGTAGCTCAGCTGGTAGAGCACGGCGCATGTAACGCCAAGGTAGTGGGTTCGATCCCCGGGACCACCCATACACAAAAAAAAATAATGTATGCACGCATGACTGTAAGTCGCTTTGGATAAAAGCGTCTGCTAAATGGCATATTATATTATTATTATATCACCATCATCATCATCGTCGGGCTACAAAACAGTCTCCACTAAACAGCTCCACTAGCAGCACTAGCCGGTGAGGTTTGCAATACGGTGTGGTTGAAGCATATCAGCGTCTCCTCCCTCATCTGGACCCTCCTTTAGTTTAGTTTGAAGTGTGTGTGTGTGTGTGTGTGTGTGTGTGTGTGTGTGTGTGTGTGTGTGTGTGTGTAAACACTCACCATCTCGTCGTCCTCCAGCAGCACCAGGTCATATGCGCTGAGGGCACTACAGAACAGGATGCAATGGACGCCCTCGAAACAGTGGATCCACTTCTTCCTCTCTTCTCTTCTACCGCTCATATCAAACATCCTGTCCATCAGAGAGACACAGCAATCAATCAGTTAACCAATCAATTATAAAGGCCTTTTTACAGGAGAGGAGCGGTTAGTAACTACAGTACTTTGTCACCATGAGCTCCTTCAGTGTGTGTGCTTTTTACACGTAGTTGGTGTAAATGGTGAGAGCGTGGCACTTGCGAAAAACAAAGGTTGATGGTTCAATTCCAGCAGGAATCGCATACAAATACTTAAAATATATGCACACACTACTATACGTTTCTACAGTAAAGACAGTCCTGTGACCAGGCAGCCAGGTAGCTGGTGAAGCAGAGAGAGGTGATTTGCAATCACGCTCTCGTTAAGACGTAACCCTGCCTTAAGTTGGGCTGTGTTTACAGACACAGCCCAATTCTGATCTTTTGCCCAGTTATTGGCAAAAGAGCTGATCTGATTGGTCGAAAGACCAAGTAGTGAAAAAAAGATCAGAATTGGGATGCCTGTGTAAACGCAGCCTTGTAAGGCCAAATGCTGCTCTCAGATCACAAGGATTTTCTCTTGGTCTAATGCAGGGCTCTCCAACCATGTTCCTGGAGAGCTACCCTCCTGTAAGGTTTTCACTCCAACCCTGTTCCTGGAGAGCTACCCTCCTGTACACTCCAACCATGTTCCTGGAGAGCTACCCTCCTGTAAGGTTTTCACTCCAACCCTGTTCCTGGAGAGCTACCCTCCTGTAAGGTTTTCACTCCAACCATGTTCCTGGAGAGCTACCCTCCTGTAAGGTTTTCGCTCCAACCCTAATCTAGTCCACCTAATTCTAATAATGAACTGGTTGATAAGCTGAATCAGGTTAGTTACAACTGGGGTTGGAGTGAAAACCTACAGGAGTGTAGCTCTCCAGGAACAGGGTTGGAGAGAAACTATAGGAGGGTAGCTCTCCAGGAACAGGATTGGAGAACCCTGGTCTAATGGTTAAGGTGTTGGGTTTGCCGGTAAGAAGTCGCTGGTTCAATCGCACCAGTTACACTACATCACCTGAATTTGACATCTTTGCAGGTGAACTATAATGCACTGTGACAAGGCAGCCAGGTGTCTAGGTAGCCATGTGGCAGCCAGGTAGTTAGCTACTGTAGCTCACCTGAATTTGACATCTTTGCAGATGAACCTCTCCTCGTTGACCCCGCCAGTCTTGATCCTGCACCGTAGGATGTCCTGGTCGTTGGGGGTGAAGTCAGCCTGAGTGACGCGCTCCAGGTCACTGAGGAAGCTGTGCGAGAGGCAGTCAATCAATTAATCAATCAACTAATCGATCAAATGTATTTATAAAGCCCTTTTTTAGATCAGCAGTTATCACAAAGTGCTTTACTGTAACTAGACCCCAAAGACAACAACACTGTCAAGCATCCACAGAGGCCATAGACCAGGGATTCCTAACAGGCGGGCCGCAGGCCAAACTTTGGCCCGCGGTTGATTTTATTTGGCCCCCCAAGTTTTCTGAACAACAGAAAAAACAACAGAACAAAAATGTAAACGCAACATTCAACAATTTCAAAGATTTTAATTACTTACAGTTCATAAAAGGAAATCAGTTAATTTAAATAAATAAATTAGGCCCTAATCTATTGATTTCACATGACTGAGAATACAGATATGCATCTGTTGGTCACAGATACCTTTAAAAATAAAAGGTAGGGGCGTGGATCAGAAAACCAGTCAGTATCTGGTGTGACCACCAGCGTGGCCTCATGCAGCGTGACACATCTTTTGCATAGAGTTGATCAGGTTGTTGATTGTGGCATGTGGAATGTTGTCCCAATCCTCTTCAATGGCTGTGCGAAGTTGCTGGTTATTGGCGGGAACTGGAACGCGCTGTCCTACACGTCGATCCAGAGCATCCCAAACATGTTCAATGGGTGACATGTCTGGTGAGTATGCAGGCCATGGAAGAACTGGGACATTTTCAGCTTCCATGAATTGTGTACAGATCCTTGAGACATGGGGCCGTGCATTATCATGCTGAAAAGGTGATGGCGGCGGATGAATGGCACGACAATGGGCCTCAGGATCTCATCACGATATCTCATTGTCATCCATAAAATGAAATTGTGTTCGATGTCCGTGGATTATGCCTGCCAATACCATAACCCCACCGCCACCATGGGGCACTCTGTTCACAATTTTGACTTCAGCAAACTGCTCGCCCACACAACGCCATACCAAGATTCATCCGTGAAGAGCACACTTCTCCAGCGTGCCAGTGGCCATCGAAGATGAGCATTTGCCGACTGAAGTCAGGTCAAGACCCTGGTGAGGACAACGAGCTTCCCTGAGGTGGTTTCTGAAAGTTTGTACAGAAATCCTTCCATTGTGCAAACCCACAGTTTCATCAGATGTCCGGGTGGCTGGTCTCAGACGATCCCGCAGGTGAAGAAGCAGGATGTGGAGGTCCTGGGCTGGCGTGGTTACACGTGGTCTACGGTTGTGACGCCGGTTGGGCATATTGCCAAATTCTCGAAAACGACACTGGAGGCAGCTTATGGTAGAGAAATGAACATTCAATTCTCTGGCAACAGCTCTGGTGGACATTCCTGCAGTCAGCATGCCAATTGCACACTCCCTCAAAATTTGAGACATCTGTGGCATTGTGTTGTGTGACAAGACTGCACATTTTAGTGGCCTTTTATTGTCCCCAGCACAAGGTGCACCTGTGTAATGATCATGCTGTTTAATCAGCTTCTTGATATGCCACACCTGTCAGGTGGATGGATTATCTTGGCAAAGGAGAAATGCTCACTAAGAGGGATGTAACAAATTTGAGCACAACATTTGAGCGAAATGTGTGAGTATGGAACATTTCTGGGATCTTTTATTTCAGCTCATGAAACATGGGACCAACACTTTACATGTTGCGTTTATATTTTTGTTCAGTATAAAAGACTATAATAACACCAGCAAATCAGCTCCAAGTGATTTTAATTTTTGGAAATATGTTACAAAGTATTCCCATGCATAACAGAAAGATATAATTTATGTGATCGTATACAAATGTAAGAAAGATTTGAAATGATTGTGTTTTAGTCAAACACAATATCTTTTTGGCCTTCTTGCTGTCAATTTGCAGTCTACAAATAATTTGTAATTATGTTCCGGCCCCCTGACAATCCGCTCAAGAAAAAACGGCCCGTGCCTGAATCTGGCAGTTGATCCCTGTCATATACTCACTAGTGAGCGGAGTCGAGGAGTTGGTAGCCCTCAGCTGCTGACTCGAAGCACTCCTGGATGCCAGGGTCCATCCACAGATTCTTGATGCACTCAGCCAGCTCAGGAGGCATGGTTCCTTCCTCAGTAGAGTTGGATAGGTTCTCCAGCTTCTTGCCTTCATCCTGGTGACACAGAGAGAACAAAACCCATACATGCATCAGTATATTATATTATAATATAGTATAACGTAACATAACCAGGCTTAAAAGAAACGGCAGTAACTACTGTAGAACATCCGGAACATCCGGTTGTTGGCAACTCCGCTATAGTATAATATGTCTATATAGTACAGTGTAGTATCATATGTATAGTATAGTATAGAATAATATGTATAGTACAGTATAGTATCATATGTATAGTATAATGTGACTATATAGTATAACATGTTTATACAGTATATTATAAACTGGGTGGTTCGAGCCCTGAATGCTGATTGGCTGACAGGGTATACCATGGGGAATGACAAAACATTTATTTTTACTGCTCTAATTACGTTAGTAGCCAGTTTATAATTGCAATAAGGCACCTCGGAGGGGTTTGTGGTATATGGCCAATATACCACAGCTAAGGGTTGTATCCAGGCACTCCGCGTTGCGTCGTGCTTAAGAACAGCCCTTAGCCGTGGTATATTGGCAAAATATACCACACCTCCTCTGGCCTTATTGTTTAATTATAGTATAATTCTACACACACACACACCCAGCCTGCAGTACCCACCTCTGCGGCCGGTGATCCGTACTTGATCCCCAGGATGCTCATGCCTCTGACGATGGACAGAGCTGACTGCAGGATGTTACCAAAGATCACCCCTCTGGACTTCACCTTCTCCTCCTTATTAAAACCACCCTGGTGGAGGATTCTGTGGAGAAGAAGAAGCAGAAGACAACATGGGTTAGTGTTGAGTAATTCCACGATTAAAAAAAAAACATATTTACTTCAAGAACAGCGCAGATGCAAAGTTTGGTAACAGAACGATGGCACAAACAGCACAAACTGTCATTCCGTTACCATGTGGCTCAACGATCCAAACTGCCACCTAGTGGTGTGTTTGTGGCAATGCAGCTCACTTCTCTGCTGCCACACATTTCACAGTGAGACAACCCGAAGGCGTACTTCAGTTGTAACTTAACTCACTTCATTTGTTTTACGATGGTGCTTTTCCCCGACTCCTCAGCGCCTGAAAGAAAACAAAAATATACAATTTATTGCAACAGATAAATAAATGTCAACAATGTAATTTTTTTTATTACAAGGGTTTCATCAGGGACTGGCTTGGAAAAACCGAGCTGACTAGGTAGAAAAACCTGCAGATGTGCCCTTGAGCAAGGCACTTAACCCTAATTTGCACCAGGGGGGTGCCGTACTACTATGGCTGACCCTGTAAAACAGCACATTTCACTGCACTATCCGGTGTATGTGACAATAAAATCTCTTAATGCTCCTGGACCTGGTGGCTAGCGAGACGTAGGGTGCGTCCCAAACCCCTCTTCTCCGTATAGTGCCCTAGTTTTGACCCGAGCCCCTGTGGGACAGAGTGATAATAGAGCAGTTTGACAGAACAGGCTGTGAGGAGATCACTGACGTCTCCTTCCTGGGACTCAGAACACAGCAGGACAAAGGCCTGGATGTTACTTATAAAACCTTTTATTTTTCAAAAGACTTCATTTTAAACACTACTGTTTGACCAGTGCTTAACAGGGTGCCATCTGAGAGGCAGCTTGTCAGAGACTTCACCACAAATACCTTTTTTAATGTCACCTAAAATCATTATTTTAAAACCGTTATTTTAAAACTAAAATACGATGTGGCCGACCCCAACATGTAACCAGGCCAGTGCAGTACGGCTCAGCTTGTTTTGTTTTTTTCTGAGCTCAAATTACCCCTTATTCTCTTTTATAGTGCACTACCTCTGATCAGTGCTTAGTAGGGTGCTGTTTGGGATGCGGCCTGCTTCTCTCAGGCAGATCAGGACAAAGGCCTTGGCGTCACTTATTTAAAACCTTTATTTAAACACCGTAATGGTGGGGGGTTTTTTTATCCTCGATAGCTGTTCATGTTTGTAATGCTGTGTCCAGCTGAAGAAACCGGGCGGCAGGTAGCTTAGTGGTTAAGAGCATTGTGCCAGTAACCGAAAGGTCGCTGGTTCTAATCCCCGAGCCAACTAGGTGAAAGATCTGTCTGTGCCCTTGAGCAAGGCACTTAACCCTAATTACTCCTGTAAGTCGCTCTGGATAAGAGCGTCTGCTAAAATGACTAAAATGTAAAATGACTAAATGTTTGTAATGTAAAATATGTATTCTGGCCTCAATGGGACTTCCTGGACAAATAAAAGTTTAATAAAAGGTACAAAATAGAAATTGGGCAAAACTCTATTTGGTCTACTCTAATTGGTTAAGTCCTGCGCCACTCCTAGCCACAGACAGCACCCATTGGCTCAGTGCCCATCCAGATTAAGGTTGTCCCGCCCTCTTCTTCGTGCACCTCCTTGCTGAGTGTTATGGATGAGCTTTATGTCTCCTGTGTCTTAACACGGCAAGCATAATGCAACCTGGTCCTGTGTCTTAACACAGCAAGCATTATGCAACCTGGTCCTGTGTCTTAACACAGCAAGCATTATGCAACCTGGTCCTGTGTCTTAACACAGCAAGCATTATGCAACCTGGTCCTGTGTCTTAACACAGCAAGCATTATGCAACCTGGTCCTGTGTCTTAACACAGCAAGCATTATGCAACCTGGTCCTGTGTCTTAACACAGCAAGCATTATGCAACCTGGTCCTGTGTCTTAACACAGTAAGCATTATGCAACCTGGTCCTGTGTCTTAACACAGTAAGCATTATGCAACCTGGTCCTGTGTCTTAACACAGCAAGCATTATGCAACCTGGTCCTGTGTCTTAACACAGTAAGCATTATGCAACCTGGTCCTGTGTCTTAACACAGCAAGCATTATGCAACCTGGTCCTGTGTCTTAACACAGCAAGCATAATGCAACCTGGTCCTGTGTCTTAACACAGCAAGCATTATGAAAAAAAACAACAATCAACCTGAGACATGAGACCTTAAAACTTGTGTTAGACCCCAATCTAATGTCTAGGCTTTAGTGCAGAGGGCTAACAAAAAATTATCTGAAACACAACCAAAACAAAAAAGCAAATGCATCCAACAAATGTGTGGAGTCCCAAGCTTGATGTGGTCATTACGTGCTGTGAATATGGGACCAAATACTTCACTTTTTACTACTTTAATACACATAAGTGAATTTGTCCCAATACTTTTGCTCCGCTAAAATGGGGGGGGACTATACAAAAAGTGCTGTAATTTCTAAACGGTTCACCCGATATGGATGAAAATACCCTCAAATTAAAGCTGACAGTCTGCACTTTAACACCATTGTTTGATTTCAAGTATAGAGTTTAGAGCCAAAATAAGAAATATTCTTCACTGTTCCAATACTTACGGAGGGCACTGTATATACTTACTGTTTCTGGATCTGATCTTTGACCTTGACTAAGACATTTAAGTGGCTCTATGTAGAGCAGTGGCGGTTGGTGCCGTTTAAGATGAGGGAGGACGATTTGTTTTTCACGAGCATGGCCTTATTTCTATTACAGCGTATTGGATGACTGCCATTCATATTCCATTCACCCAGTTCAATGTAACATCCATAGGTTTAGGCTACTGCGTGATACTCTAATGTTCCCTGTACCCATCATGAGGTTGCTACAACCTAGACTATGAATGAAAGTTTACAATGTAGGTGCACACAGGTCGAGAGACAGATTTAAGGTGACAGACAGTGACACATTCAATACCGCTTTGCACACTCTTGCCTGCATCTAGCTGATCTAGGTTGCAATCATTAGTCCAACAGTTGCAAATGAGAGTTTCTATTGGACAAATTCAGGTATGTTTATCCCCACTTTGTTCCGTTTGCTTCCGTTTTAAGAAACATTTTTTCAACAGAATCGGCGGAATGAATACACCCCTGATCACGCGTAAACAGAGTTCACTCTCATAACAGCCACTGATCTGAGAACTCATCTGAACCCTGCTGATCTGAGAACTCATCTGAACCCTGCTGATCTGAGAACTCATCTGAACCCTGCTGATCTGAGAACTCATCTGAACCCTGCTGATCTGAGAATGGTGTAAAATACGTTGAAGTACTACCTAAGTCGTTTTTTGGGGGGGTATCTGTACTTTATTTTACTTTTACTCCACTACATTCCTAAAGAAAACAATGTACTTTTTACACCATACATTTTTCCTGACACACAAAAGTACTCGTTACATTTTGAATGCTTAGCAGGAAAAGGAAAATGGTACAATTCATGCACTTATCAAGAGAACATCCCTGGTCATCTTTACTGCCTCTAAACCAGTGCTTTGTTATGTCTGAGTGCCCCTGTCTATCCGTGCTTAATATAAGGAATTTGAAATGATTTTTGACTTTTGATACTTAAGCATATTTTAGCAATTCCATTTACTTTTGATACTATATTTAAAACTCAACTCAAGTAGTGTTTGACTGGGTGACTTTCACTTTTACTTTAGTCATTTTCTATTAAGGTATCTTTTACTTTTACTCAAGTATGATAAATTGGGTACTTTTTCCACCACTGTGTGAAAGTACAGTTTGGATTGGGTTGGCCTGATAGTGTGAAAGGGTAAATGCTGTCTGAGGAGAGGATGGGTACACCAATCTGGACTGGATCTGGAGACTGGACTAAACCAGTAATTGGCTTGGCCTCTCATCAGCAGGGGGACATGATTCACTTGGACCTAAAGTAGTGATTCTTTAAGCACCTCACAGTGTCCTGACTTTCCCCTGGACTACACCTCTTCTGGGAGGGAGCAATGTACCTCAATGTACCTCAGGGAGAAATGTACCTTAAAGCTCATAATCTGTACTTTAACAATGTTCCTTATTTTCTAGGTTCAGTCACATATATCTTAAACATTCTGAGAGAAAGAACATTATGCCTTGATCTGTATTTGTTTGTTGGCTCTTAACTGTCAGTGTTCAGACGAAGTGTTGCTCTTAACTATCAGTTTTCAGATAAAGTGTTTCTCTTAACTGTCAATGTTTAAACAGTGTTGCTCTTAACTGTCAATGTTCAGACCGTGTTGCTCTTAACTATCAATGTTCAGACAAAGTGAATATTCAATTCACAGACAAAAACAGGACTTATTGTCTGTGTTTGATTGAAATGGGACCATAGAGAAAGTATCATATCATTTGATGGACTACATTCAACACCAGAAACATGAAATGTGAAAATTACAGATGTTTTTAAACAGGTGACATCTGGGAATCTCAATTTAATTTCAAATATTTGTAGTGCTATCCTGAGGCCAGGTTTTCAGAGGGACCAAGTGTGTTGTGTTAAATGTTGCCTCCCCCTTTTAAACCTCAACCAAATCTCTGATATCACAACATATGCCACAACAAATATCCTGTTTATTATTCCATGGTATTTAGTTGAAATATATCCTTTCAGTTTCTTTATGAACAGGGAACAAATATAATGGGGGATCCCAACATCTTAGCCATTAGACCAAAAGGACATCCTTCAGGCTTCTAAGTCTCAGACAGGGCTACTTCATCACAAGAACATCATTTCAAATCACCTCCGATACAGTCACACCAATGGGTTCAGTTCACTTACCCAGCATCAGCACTTTAACTGCCTTGGACTCTGCCAGCTGCTTCTTCAGCTCCTTGGAGTCTATCCCCTCCTCTCCCTCCATCTCCAGATCCTCAGGCACGTCCATCGACATCTTGGCGGTTAGTTGCCCCGAGTGCTCAGCTACACAGAAAACGGCCTTTCAGTCACTGAACGATGTGTTTAGATTGTTCGGTAGTTGTCAGTTAGGTAGGTAGGGCTGCCGTTCGAGGGTTAAGTCAAGAGTGTCGCTTCTCTGCAGGTTCAAGTGCTAAATGTCACTCGGGTAGTCTGTGGTTTAAAGCACATGTCGTAGAACATGGAACCAGAAGCCAAATCCTATTAACGCAGCTAATCAGGCCTGGGCTGAAGAGACCAAAACACGACCGGTTTGGCTCCAATAGGGTTGGTTAAGGGATGGAGAGATGCTCTGACTGTTGTTCGGTACCTCCATTAGAGAACTTTAAAGTGAAATATATAGAGATATATAGCCATTGATTCTTGAAGAGTATAACTTGATGCCTCATGAGCTTGTTGTTTTACTCCAATGTTTGTAAACAAAGTACATGTAAACAAACACTATAGTCTCTGTAGTTGATATCATGAATGATCAGTCATTGTATCATATCTCTGTCTAGCATTTTGAGAGTGGTTACATTTCTCCAGGCCCATACCCTCAGCTGTTTAACCAGTTTGTTATTGTTTGAACTGCAGATTGCCCCTTTTAAGGGCTCTTGTATATGATCAGAAAGTGCAGGCCCCTATTACTCTGATTCTACCAGTACCAGTTCCATGCTGGAAAGGACAATGTGAAAGGAACATTTCCGAGCTAGCACGGTACGGTTCACGGTTGTGTGAGAAGGGTGTGGGTGTGTGCAGGCTTTTGATCCAGCACTGCTTTAACCTACCTCATCACAAGAGTGTGAGACTGACTCACCTCCGCTACACCTTAGACCAGGGTTAATCTACTTCATCACAACCTTAGACCAGGGTTATCCTACTTCATCACGACCTTAGACCAGGGTTAACCTACTTTATCACGACCTTAGACCAGCGTTAACCTACTTCATCACGACCTTAGACCAGGGTTAACCTACTTCATCACGACCTTAGACCAGGGTTAACCTACCTCATCACAACCTTAGACCAGGGTTAACCTACCTCATCACAACCTTAGACCAGGGTTAACCTACCTCATCACGACATGGTTAACCTACTTCATCACGACCTTAGACCAGGGTTAACCTACTTCATCACGACAGGGTTAACCTACCTCATCACGACCTTAGACCAGGGTTAACCTACTTCATCACGACCTTAGACCAGGGTTAACCTACCTCATCACAACCTTAGACCAGGGTTAACCTACCTCATCACGAGCGTGTGAGTCTGACTCACCTCCGCTACACCTTAGACCAGGGTTCAGCACCCGCCCATGACAAAGGCAACTACAGGAGTGGAGTTGGTGAACCTTGGCAAAACCCTGACAGAACCCTGGCAGAACCCTGGTAGAACCTTGGTCGAACCCTGGCAGAACCCTGACCAAAACCCTGGTAGAACCTTGGTAGAGCCCTGGCAGAACCCTGGCAGAACCCTGGCAAAACCCTGGTAGAACCTTGGTAGAGCCCTGGCAGAACCCTGACAGAACCCTGACAGAACTTTGGTAGCCGCAGTTCGAGAACCCTGGTAACCTCTCCGGGAGGACACTTTTATCCCAAAAAAGCAGAAAGGAACCCCGATCTAAGGCTACATTTTGCATCTCTCCATCTGGACTCAAATGCTTTCATGAGATGGTCAGCATCAGATGTACGTCACTGACACTCCCCTAACGGAAACGCTAAGTGACAGCTAGCTAATTTACTCCAGAGCCAAATCCCCAAAGGCTTCCATAGTCAGCTAATCATGGCCTCCTCCTAGCCATCATCTAGCCAATCCCAACTGAGGTCTCTGAGGCGTGGATGGCTGGACTAGGCCAGGCCGACCACACACACACAGGCGCACGAGCAGACGTTCATAAAACGCAAGCGCACACGGACGTACACACACACAGGCCTCCCACATACACACACACACACACACGCTTGCATGCACACGTGCAGATGCACACACACACAAACAAACACATACAAGCACACACCACCCCCACCATCACCACTACTGATCTTTTGAGGAGATTACCCCCACAAAGCCCCTGATCCACCCAGGGAGGGACAGGCTTCAACCGGGCAGATGGCCCCTTGCCATCTGTGTGGGATGACTGTGGGTGGACTGTGGGTGGACTGTGGGATGACTGTGGGTGCACTGTGGGTGGACTGTGGGAGAATAGGGGAGCAACTGGGTCACCCTGCTCAGCCATGGAATGGCTCCATGTCATGAGTTTAATACGAAGCGGATGGCCCTGTCCCAGACTCCCAGAGCCCATCCCCAGAGTGTTGCACGCTCTCTTGGGTCCAATTGATTGGCATGTGTGACTAGCTGGTCTCTGAAACCGGAGGATCATCTGTGCACCGCAACACTGAACCCGGGTCATCTGTGCACCACAACACTGAACCCGGGTCATCTGTGCACCGCAACACTGAACCCAGGTCATCTGTGCACCACAACACTGCGAGGGTTAAGGTCTAGGCGTTACTCATTACGCCAGCATGTTTGACCAAATCACCTTGGTTACAAATGCTCCATTCTTTATTATTTTTTCTCTTATTTATGGGGTAAGATCAGCTTTAATATTGTGATCGATTATAGCTTCTATCAATGTAATTGTCTGCATAATTTCCAATCCCCCACATGTGTTTTATAAATATATATATTATTTTTAATATATATATTTTCCTTTATTATTTTCCCCTAACCCCACCACCCCTCCCCTAATTGGAGTAAACTAATGGACAATTATACTTAGGCTCCCACATACTATATACATTTCACAGACAGTATATTTTACATTAGTTATCTTTTGTTTGTTTTTAGTCCCATCCTTCAGCTCCCCTCAACACCTCCCATCTGTCTCTGAACACCATCCAGTTTAGATTTCTATTTGCCATATATTTTTCTACTGTGCTGTGATGTTTCTGAACCTTTCCATTCTCATAGTTTCTACAGATTGTAAATTAAAGATAAACACCTTTGCTAAGAGTATTATTGTTATACTATTGATTGATTAACTATGACTTTTCAGCCAGCAGTGCTATCTGCAGAGTTAGCTCCAGGTAAATGCTGCAGTTCTTCAGCCACTCCAGAACCTGTGACCAAAAACAAGCTCCAAATGGACAGTACCAAAACAAATCATCTAATTATTCTGTCTCTTCGCAGCAAAATCTCCATTCTTAGATCATCTAGTGTTTGTGTTCATTAATTTGCCATGAAACTTGAACACTAACAGAATTCCTATACCATGGATATAAGACTCCCGAGTGGCGCAGTGGTCTGTGCCACTAGAGATCCTGGTTCGAATCCAGGCTCTGTCGTAGCCGGCCGCGACCAGGAGACCCATGGGGCGGCGTGCAATTGGCCCAGCGTCGTCCAGGGTAGGGGAGGGAATGGCTGGCAGGGATGTAGCTCAGTTGATGGGTTGTGGGTTCGATTCCCACAGGGGGGTATGAAAAAAATTAATAATGTATGCACTAACTGTAAGTCGCTCTGGATAAGAGCGTCTGCTAAATGACTAAAATGTAAATGTAAGACCGTTTTCTATACCTATTCTACTGGCTTTACCTGAAGCCTGCGTGGGCAACAGGGGAAAAGCCTGCGTGGGCAACAGGGGAAAAGCCTGCGGACTGCCCAAAAGCATTGCATGTCAGCAGTTGAACTTCAATGCCAAGCGTGTGGCTCTATCTCAGACTGAGATAAAGGAATGAGAGGCCCTCACACGGAATATTGCTGTGCCACAGGGTTTCATTCACCCAAATACACGTGAATAGACTCCCAGTAGGGCCAATCCTATTGCCTCCTGCACGTTTAATGGGTCCCATTAGTTCCCGCAACTATTTGCAGAGCCAGTACCATGTGTGACTTAATAATAATAATATGCCATTTAGCAGACGCTTTTATCCAAAGCAACTTAGAGTCATGCGTGCATACATTTTTGTGTATGGGTGGTCCCGGGGATCGAACCCACTACCTTGGCGTTACAAGCGCCGTGCTCTACCAGCTGAGCTACAGAGGACCACCCACTTACTGATCTTTGAACCCAACCCTCATCTGCTTAGTCACTGGCTGCCACCTCAAGCCAATTTGTTAATTTGTTAACTAAGTATAGGTTATTATTGTAACACACGTGTCTGTCAGGGGTTTATTGTCTTTACCTGAAGCATAGGGCTTTTGAGGTAGGCCATAGACCAGCTCAGGCAAATACCCATGATAAAAACAATGGTGGCCTCTAGGGGAAAAAATGGCCCAGTGTGTTAGAAATCCCCGGGACGATTTCTGGTCTCAGTTGCTCCCTGGTAGAGGTGGTAGAGCTGTCTGTCTGTCTCTCTCTTTTTGTCTCTCTCTCAATTCAATTTCAATTTCAATTCAATTTAAGGGCTTTATTGGCATGGGAAACGTGTGTTAACATTGCCAAAGCAAGTGAAGTAGATAGTAAACAAAAGTGAAATAAACAATAAATATTAACAGTAAACATTACACTCAGAAGTTTCAAAAGAATAAAGACATTTCAAATGTCATATTATGTATATATACAGTGTTGTAACAACGTGCATGTCTCTCTCCCGCTCTCCGTACCACTCCACCTACTAATCCCTATAGTGCCATAGTGTCAATTCAAAGGGATCAGGGATACATTATCTTCATTCACTTTGAATTGACACCTATTGGCACTGTGTTGAGTGATAGTATGGTGGTTTGAGATTCAACAGATTGTGTTTAGTAACCAGAGGAGGGTTCTGTAGATAACTCTTATCCTTTATTTATAACTATAGTCAAGAGTTGGATAGAGGGAGCACATTGGCCCAAAGCCTGTTTTAGCATGGGAAGCGCCACTAAGGGCTTTCACCAAAGATGGTTTAGTATGAAGATGCCTAAAAACTGCTTCTCCAATATAAATCCACACTAACGCTTGTAGGTGATGTCATGACGACGTTAGCTAGCTAAGCTCTTGCTCAGAAACATATAATAATATAATATAATATGCCATTTAGCAGACGCTTTTATCCAAAGCGACTTACAGTCATGCGTGCATAAATTTTTTGTGTATGGGTGGTCCCGGGGATCGAACCCACTACCTTGGCGTTACAAGCGCCGTGCTCTACCAGCTGAGCTACAGAGGACCACATAATTGGGTCTTAACGGTTTTGTCAGGCCGAACTGTGCATGTGCATGCCGTTAAATCAAAGGCACTTCTACGTTATAAAGTTGTGAGAATGAAAACATGTCAGTTAGTCCCTTTCATTAGGTTGGAGTAATAACATGTTCAACTACTTAAGATATTGGTTCGAATCTAGGTTTTGCCTTTAGAAAATTAACAACTAAGGAATAATTGTTTACTTCTCCCATTGACTTGCCAAACCCCAGGTTTATATAGTCCATCTCTATGGTATTAGCCTGCTAGCATGTAGGGCCGGTTAGAGGGTTTATCTAGTCTGTCTCTATGGTATTAGCCTGCTAGCATGTAGGGCCAGTTAGAGGGTTAATCTAGTCTGTCTCTATGGTATTAGCCTGCTAGCATGTAGGGCCGGTCAGAGGGTTTATCTAGTCTGTCTCTATGGTATTAGCCTGCTAGCATGTAGGGCCAGTTAGAGGGTTAATCTAGTCTGTCTCTATGGTATTAGCCTGCTAGCATGTAGGACCAGTTAGAGGGTTTATCTAGTCTGTCTCTATGGTATTAGCCTGCTAGCATGTAGGGCCGGTCAGAGGGTTTATCTAGTCTGTCTCTATGGTATTAGCCTGCTAGCATGTAGGGCCGGTTAGAGGGTTTATCTAGTCTGTCTCTATGGTATTAGCCTGCTAGCATGTAGGGCCGGTTAGAGGGTTTATATAGTCTGTCTCTATGGTATTAGCCTGCTAGCATGTAGGGCCGGTCAGAGGGTTTATATAGTCCATCTCTATGGTATTAGCCTGCTAGCATGTAGGGCCGGTCAGAGGGTTTACTTCAGGCCCTAGCCACAACGGCTATACCATAGATAAGTGGTTTAGCCTACAAGAGAGCCATATATAGGGATACTCCCAGTGATGACGTAGAGTAAGCCGCTACTCACAGTAATCCCTAAAATACGAAAGCAACTACACACACAGCCTTACAAATTGTTTTGAATACCAATGCTTATCGTTACATTTGTACTTCCTCTTGGGTTGGTTTTAAGAAGCAGACAGTGAAACAAATTCTACTTTTGAAGACAACCGGAAGACAGTCTTAGAGACACATTAATTTTAAGGACTGGATAAATGGAAATACAATTTATTACATTTTCCTTAAATGCGGCACATAAAATAAAATAAAACATCCAATCATCCTGTTAATATGATGTTAAAAAGTTTGAATTTTGTTTACTTAAACAATTTACATAATATTCAAAACCAATTTCAGTGTTGTTGTTTTAAAACAGACTGGAACTGAAATAGAATTGACCCCAATCCAGGCTGCCGTCAACACCACTTTATGGACACATTGTAAGTGTAACAGTATATTACAAAATGTAGCTATAGGAAAAGTTGGAAAGGGGAGGTTAACTGATCAAAATAGTTGGAACAAACTTTGACAGGGCCATGTATTATGTATTATCTACTGTGCAGTATTACAGTCTCTCCTGACATACTGAGATGGCACAATGGGATGAATGAACAGATTGAGAGAGATAAGACTTTATTCTCCATCAGCTTTAAAGAAGGATTTTCCATCTTGGCGCCAATGCCAGGTGGCGTCCTTCAGTGGAAGTGAAAGTGTGTTAACTCTCTAATATTGGCTATTATATTATATTTTTTGACCAACTTTGACCTCAGCGTTGATGTTTTAATCTGCACTTGTCTCTTTTTCTAAGAGCAATGAAGTACGGACACAGTTTACAGAATAGTTTACCACCAGACCAGACCAGTCTATAGAAACTAGGGCCTGGACTTGTGTATTTATAAGCAGGTTGACGTTTATTGTCATGAATCTTGCCCTGGAGGCATAACTGAGCAATTTCTGCTAGATGGGCCAGCTTAATGACTGATGATTGGTTGAAAGAAATTGATAATAAGAAGATTGTGGGAGCTGTACTGTTAGATTTCAGTGCAGCCATTGATATTATTGACCATGACCTGCTTTTCAACATCTGCCATATCCTGGATTCAGAGCTATCTATCTAATAGAACACAGAGGGTTTTCTTTAATTGAATCTTCTCTAATGTTAAACATGTAAAGTGTGGTGTACCACAGGGCAGCTCTCTTGGCCCTCTACTCTTTTCTATTTTTACCAATGACCTGCCACTGGCATTAAATAAAGCTGTATGCTAATGATTCAACCCTATACAAAGAGTTGCAGTCAGTTTTAAAATGGGTGGCCAGTAATATCCTTTTCATACACAGACCAAAATCCCACTGATTGACCATGCCTGCATTTTTATACCAGCTGTTCCATATATCTGAAAGGGGTAGGGGTAAAAAACATGGAAAAATAAAAACCACTTAAAGGAGATGATTGTGGACTACAGGAAAAAAAAGAGGACTGAGCACGCCCCCATTCTCATCGACGGGGCTGTAGTGGAACAGGTTGAGAGCTTCAAGTTCCTTGGTGTCCACATCACCAACAAACTATCATGGTCCAAACACACCAAGACAGTCGTGAAGAGGGCACGACAAAGCCTATTCCCCCTCAGGAGACTGAAAAGATTTGGCATGGGTCCTCAGATCCTCAAAAAATTCTACAGCTGCACCATCGAGAGCATCCTGACTGGTTGCATCACCGCCTGGTATGGCAACTGCTTGGCCTCCGACCGCAAGGCACTACAGAGGGTAGTGCGTACGGCCCAGTATATCACTGGGGCCAAGCTTCCTGCCATCCAGGACCTCTATACCAGGCGGTGTCAGAGGAAGGCCCTCAAAATTGTCAAAGACTCCAGCCACCCTAGTTATAGACTGTTCTCTCTGCTACCGCACGGCAAGCGGTACCGGAGTGCCAAGTCTAGGTCCAAAAGACTTCTCAACAGCTTCTACCCCCAAGCCATAAGTCTCCTGAAAAGCTAATCATGGCTACCCGGACTATTTGCACTGCCCCCCCCCCCCCCCCCCCCATCTTTTTACGCTGCTGCTACTCTGTTAATTATTTAACTCTACCCACATGTACATATTACTTCAACTACCTCAACTAGCCGGTGCCCCCGCACATTGACTCTGCACCGGTACCCCCCTGTATATATAGCCTCCCTACTGTTCTTTTATTTTGTTTCTGCTCTTTTTTTCTCAACACTTTTTTGTTGTTTTATTCTACTTTTTTATTTAAAATAAATGCACTGTTGGTCAAGGGCTGTAAGTAAGCATTTCACTGTAATGTCTGCACCTGTTGTATTCGGCGCATGTGGCCAATAAATGTTGATTTGATTTGATTTTCACAGACTCCGTAACCAAAATACAGGTATCGGGTCTGTGTGAATGGTTCTCTGCTTTTTTTGGAGGTAAATTCATTAACACTTCCGGTGTTTAACACCTCCTTAAGTTGAACTGCAACCAGCCCCCATGGTTTAAAACACCCCCCACTCGCTACCCCTCCCAATTCACCAGTTACCCACTGATACAGTACATCCGGAAAGTATTCAGACCCCTTGACTTTTTCCACATTTTGTTACGTTACAGCCTTATTCTAAAATTGATTAAATTGTTTTTTTCCCCTCATCAATCTACACACACTACCCCATAATGATGAATAAAAAAAAGGTTTTTAGATTTTTTTGCAAATTTAGTAAAAATAAAAACATTTACATAAGTATTCAGACCCTTTACTCAGTACTGTGTTGAAGCACCTTTGGCAGCGATTACAGCCTCGAGTCTTCTTGGGTATGACACTACAAGCTTGGCACACCTGGAGCAGGTTTTCATCAAGGATCTCTCAGTACTTTGCTCTGTTCATCTTTCCCTCGATCCTGACTGGTCTCCCAGTCCCTTCCGCTGATAAACATCCCCACAGCATGATGCTGCCACCACCATGCTTCACCGTAGGGATGGTGCCAGGTTTCCTCCAGACATGACGCTTGGCATTCAGGCCAAAGAGTTCAGTATTGGTTTCATCAGACCAGAGAATCTTGTTTCTCATGGTCTGAGAGTCATTTAGGTGCCTTTTGGCAAACTCCAAGTGTGCTGTCATGTGCCTTTGACTGAGGAGTGGTTTCTGTCTGGCCACTCTACCATAAAGGCCTGATTGGTGGAGTGCTGCAGAGATGGTTGTCCTTCTGGAAGGTTTTCTGGTCTCCACAGAGGACCTCTGGAGCTCTGTCAGAGTGACCATCAGGTTCTTGGTTACCTCCCTGACCAAGGCCCTTCTCCCCCGATAGCTCAGTTTGTGCTGGCGGCCAGCTCTAGGAAGAGTCTTGGTGGTTTCAAACTTCTTCCATTTAAGAATGATGGAGGCCACTGTGTTCTTGTGGACCTCAATACTGCAGACATTTTTTGGTACCCTTCCCCAGATCTGTGGCTCGACACAATCCTGTCTTGGAGCTCTAAGGACAATTCCTTCGACCTCATGTCTTGGTTTTTGCTCTGACATGCACTGTCAACTGTGGGACCTTATATAGACAGGTGTGTGCCTCTCCAAGTCATGTCCAATCAATTGAATTTACCACAGGTGAACTCCGATGAAGTTGTAGAAACATCTTAATAATGATCAATGGAAACAGGATGCACCTGAGCTCAATTTCGAGTCTCATAGCAAAGGGTCTGAATACTTATGTAAATAAAAATGTTTTATTTTATTTTTAATACATTAGCAAAAATTTCTAAAAACCTGTTTTTTCATTAGTCATTATGGGGTATTGTGTGTAGATTGATGAGGAAAATTGTTTATTTAATCAATTTTACAATAAGGCTGTAACGTAACAAAATGTGGAAAAAGTCAAGGGGTCTGAATACTTTCCGAATGCACTGTAAATGTTAGCATTCAAGCACCTTACATAGGCCTATGCAACAGCTTTCAAATAGTCTCAGTGCGACAGCTTTCAAATACAGAGTAGAGTATTGGTTTGGACCATAGAGAATGATAGAGGACTCTAGTGCCCAAAAGCCCTTTTTTGCTTGCGCAGCGCCATTGAGGACTTTCACCATTTTTAAGTAGTCAACTGGGTGAGACTTCCTATGGGTTTAGGAAGGATCACATAATTCCATCCAGGTCACCAGGACGGATCAGTCAATAAATTATACTTGTGAGCAAACATTCCATAACTGCAGGTGGCAGTAAATCTCCAACCTTGGCTTTATAACTGTTCAAACGGAACGCTCCAGGTGGCAGTACATACCCTTTCACTTTGTTTACCAACTCATACAAATAGTAGAAGAAGAAAATGGACTACTTCAATGGCGCTGCCCATGCGCTCACAAGCGCCATAATGGGACAGATACAAAGAAGAGTCCTCTATCATGCTCTATGGAGTCCTCTGTTATGCTCTATGGAGTGCTCTATCGTGCTCTATGGAGTCCTCTAGCATGCTATCTTCTTTTTACTTTCTCAAAATGGAGATAATGGGCCATCATTGGTCACCGCCTTTCAAAGTGCATTGCATTATGGGGATAAAAATGGTCAATTTTGCGCCTACATGTCGACTGCATGAGCTTTACAAAAATCATGTGATCAAAGGTCATGTGACGTTTGGACTGCAGTCAGAGAGGAAGAGGCGACTAGAGAGGGTTTACTCAACCAATCATTAGGCTGTTTAGAGGGTTTACTCAACCAATCATTAGGCTGTTTAGAGGGTTTACTCAACCAATCATTAGGCTGTTTAGAGGGTTTACTCAACCAATCATTAGGCTGTTTAGAGGGTTTACTCAACCAATCATTAGGCTGTTTAGAGGGTTTACTCAACCAATCATTAGGCTGTTTAGAGGGTTTACTCAACCAATCATTAGGCTGTTTAGAGGGTTTACTCAACCAATCATTAGGCTGTTTAGAGGGTTTACTCAACCAATCATTAGGCTGTTTAGAGGGTTTACTCAACCAATCATTAGGCTGTTTAGAGGGTGTACTCAACCAATCATTAGGCTGTTTAGAGGGTGTACTCAACCAATCATTAGGCTGTTTAGAGGGTGTACTCAACCAATCATTAGGCTGTTTAGAGGGTGTACTCAACCAATCATTAGGCTGTTTTTGTTTGACCCACGTGAACCTGACCAAAGACATGACTGAAACAGGGATTCATGTCTACATTGAATCAGATATATACAAATGTATGTAATATTTGGGCTCTCTCTCACTAAATGATTGTACAATGTACACACATGATTTCAGTTTGTGAGTGTGTGATATGGGGGTTGGACACATTTATTTGGACATCATAAAGATTTTTTTTTTTATGAACAATGGCTACACTGCCATGTTGATCTGTGGCTTGTCTGACGCAACCCACGTGACTCACAGCGCTTGGAAAGCTGTGACCACAAGAGTCTGGAAAGGAGGCCGTTTGTTAATGCAATATTAGCGCAGAAATTGTGCGACCGGTTTGATTGGTTCTCTCAAATGTTTTTTTTTCCCCTTGAGGGTTGAGACCTCTCATTGTTTGATTTTTAAAAATCCAACCATTGTAATGGAAGGTGGCAGCGCTCGGGTGCGCTGTGTGGCTGTGCATGCGGGTGTTTGAGTGAGAAAGACACAGAGGAGAGCCAACCAGTAAAAGCACAGCCCCCTTCATTATTGAAGCATTGTGCTGACAACAAAGAGCCATTCGAGTCTCTGAAGTCAGGAGCACTTCGAAAGTTAGGTGTTAGCCAGACTAGTTGATATGAGCCTAGCTGTTGAAAAACTAGATTCGTGTCCGACCTTAGATCTATGCAATTGAACAACAGCATAAATAGGCCTAGAGATATTTACATTTTTGCATTTGAAAATCGGAATCACTGCTGCACTTTGTTTTGAACAGATTACCACCAGTTAGAAACAGCTACCAGTGATTTGAACAGATTACCACCAGTTTGTCACGCCCTGGCTCTGGGGACTCTTAAATGTTGAGCCAGGGTGTGGATTTGCTATGTTTAGTTTTTCTATGTTTTTGTTCTAGATCGTTTAGATCTATGTTGGCCAGGGTGGTTCCCAATCAGAGGCAGCTGTAGCTCGTTGTCTCTGATTGGGGACCATACTTAGGCAGCCTGTTTTGCACTAGTCTTGGTGGGATCTTGATCCGTAAAGGTTTGTTGTGTTATAACCTCAGGACTTCACGTATCGTTTGTTTGTTAAGTATGTTAACATATAGACTAATATGTTATAAATTGTGTTCTTACACTGGTACAGTTATGCCCTATGAGAGATGTACAACTGCGCATGTGCGAAAATAAAGAAAGGGCATTTTCCCGCGTTCTGGTTGAAACACCAACGATGAACATGTGTGTTTATTCCTCCGTTAAGTAAGCCGGTATTCCTGTCCTGAAGATGACAGCACCAACAGGTTATGGGCCCAGGAGGGAACATGGAAGCCGATGGAATAGATTATGTTTCGACGGAGATGAAAAAAACTACGAGTTATGGGAGACGAAGTTTTTGGGACACTTGCGTTTGCTAGGGCTAAAGGCCACCATATTGAGCGTGGATGAAGATGAAGAAGACGGAGAGAAAAATGAAGAAGCCTACGCCGAATTGATACAGGTTTTGGATGATAAAAGTCTTTCCCTGATAATGAGAGAAGCAGCAGATGATGGGAGAAAAGCGTTGAAGATATTGAGGGAACATTATGCAGGTAAAGGGAAGCCACGTGTGATTAGCCTCTACACTGAGCTAACTTCTCTTCAGAAAGCCAGTGACGAAAGTGTTACGGATTATATCATTCGTGCTGAGACGGCTATTACAGCACTGAGGAATGCTGAAGAGACTTTAAGTGACGGGCTGTTGATTGCAATGATTCTGAAAGGTTTGCCCGAATCATTTAAGCCGTTTGCCATCCACATAACGCAGAGTGACGAGCCGACAACTTATGGCAAGTTCAAAACCAAGTTGAGGAGCTATGAAAGCACCGAGAAGTTTAGCGCCATTTCCACTGACGACAACGTGATGAAGGCAAGTAACATTAAAGTTAGCTGGCCAAGAGGAAGAGCTAAAGGGACCGAGATAACCTGCTTCAACTGTGGCCAGAAAGGGCACAAGGCCCGGGAATGTACCGTTACTGGAGAGCACAGAGAACGGAGACAGTGGTGTAGTTTTTGCAAGCGCTCCACTCATACTGACGCAAATTGCAGACGAAAAAGAAGAGACAATGTGAAACAAGCAACAGATGCTGAAGGCCACACATTTGCATTCAAAATAAGTGACTGTCAGGTTCGTGGACTGAAACAAAAAGGGCTGATGGTTGATACGGGAGCAACGTCACATATAGTCACGGACATCGGGAAGTTTAAGGAGTTTGACGAGACTTTCAAACCGGAAAAACATTCAGTGGAGCTGGCTGACGGAACAAGAACGAATGGTGTCGCGGAGAGGAGAGGTGCAGCGGAGGTTTACCTGAGAGACAACACGGGTCGTCGGGTGAAAACAACGCTGACGAAGGCGCTGTACGTGCCGTCGTTTCCACAGGACATTTTCTCTGTTAAAGCAACGACAGCCAACGGAGCTTCAGTCAACTTTCGACAGGGGTGTAACAAGCTCATCCACAAGAACGGTACCACTTTTGACATCGAGGAGTACGATAGACTTTACTATCTTAACACTGTAAGTGATGAAAATGATGATGGATGTCATGGGTGCTATGATATTCACACATGGCACAAAATTCTTGGCCACTGTAATTTTGCGGATGTGTCAAAGTTAGAAAATGTGACAGAGGGAATGAAAATCACAGGTAAGATTGACAAATCTACCCTCAACTGTGAAATCTGCACACAGGGAAAATTTGTTCAGAGCAGAAACAGAGAGCCTGATGAAAAGGCAAAAGCAGCTCTTGAGCTTGTGCACACTGATTTGGCTGGCCCTATTGAGCCAGAGGCGAAAGATGGGTTCAGATATACTCTAGCATTTACGGATGATTATTCAGGGGCAGTTTTTGTGTATTTCCTAAAAGCAAAAAGTGATACTGTAAAAGCTACTGAGAAGTTTATTGCTGATGTGGCCCCTTATGGAAAAATAAAGTGTGTCAGGTCAGATAATGGCACAGAGTACACAGCCAAAGAGTTCCAGTCACTGCTCAGTAAGAATGCCATAAGACATGAAACTTCAGCCCCTTATTCACCCCATCAAAATGGGACCGCTGAGAGAAATTGGAGAACACTGTTTGAAATGGCAAGATGCATGCTACTTGAGAGCAACCTACCAAAGAAATTGTGGACATATGCTGTAATGACTGCTGCAGTAATTCGCAATAGGTGTTACAATAAGCGTGTAGGACAGACTCCACACTACATGTTTACTGGGAGAAAGCCTGATCTTTCAAAGATGAAAGAATTTGGATCTGTTTGCTATGCATACAGACAGAACAAGAAAAAGTTGGACTCAAGATGTGAAAAGGGTATTTTTGTCGGGTATGATAAAAATAGTCCAGCATACCTAGTCTACTACCCAGACACTGGAAAAGTTCTTAAAAACAGATTAGTCAAGTTCGTTACAAAAGGTGTAGTCGAACGCCAAACTCAGACAGATTTGGAAATGAGTGATGATCTTCATGGGGAGAGATTTCAATCCCCCATGCCAAAAGCCAAGATGGCAGATCAAAATTCCGAAGAGACACAAGATGTGCAAATGGAGACTTCAGATAGTCAGAGTCCACGCTATCCAGACAGAGAGAGGAAGAAGCCCCAGTACTTAAAAGACTATGAGTGTAAAGTGAAGTGTGATGACCAGATACCACCTAGTGTTGACTACTGCTACAGAGTAATGTGCAATGCACCACAAACCTTCAAAGAAGCAATGATTTCACCAAAATCAGAGATTTGGGCTACTGCTATGAAGGAGGAGATGGATTCCCTTAGGGAAAATGATACATTCACATTGACCACACTGCCAGAGGGTAAAAATGCAGTGGGGGGCAGGTGGGTCTATGCGGTCAAAAACAATTCAGATGAGACTGAGACATACAAGGCAAGATATGTTGCAAAGGGATATAGTCAAGTGGCAGGAATAGACTATAAGGAGACTTTTTCTCCAACTGCAAATATGACATCAGTACGTTGTTTGATGCAGCTAGCAGCTCAGTATGACTTAGAGTTACATCAGATTGATGTCAAAACAGCATATCTACATGCTCCTATTGACTGTGAAGTGTACATGGAGCAACCAGAGGGTTTTGAAGTCAGGTCAGATACAGGTGAGCAACTAGTCTGCAAACTGAACAAGTCACTGTACGGCCTGAAACAGTCAGGAAGGAACTGGAACAAAATGTTGCATGATCACCTTAGTGAAAATGGTTTTACACAGAACCCAGCTGATCACTGTGTTTACAACAAACAAACTGCAACAGAAAGGATCATTTTGATAATTTGGGTCGATGATCTAATTATCGCTGCTAGTGATAGTGACTCACTCACAAGTGTAAAAGAAATGTTAAGTGAAAAATTTAAGATGAAAGATCTTGGGAGGCTTAGACATTTCCTAGGCATTGATTTTACACAAAGTGAAGGGAAAATAAAGATGAGCCAAACAAGGTACATAACCAAGATACTGGAAAGGTTTGGTATGTCAGACTGTAAAACAAGGTCAACACCATGTGAACAAAAAAACAAACTTTGATGGTGATGGTGAACCTATTGATTCAAAAAGGTATCGTGAAGTGATAGGCAGCTTGATATATGTTATGACATGTACAAGACCGGATATCAGTTGGATTGTCAGCAAGCTGTCACAATACCTATCAGAACCAAAAGAGCAACACTGGATAACAGCTAAACATGTGTTGAGGTACTTGAAGGGGACAATGAATCAGGAGTTGTGTTACAAAAAGGGGGTGGAAAAACTCAACCTCGTAGCATATAGTGATGCTGATTGGGCAGCAGATCAAAGTGACTGACGAAGCATAACAGGGTATTGTTTTAGTTTAACTAAATGTGGACCTGTTATTTCATGGAGGTCTAAGAAGCAGCCAACAGTAGCTTTATCTACATGTGAAGCAGAGTACATGGCACTGGCTGCTACTACACAAGAAAGTTTGTACCTTGTACAGTTATTGGGCCAGATGGATAGTGAGTGCCAATATGCACCAGTAACAATCTTTGAAGATAACCAAGGTGCAATTGCTCTGTCAAAGAACCCAGTATGTCGTCAGAGATGTAAACATGTTGACATCAGATATCATTTCATTCGATCTGCGCTCAGTGATGGCAAAATAAGTATTGAATATTGTCCAACGGCAGACATGGTTGCAGATGTTTTGACTAAACCTGTAACGAAGTTCAAAAATGAAAAATTATTGGGTTATATGTTTGGAATGTAAACTGACATTTGTGAGATGTATAACTGTAAGCTAAATGTGTTGATAGTTAGGTTGAATACGACTTGTACAGTATAAGAGCAAGTGGGGGTGTTAACATATAGACTAATATGTTATAAATTGTGTTCTTACACTGGTACAGTTATGCCCTATGAGAGATGTACAACTGCGCATGTGCGAAAATAAAGAAAGGGCATTTTCCCGCGTTCTGGTTGAAACACCAACGATGAACATGTGTGTTTATTCCTCCGTTAAGTAAGCCGGTATTCCTGTCCTGAAGATGACAGCACCAACAAAGTACATTAAATAAAAGTATGTACGCTTATCACGCTGCGCCTTGGTCCGTGTCTTCAGTCAACGATCGTGACACAGTTAGAAACAGCTACCAGTGATTTGAACAGATTACCATCAATTAGAAAGAGCTACCACAACAAGCACAGAAGCGACAAGTGAAAATGACTCCGCTATCCCACTGGGCAAAAACTGGTTGAATCAACGTTGTTTCCACGTCATTTCAACCAAAAAAATTAAATGTGATGACATTGAATCAATGTGGAAAACGGATTGAATTTGCAAAAAGTCATCAACGTAAGGGGAAATGAATCCTTAAGAGTATTGACGCACCAGTCTAATGAACATAATAAAAAAAAAGTCCCCATCGAAATCTGTGAGTTTAAACTAGAGATATATGCGGTTGAAAGTGGCAGAGCTACAGCTGTATTTGTCTGACGATGAGAAAAAATCGGTCTGAACCATTTGGCCTGCAAACTAATATGGGGAGGCTCTCACGAGTTTTGCTCTACGACCCCCACAAGTGTCAAGGGACACGTCTGAAGGTAACCCATACACTTGAGTGAAAGTATGTAGGTCGTTTTGTGTCAACAAAAATAAGGGCTTAAATATGTGTCCAAACAAACTAAAATATTTCTTGAGCTTTCTTCTATCTCCTAGATATAGGACAGACACTTCAAAACCTTATTCCTTATGATTATTATTTTGGACGGTATTTTTTGACATTTTCTGAACGTGTTATTCAATGCGTTTCTATGGGCTATAGTAGTAAAGCCCAAATTCAATATTTTATAAAAAAATTAATGATATATACTTTTCTTTTGTATACCTAAAGGGGTCCTAAAATTCAAAAAGCTAAATTATCCATATGGTATGACCATATTAAAACAATTCCATGTGTTAGAATTCGATGGGAGTCGTCCGATGATGCACTAAGGCCTAGGCTGTCCTTGTTCCGCAGGGCTGACGGGGTTCAGAATGCCGTTGTTATGTAACATCCCTGAGAGTCAGCCCTGAGCCCGGACCGCAGTGGTAGAGGAGGGGTGCCTCCGATGTTCCCTCGAAACTGCATGTGCGCGGGTTCCGCGCAGACAAGCACGAGATTGAACATCACTCTTCACAACTTTCTAGAGTTTTCCCCGTTAGTTAACACTATCAACGTTTCCCTTTTAATGTGGGAATTGTGATCGAATTAACGCTATATTAGACACTTTCAATGCAACATACCGAAACTAAACTAACTATGCAATACATGTTGTTGTAGGCAGAACGCATCGTAGTAGGATTATATTGCATTGACATGCACGACTCAGCCCCTACTCTACACAGACCTGTGCGCCATAACCATTATTAGCCCAGTTATAGATGATTTAAAGTCAGCAACGGGGGAGGGATTGCTTCCTACAAGAGCACAAAACCTGTGCATTTCTAGACATCTTTGAAAAGCAAGTCAGGTAAAGAGCTTTTTTTTCTTCTTAAAGGGGCAGTGTTGTATTTTGAGACAGGCTTGAATAAGCTAAATAGCCAATAGGCAGAGGGTAGCATAATTTGTCTGATTCTCTGTAATAATGGTATGGAAATAA
Organism: Coregonus lavaretus; assembly: GCF_964263955.1. Taxonomy (NCBI): domain Eukaryota; kingdom Metazoa; phylum Chordata; class Actinopteri; order Salmoniformes; family Salmonidae; genus Coregonus; species Coregonus lavaretus. Next base: position 5,098,779 of record NC_140009.1, on the reverse strand, counting down.
TAATGCATTTTATTTTGTGAAGTGGTTTCTTATGTCAAACAACACAACAACATTTTCAGTCACTTCCTTGTCTAAAGGACTAGTGGATAAACAGGTTAATGTCAAGCCCTGCATGTTTTTTTTCAAAGTGTAATGTAATGTAGGCCTACATTGAACACCACACATGGGCTGCTACTGTAGGCTGAACGATAAAACAGCTATTTCCATGTTAAAATGTTATGGGATGCATTTTCTCCATAGTTTTTGATGGTAGGCCTCTCTGGTAGGCCTACATTATGATCAAATAGCCACAGTAGCCTACTTGGCCACTGTCTGAAACTGTAATTTAAAACGGGTGCAGCTTCAGTGTTCACAGTAAACGCGTGCCGGAAGTTGCACAGAAATCTAACAATGTTCAAGTTTGCGCTCAGCAGACCACTGAGGGACTGTACTATCCTGTAATCTGTCCTGGCTGGCCACTGAGGGACTGTACTAAGCTGTCATCGGTCCTGGCTGGCCACTGAGGGACTGTACTAAACTGTCATCTGTCCTGGCTGGCCACTGTGGGACTGTACTGTGCTGTCATCTGTCCTGGCTGGCCACTGAGGGACTGTACTAAGCTGTCATCGGTCCTGGCTGGCCACTGTGGGACTGTACTGTGCTGTAATCTGTCCTGGCTGGCCACTGAGGGACTGTACTATCCTGTAATCTGTCCTGGCTGGCCACTGAGGGACTGTACTATCCTGTAATCTGTCCTGGCTGGCCACTGAGGGACTGTACTATCCTGTAATCTGTCCTGGCTGGCCACTGAGGGACTGTACTATCCTGTCATCTGTCCTGGCTGGCCACTGAGCGACTGTACTATGCTGTAATCTGTCCTGGCTGGCCACTGAGGGACTGTACTATGCTGTAATCTGTCCTGGCTGGCCACTGAGGGACTGTATTATCCTGTAATCTGTCCTGGCTGGCCACTGAGGGACTGTACTATCCTGTAATCTGTCCTGGCTGGCCACTGAGGGACTGTACTATCCTGTAATCTGTCCTGGCTGGCCACTGAGGGACTGTACTATCCTGTAATCTGTCCTGGCTGGCCACTGAGCGACTGTACTATGCTGTAATCTGTCCTGGCTGGCCACTGAGCGACTGTACTATCCTGTAATCTGTCCTGGCTGGCCACTGAGGGACTGTACTAAACTGTAATCTGTCCTGGCTGGCCAC